>NC_066601.1:3050000-3650000 GCF_905475345.1 Vespula vulgaris | reverse complement strand
TACAAGAAATATTAATCATAGAAAGTTAAATTCATTGATTATTCGATTTATTACCTAGTACGTTTCTTGACTCCCGAAGTAGGAGAGAGAAGAAGCATAGGTTGGTACATTACGCGGGAATCTACGCATTTGGCGGGAATTTTACGAGTTAATAGAAAACGTGAAGATGTTTCATAACCATTCTCAATGATCTTTTTGCGATTGAATATTATATTCTGTGCTATTTTTTCAATAAAATATTAAGAAAAATTAATATATTTATTAGTGCGTTTTATTTCTAAAATGACGCAGATATACGTGCTGCTTCTAGCTTCACTAACTAGTTCACGGTGTAAATGACGCCATTGCTGCTTCAGTTCGTACCAAGCAAATACGTCGCCCCGTCGTTTTCGTTAATTACAGGTAGTTAGCAAATTTTTCCGACGTACACCTGATTATTATACACCAATCGATAGTTAAACACGTGATTTTAAAGAGGCCGTGTTCGCGAGTCGAGATATTATGGCGTTTAAAAGATATTCGCGAAAATAAAATCGGCCTTTCGTTGATCCCCCGGGAACTATTGCCTCGTACTTTTTTTTTTCAATTTTCTAGCTTGATTTTCACAATATCGATACTTCTCCTGCTTTTTAACAATGTTCTGATCAATAATTTTTCGTTTATAATTATGATTGATCGATATTTTGTTTCATATTCGATTTTCTTATATATATCCATACAAACGTACATGCATGTATGAATTTTTTTATGCATTATATATACACATACACTTTTCTATCTTCTCCTTTTTTCACACACACACAAACACTTTTAATTTTATCTTGTATTAATATAAGATTTCACATTTTTCAGATTTTCAAGAATTTCACGAGATAGAATAGAATCAGTGGTAGTACTTCGTCTTCCAGAATTAAGAAGATGTTCGTCGTTCGAAGGATTAAGAGCTACTACCGGTAAGTGAACTTCTTTCTTTGTTTCCTGAGCAAATGTGAAAAATAAAAAAAACAATCTGTGTATGTATACAAACGACCGACGCTAGGACTGTCGATGTGTTTATGCGTGTTTATATACGTATACATAAACATATGTACAGATACGAATTTTACGAATGTGTCGGTGCGTTGGGCCAAGCTCGACGTTTATTTGCATGTGTGTACTGTCTGTGTATAAAAATACTGTGTGTTTCTTTCTTTTTTTTTGTCATCTGCTTTCGCTTCGAATATAAGTACTTTCTAAGAAATAATATAGATAGTGCTGTCCAAAAATAATGCGTATTGTCGTGGTTTAATTCTCGTCACCTATATAATATTATTCAATTAATATCTCAATATATTAGTTCTCTTTGTACTTCTTTACATATGTATCATGCTTTTTCGTTCCTTTCTTTTCGATAATCGCGCTTTCTCGATTATATACAATTATTATGGATACATTTATTACTTTGATCGTAATTATTCGATATGTGTAAATAGAAATTCGAAGAAGTATTATTTTTTTCATATACCTACCAGTAAATATGACTCATATATATATATATATATATATATATATATATATATATATATATATACGCGTCAAATCATCGAATTATTTTGATTTCATATTTCTCATTATTTCGCGCGTAATATATAAAGCATAGATATAATATATAGGTACTTGTGATACAAGTGCGTATTTATTTAATTGTTTCATATCTTAAGAAAATATAATTATTTCATTAAAAAATTATTGTCTATGTTTAGAATTCGAATTAATTACATTTGCCATTCATATCGTATTATCTATGTAGTTATATTATATTTTTTTATTATTTTTAATTGAAAAATATAATATTTGATTTGACTCGTGTGTACCTGTAATGACGTCATTACGTCGAAATACGAAGTTTACCTCCTTCGTTCTCAGTGGTCTCGTCGCCATCATGGCGTAGTGACAAGTGTACGCTGTGTTTCGTCGCTCCGGATAATTACAGGTAATTAATACATTTTTTCTAAAGTACACCCTCTTCCTATATATCAATCGATAGCCAAACGCGAGATTTCCATGAGGCCGCATTCCTAAGTCTGGGCATCATCGCGTTTAAAAGATATTCGCGAAAATAAAATCAGCCTCTTGGAGATCCCCTGGAGAGTTTTTACGTCGCACATTTTCTTCAATTTTCCTGTTTTATTTTCACAATATTGATACTTCTCTCGTTTTTTAATGATTCCCTTATTAATAATTTTGCATTAATAGTTGCGATCGATTGATATTTTGTATTAATTTCGATTTTCATATACAATCGTACATACACACACACACTCGTAGTATACAATCATATATATATACACACACATACACACACATATACATATAGTAACAATCAACTATGGATATTATAATATACATATATAGGTATACGTATATATAAGTACACACACACACACAACCATCTCCGGTTATTCCCTACACATATATGTATACACTTTTATTCTTGTCCTATAGTAATATGATTTTTATTTTTCAGATTTTGAAGAATTTCCCGAGCTACAATACAGCTTCGAATGTACCAGTTCATACGTCTCTTCGATTATACAAGTAAGTTTATCTTATTTGTTATACATTCAGATATAATTATTATTCTTATTTATTAATATGTATAGTGAGGCTTAATAGAAATAGATAGGTAACATACGGCATAGAGGTCACATTACATTGTGTATTTTCGAGAAATTTTTCGACCGATATCAAAACAAAAACAATCGAGCGTTCGAACTCTCTCAAAGCCAGAAGAGAGATCTTTATTCCTATATAACATTTGGACGAATACAGACGAAAGGACTGATTAATTTCGTTTTAATATCGCATTTTATTACAAAACTCTTTTATTTTAACTTTATAACGATTACTTTAATATTAATAAACAGAAATTTTATTTTTTCAAGGATGGTATAGGAATTCGTATACTTTTTAGGTTATTCGTCATCTAATTTACTCTTACAGCTGTCATTTTATTTTAGAATTATTACATATTACGATAGAATTTATTATATTTTTATTAACAATTGGGTCTCCATATGCAGTTACCTCCAAGTGGTGAGACCTGGGCAATCGATATTGTTTGAGTTTGTATCTTAAAATACAAAGCAAGCAATATCGAGCAAATGGCTGCATACTTTGGTACATTTCAAAAATACTTAGCTTTTAATAATTGAAATTTTCATAATATATTACATTCTATTTATAAGATATTTATTATGATTTTTAGATAATATATTTTCTAATGTGTTGCCTTCAGAAATAATTTACAGGAAATGTTTTATTCTTTTTTGTTCTATAATCTGTTTGTCTGTTTCAGCTTTTTAATTCTTATAAAGTATTAGAGTCAGTGTTTGTTTTCGTTCTTGCTATTTATTTCTATATTTAAATTAGTTGATTAAATAAAGTTATATTTAAAATAAATTCGCGAAGTAGAATCAGTGTTAGTGTATATTTTTCATTATCTTAGAGAAGGATGCTCATCGTGCAAAGGATCAACGAAAACTCCAGTAAGTAAATTTCTTTTTTGAACATTTTCTTAATAATGTTAAAAATCTTTTATTATAATAATGATATTAATAACCTTGTCTTTTTTTTTCTATTTCAGATCATCATTACAATCTTGAGCTTGGCCATGGATGTGTTTATTTAAAGTAGTTTACATTTTGCAATTTAAATTTTAGTAACATGTGTTTTAGTATATGTTAAATTAATTGATAACAAAGCAGTCAGTTATACAGTCAGAGTTTATTCGTATAAAGTATTAATTTTTTTTTAAACAGTCACACTGACTGTTTGCGTATTAGAGTCAGTGCATCATTGAAGATGATCGAGAAATTAATTAACGCTTCTCCTATGGAATAATATTGGTAAGTTAATTTATACATTTGATATCTAATAATTTCATAGTTATTTTATTGCATTAAATTCTATAAAAATTTGTTTACAAACTCTTTACAGATAACCATTATGATCGTGCCTTACCAGTTTACAACGAGATTGAGTTACTTCATTTTCAACTTACTTTGATATCAACTTATTTCATTTTCAACTTCCTATGGATCATCCTCCTTCAATTTGGAGTCACATTAGGAGTGTTTTAGAGCCATCGCAGAACTTCTTAAGTAGTGAGTGAAAAATTTTAAGTCCCTCCAGTGCCCATCATGCTGAGGACGAAAGGTCCATATCGGCACGGGTTACTGGTTGTATTTTTTGAAATAAATTATTGACGAGCACGACCGTGAGTAATTCCTCTTTTGGATTTACTCGCGAGTGGTACATTTTTCATTGTTTATGTGTTTTCATTACTTATATCTATTTTGCATGCTTATTTTTATTAGCTTAGGATAGGGTCTTCTTGTTTCATCGGTTCCATTAATTAATAGTGCAATTAATAAGCACTTTTTTGTTCGTGATGTTAATGTTGAAATCGGGTATTCATTTATCCGATTTCGTCAGAGAAGCATGTGATGTGGTCTACGTCAAATGCATTGTTTCGTAATTTACATAATTGCGATTTACTTCGATATATCGATATAGATGTAGTAAAAAAATGAACAAGAAGACAATCGCGACGGATAGATTCTGAAAAACAAGCGGTAGATCATGATCTTGTTCTTTTATTAGAATAATCGCTTGTTAAAAGGAATCGTCCGAGGTATTTTGATTATTGTTACATGAAGATTAATGAAATATTCAATCTATTTTGTTCATAAAAAAAAGTCTCAATAGAGTCATTGTTTTTGAAAGAAAAAAGTCGAGTAGAGTCATTGCTAATAGAAAACAAAGAGACTTGTAGAGTCATAGTCCGTAGGCCCTAGAATAAGTTAATCATTTTTTAGATTAGGATTTTCAGCTTCTAACAAACTAATTCCCGTTTCTCCCCCCCATGCTTTCTGCGTTCTCATCTATGCGTGTGCCCAGGTGTTACTCGTATGGGTGAGAAACTGTTAGTATGGGTTTAGTTTTAAGTTCTCCCATATTGGCGACTGTCACAGCGTTAGTGATTGCGCACGTTGTACCTTGCATCTGTGTGTTCGTGCTAGGTGGTGCATTGTACATCGTTTCGCGATTATTTAGAAATAAATATAAATAAAATAATTATACTAATAGATTATTATTTAAAATACTATATTAATCTATTATTATTCATATCGTTTTGCATAGTAGAGTTAGCACATATTGTATGGAAATATTCGTATATTACTAGTATGCTTGTATATACTAGTATATACTAGTATTTTTTGCTTTAGTCATTTACGCAATAATCATTAGCCTTGACAGTCGATTACAGCAATTGGTACGTACTCCTAATATATTAGAAAAAATACGCGTTTGAGCTAGGGTGTCGGAGGTGCCCCGGGGCATACTCTCTAGTGTAGGCTTTTGCACCCTGGCGGTATGTGAGAGAATCGTGGAGTGTATGTGTTGGAACGAATGTCTTGCTATTTTTTAAATATAGGTTATAGGCAGGCAGGTAGCATATCTTTTTCTGTGTGACTGTGTATTTAATTTTAAGTAGGTAGGACCGGATACAATGCGTTTTAATTTCCACTCAGGAGTGGAATGTTCCGTATCCGGATATTAGGCAAAGTTTCAGCAAATTTTACAATTATTCAGCATGTCTGTGTTTTTTTTTCCCCTCATATTTTGCTGATGCTCTGTATTGCAAGATATACCTATCAGTATCAAACAGTTTAAAAGTCTTTGCATTTGCTTAAAAATTTCTTTCTTTCGAACGTGCAAAGATTTTTGAACGCGTTAGATACTTAGTATTAAGTATATTAACACTTCGCACTTTCGTGGTTTATTTCTTATAAAGAATATATAATTTTTTATACATGTAGATATGGTAAAGTAAAAATAATAAAGATAAAAAGTAAACATGATCCTATAAAAGGATAAGACCATGAAATGTATCATAGATTTTTTAGTTTTTTTTTCGATACTTTTTAATTTTTCAAATGCGAAGTGTTAATAATAGGTTCATCGATTAGATTAAATATTTGCTTGGGCATTCGAGTAAATGTGTCTGTGTAAATGCGTACGATTGGTGGATTCTTTCGATCCATTGATCGTCCACAGACTAGGATAATTTATAAAATGTATAATAAGCTTTTATTTTTATTTTTTTTTCTTTGTAGTTCTTGTTAGGGAATGCTCTAAAGCAGTTGTTAAGGCACGAAGAAAAGAAGAGGCTATATGCCGAAGAGGCCCCCACAGATCGTGGCTCAAGAGGGCAACTATCAACGACGAGTCATTTTTTCAGAGGATTACAATGTTTCTCTGATAATGGCTCGTGGTTTTATCATATTTTTCTATGTTTTTTACCACGTTGTCATTTTGCTCGTCAGTAGTAATTGTTATAACTGGAGATGATGGACTATTCCATCTCCTTGGCATGTAAAGTTCGTATCTGAATCATCCAATAGATGCACAAGTTTTTATTTAGTTAGAGTCAAAATACTTAGATTTGCATATTATTAGATTTTATAAATTAATTAACTATCCTTGACATTATAGTAATTATTCTTATAGGATATTTAATTTTATCGATAATATAATTCATATATATTTTATTTTTATTCATAATAATAATATTTTTAATTTTTTTTTATTGTTCATTCATTATAAGTTATAATGTAGAGTCACGCGTTTAAATTTTATCTTATTGAAACGTGATATAGGGATTGATAAAAATAGATAAAGAATTAAATTGAAAAGTGCATCTACATATTGGGACGTCAAGTGGACGTGCTATATTTCATACTTTTATATGTTGATTTTATGATTAATGTATTTTCTTTTTGTTACAGGTGATCATCGTTGGATTTGTTAACATCAGGCTTTTTCGATTAGAGCTCCTGAAATGGCTGTTGTTTAAAATATATATTTATGTGTATATGCATTTCTGAAGGCAAACACAAAATGTTAAATTTAATTATTTACGATTTGTTTTTGTAAATATAATTTCAATAGTAATTATAACAAATATAATGTCAAATATTTGTGGGATGTACCAAAGATTTTAAAGATGCTTATTAAAAAAAAGATTTAATCAATGAAATGATATGTTTCAGGTCTACAACCTCGATCGTTACATGGGTCATATGGTGGTTTGTTTTTTATATTAATAATATCAATAGGCATATAGTATGAAATTGCATACTTTTGCAGTTTTATTCTGTTTATTTTTATGATTTGTTTTATATACATTATGTTTAATTTTTCAGGTACTTGATAATGACGAAATTGATATAAAAAGTAATATAGAATTAGACAAAAACTATACTAAAACTATACTAATAAGATTATATATAATTAACTCAGAATAATTTCATATTATATATTATTTTACACATTGATAAAGTATATTAGTAAGTTTTTAAAATTTCATAACTTTATTACATGTTATTCACAAGAGTATAATTATGATGCATGATGTATGATGCATGTTGGGGTTCTAATGCTTCATTTTTTACGCTTTAGCACATTTATATTAAGAGTAATATTAAGGATTTAGTTTTTTAAGGTTAAGATTTAGTTTTAAGGCTAATTTAAGACAAAAATGGTAGATCAATTAATTATCTGCCACTTAAAAATTAAGATAGTTTAAAAGGTCTGGATATATATTGGATTGATGCATGAATGAGTGCCGTTAGGGGTAAAACGGTATTTATTTATGAATTAATTATTTTACTTAACATTTAGATTTATCAATAACATAATATATTAATTATAAATGTAATATAATAGTGATTATAAAATACATGTATTTTGTATGTTTCCGGAATGTACAAATAACATGTAAAAATTATGTTAATTAATTATGTTACGATAGTCCTATAGAACTTTACACATATTTTAAAAATAATTAATAAAGAATCCAGGCTTTTTCCTATGGGTAGGTTAGGGCAAAATCGCGGTTGATGAATCCTCGATCGACTATGATCGAGTCGATAGAAGATTTATTAAATGCGATTAATTATTATGTTACTTTAGCCTGTGGATCTCCATATGCAGCAATCTCCACGCGGTGGGATCTGAGTCGGTATTATTTGCGATCTATCCAAATCTAATTATGAAGTATCTAATTACTAGACTATTAAATTTTTTTTAATTTTTGATAATACTATTCAAGTAATACCGGGCGAATGGCTGCATATTTCAGTACGTTTTCAAAATACTTTTTATCTAATTCTAACTAAACATTAAAGTATTCCAAACTTTCATCGAATTAATTTTTTAATTAAATTTAATAGATTAATATTTAATTATAAGAGATTTAATTAACTTAATATTTTAATTAACTTAAATTGTTAATCTTATTTACGCAAATAAATAAATAAGATATAGTAGAATTCTAAACTAATTTTTTAGAGAAAAGCACTGAAAAATTCTAATTTCTTTATTATTTTTATTTGTTCTTAATTATTTTCATATACTCGTATTCATTTTTATTAACGTTTTTCAGGTTAAATATTATATTTTCTATTCTACTAGCTTCGAGTCCCACCACACATTGCCAAACAATTCTTGGAAATGAGTCTTCGTCAAACAACAAAAGAAAAAGCAATTGCACGTGATAATATTCTATTATAGGTATATCTATACATGTGTATTTGTATACGCTATTGTACGGAATACTTAGGAAGTACCAACAATACACATGTAAACAATAAAAGGACGACCAAGAGGACGACCTTCCTAGTTTATCTCTACGCATTTCTCATTTGTATAAGCAGCTTTCAGATGTGTTCAGACTTGTTCCTGCTTTGATAATTCCTGTTCGTCTAATTTCTCATTTATATTATATATAATATTTTATAAGCTCGATTTATTAATCTTATTTTCTATCATATGAGACTTTACTATTATATGTTGAATACCCAACTCACATTTACATATTTGTGGATATATATATATATAAATCTATTTAATCTTTTTCTATATTAATAATTTTTTTGACATTCGTCATATATATACGAACAGTAACGAGGACAAGAATAAAATTTGTACACTAATGGAAAGTATTATTAATTATTCAAGCTTACTTTTTTATATTACGGAGTTTCACGTTTGTTCGCATCTCTTTTTAAATATCATCGCTTGTTATATTTCATGCGCGGACACAGAGAAAAGTAATAAAAAAAAGTCAAGACTTTTATGCGAACGAGTTTCACGGCTATTGGGTCGTCGTGGCAAATTTATTGCTTCATCCTCTCTCTCTCTTTCTCTGTCTCTCTCTCCCTCTCTTTCTCTCTCTCTTTCTCTCTTTAGATCAAGATTCGAATCTCTTGGGAAGAATTTCTTGCGGACATAACTACTTGTCAGTCAGTATACGTAGTTGTTATGGTCAAGACACTTCAGCAAGTTCTCCTTGCTTATTCGACGTCCCTCGAGAGTTCGAGTCAAAGTAGAAGAACGCTTTTACGGTAGTAAGTAAGTACACTGGCTAGATCATTCAAAGCTTGATCCTCTTTCGTCGAATGATTTATTCGATGTATCCTACCTATATCCTCGATGTTGATATTTTATTCAATTATGTACTAAATAACACGGAGAAGACTGAACAACGTACGAATAAATTCGTAGTACACACATACACACAGAGATAAAAGATAAATATTGAGATCGTGAACCAAAGTATAATCGGTTTGGAAATATCTTTTCTTTTTCGATATTCGAGTTTTCGAGAGTCCTGGACGAAACGGTCTCTCTCTTTATGATCAGAGCATCCCCGACAATGGACCATTAACGTAAGGCAGTTTCCAAGGGCCTGTCCATATATTTTTTCGAGCTTTGTCCTGCTACCAACGAACGAACGAACGAAAGAGAGAGAGAGAGAGAGAGAAACAGAGAGAGAGAGAGAGAGAGAGAGAGAGAGATGGTGGTAGAAAGGGGTACATAAAAAATCAGGACACTCGAGATCTGAGACTGCTCCTACTACTACTACCGTAAAAGAGATCGAGCTCTTGGCAAAGGAGGTAGAGTAGTAGTCCCGCACGCTCGATCGGTAAAAAAGGAAGGGGGTGTGATAAACTGCGGTAAGAAAAAGAGTCTCAAGGTAGAAAGAGACAAAGTTAAATATTCTCTCCTTTTCGAGTCGAGTTTCTTCTTACAAAGGACGAAGAAGGGAGAACGAAAGCGTAGGATCACAAAAAAGGACCGCCCTACCTGTACCTCTGTGAACGCTCGACGCGAAGAATCTGCAATTATATCGCGAAAAAGGAAGCGAATGTCCTCCGACAAACTGTTTCCTGGACCGTAAACAATCCTGCCAAATAAGTCGCCGCACTTATAAATCCTCTATCTTCGAGATACTCTACCCACTGCACCCGCGCTTGCTCTTTAATTCGTCTTTCTTTATTTTTTATTTCTTTTTTTTTCTCCTGCGTTATATGTGCTCGGTATCATAATCTAATCATTCGAAGAAACCTTTAATTTTTTCGAAAGGAGATTTAAGTCATGGCTCGGATTTATGAGAAGTAAATTTATTTGAGATATTAAAATGATATTCAAAGGAAAGAAAATGATAAATCGTGTTTTTTAATACGTGCAAACTGCTTAATAAACGTCAAACACTTTGTTTTTTATCTTTTTGTTTTTTAAATTTCTGCAAGAATTGGTTGAATTTATAAGGATAGAAACAAAAAAGAATTAATGTTGAAACGATATTCGAAATGGTTGGACTAGTTTTTTATAAGAAGATATTTTTTAATATGAATGAACTGCTTTTTAAAAATCTAACAATTCTCTGTGCTTACTATTTTGAAAGCCATACAGAATATATTCATTTTATTATACAACTTTTCACGTTTCTTTTCTTCAATTTTTTATTAACTTTCTATTGTTAAAAAAAGAAGAAAAAAAAAGAAATTGGCTTTAGTAAGACGTACTTTTAGTAAGACGTACGCTTTACTAAAAAATGTGATTGCAGTGATGCAACTTAATCCGATCACAGTATTTTATAAACCCTTTCACAAGATGATCGTACACTCGCCTTGCACCTGGTTAACACTTTGCTATCTTATAATGAATTCTCGGCTGCGAGAAGGTAATGGTTGGAAATTGAACCGAATCGATATCTATCAATCCTATATTATCGTTCTTACATGTTACAATACTCTTAAATATCCTTTTGATCTCGCGAATTCGTGCTCGATGTATGAAAGAAGAAACTTTGTAGCGTAACACCGTCGTAAAAGTTTCTTTTTATTATCTTTTTATTTTTTCTTCTTTCTTTTTTCTTTTTTATTCGTCCATGATACATAAATCTCCAAGGAATGAATACGGCCGTTAGAAATATAAAACCGGCTGCTCTCCTTCTCTCAAAATGGTTGAGCCATTAAAAATAGTTGATTCGTTCACAAAGTAGCACGAAGATGAAAGCATGAATCGTTTTCAGGTGACATTGATGATTGTGTCCTTTTAATAAAATGTTACAAATTCGTTGCAGAGAGAGGGTAGTTTATGGGGTTCGATTATAGGTACGAAAGGATCTTTACGTTTTAAGTGCTTCTATCTTTGCTTTTGTGAGAGTTTATATCTCTAAAGTCATTCTTAAAATTGCGACGCTGACGGTTAAACGTTCAGGATGGATAAAATAATTCATAATTCATATTAAACTTCCGATAGATTTAAATAGAGTTTTATTTCTATAGGGAGAAATATTTTTATCATGCAATATAATGAATAATATGACTGTACATATGTTAGTTCAGAATTATGAATTAGTGTTTCTTCAGAATTTAAATTAGACATTAATAAACGATTTTTGAAGACAAATTGACCATTTTAAATTAGAAATAAATCTGGGAATACGTTAAGATATTAGTTTTTTTCATTTTTAATATTTTAATCGTGTAATATGATGTACTATATATATGTATATATATCTGAATAATTAAAAATTTGTGTTGCTTCTAACTTTAAATTAGACTTTGTAGGACATTTTTGGATGTGGATTGACAAGTAGAGGAACTTGAAAAAAATCTGGGAATCTACTTATACGTTGGTTTCCATCTAGCGTGAGAAAAATCTTTTTTTCTTGTTCTTTCTATTTTTTTGTTGGTTCTTTTTTTTGCCAAGATATTCTCATCCATGGAGGTTGGATAAGGACTTGAAAGTCCAGTGTGAGGGTTACGATCTTGAAAAGCAGTGAACCCTTAAAGAACTTAGATCTGGATCCTTCCCTTCTGTCGGCACGAATCCCAGATTTTTGGAAATTCTTACGTTACCTGCCGACTCCGTTTCAATGGAAACTTCATCGGCCACGAAATGACACGAGGGTGGTAACGATGGTGGTAAAAGCGACAGCCATTGTGAAATTTACAAAGGAAAGGATTCGAAAATTTGCCCCTTTTCGATCAAACTTCCTTAGGGAATCAAATGACGAAAGTTGATCTGATTTCTTTTGGTTAATCGGCTATTTGAAAATATTGACGTGATATCCGATTTCGATCGATCCAAATATTGATCGATTATCTTTTTGTTTTTCTATTTTGATCTAAATTAAAATTAATCGTTATTATTCAAGTCATAATTGCTAAAAATTAAGTCATTACTTTGGGATAATTGAAAGAAATGAGAATTACAAAGAAACAGTTTAATCAATTTTCTTTCAATCCAAGTAAAGTAAATTTTATATATATATATTTTTTTTTCTGTAGGAAAGCATTGGATATAAAATATTTCATTTGACTTAGATTTATATAAACTATATTTTCATTGCTTTTTTCTTTTTTTTTTTAACTTTTTACATATAGAAAAATCTCTGGAGATAGAAAAAATATAAAAATATTTAATCTTATTTTTCAATATTGGTACTAAGATCAAACGCTGTACCTATGCACCGGGAAAAAAGAAAATAAGAAGAAGAAGAAAAAGAAGAAGAAGAAGAAGAAGAAGAAGAGGAAAAACGAGCATAGGTTTTTTTTTCACAATCAATATAGAAAGATGTACCAGCTATAGCGTTGGGTTCTCTCAAAGATCAGAACCATGGAAAGATCAGTTTTTTATATTCTTACGGACGAGAGAAACCCGTTTCGCTATCCCTTTCCGCCTCCGCGATTTCCGTGCCACGTATAAACCCCCAATTTTCGCACAAAGGAGAGTCTTCTTGAGAAACCTTATAAAATGGAAGGCACAATAAAGCCTTTGTCCGCATGGACTTACCCCATCCGTCAGATTGAGTCGACCGATTTTTTATTCTTCTCCCTCGTTCTTCTTTCCTTTTTTTCTTTTTTTTTCTTCGTTCAGTGACGGGGGTAGAGACGGAGAGGGAGGATGATGAGGAGCCCGTACATTGCGACGATTTCTCCCGAAACGTCCAAAAATCGGGATAGCTATTGTTCGAAGAATATACACGTCTTCTCTCTGAACAGACTGAAGATCTACTTTTATCGTGCAGCATCTGCTTCTGATGATTCTTTTTTTTATTAGAAAAGAAACAGAAAAGAAAAAATACTTTCTCATTCAAAATAATATTCTTATTACATTTCGACAAACAATGTCAATGATACTTTTCTATTTTTTCTTTTCTTTCTTCAAAAATAAGAATTAGCTATGTTGAACGAATTTATTGGAGTTTTCAATACGATTTAGATTCGAAACGAGAGGTATGATAAGAGTGCTATCAATACATTTCCAATTAAAACTATCCCTTATAAAATTAACATAAAATAATTTATTTGAAATAATTCACCAATAAATCGTTTCACTTCGAATAGATAATATTTTTTTAAGAAAAGGCTTGGCTTCTCGATAGGTAGCATAATCAAAATATTCATTGGAGGAGTCCAAGTGAGAAGGAAAGAGAAAAAGAAAGAGAGAGAGAGAGAGAGAGAGCTAGTAGAAGGGAATAACAGATCACAGACAGGAAATCGCGATAGTCGGCACGCTGAGATATACACGAGAGGAGCGGGCAACTTTATAACATTTCACGAACCGGAAATGCAATATGGTTGGCGCACGTGGGCAGTCTTAACACACGTATGTATATACACACGTGTAAACACACGTGGGGTCTCGTATAGTAGTCGTACAGTAAGTCTAAGCGTAAAAGCGGCGGCCGATGTTTCGCTTATCTCTCGTGAAATGAATAAAAGATGCTGTGTCCCGTAGCATCGCTTACTCATTAACGTCCGCAACCATACGATCGCGAGTAGGTAACGTAGGAATTTAAAAGGGGAGAACGTGAGAAGACCGATTTTTGACAGAACGAAAGAAAGAGATAAATTAATGATTATTTTATGGTCAGACGACACAAATATATCTCATTTGAGTTACTTCTTTTTTTATGTACTTTTTCATTCCTTTCTGATCTTCCGTTTATGATCTTACAATCTCTAATCTTTTACTATAATAATGACAACAGCAAGAATAATAATAATAATAATGCTATCTATTCTACTATTTTTTTAAAACGATAAAGAAAAAATTGTTAGAGCGAATGGAATGCATTCTAATGTGCATATCTCCTATGAGAATGTATAATAACATAAGCGTGAGAAATTATCTGAAGATCATAGTCACGACTGAGATTCATGTACCGTGATAAATAACGATACGCGAAAGATTTCTTATCATTTATCATAGATAATATTCATATTACAGGATGATGTTGAATGAATAATGTTTCTAGTGTTAGAAAAACGAGACTGATGTCCAGCAGAGGAGTGTAGTTGCTATATAAAAGGGAAGTTGGATTTTGATAAAAACAATAGGTGGCAAAGTTGTTCCTTGGCTTGTAACCGTGCTAAAAAGAGTCTACTATACTATGTCATCTTGTTACTGGTTAATGTTGGTATGATCGGTTGCTTCTGTAAGAACGAACACCAACGAAGATGACAAGGATGACACCACCATCCCGAAGATGATAATCCAGAATGAGAAGTCGGACGTTCATATCTTGTCGGTCAAGAGAAAGAGAGAGAAAAAAGGGTGAGAGGAGAGAAGAGAGGGAGAAAAAGTAAAGTTTCTCGTCAAAGAGTTTCATTCATCTGCGCGGCAAACTTCACTCGTGCGAACACGTGTGTCCCGACATTGTAAACGAGGATTTATGCTCTTTCGGCGACGTTTCAAGACTCTCTCTCTCTCTTTCTTTTCTTCCTTCCTTTTTTTTCTTTCTCACTCTTTTCAAGCTTCTCTCCTCTACGCTTTATTGCTTCTTTATCGAGTTCACGTTTAATTACGTGAACGTCGCGAGTTAACGAAACTTGGAAATTTACGGCTTGCCATGATTTATATTTAAGGAAATTGGAAACAGACCTTTTATTCTGTATTAGTCCCTTTTACGGGTTCTTCATTATGTTTTTTTTTCTCTTTAAGTATGTAATTAAAAAATCAGATCCTTTGAGTTATGATTTATGACTTATTTTAAGTCATTAAGAAATGTCCTTTGATACTTTTAATATTTTTATATATGTACCTATAGTTTATATTGACAATTATAACAAATAGAAAGAATACTCACGTTTTACTACTGCTTCGCTTATATTCGTGATGTTTTATTGATCTCACAGAACGAGAGAGAGAGAGAGAGAGAGAGAGAGAGAGAGAGAGAGAGAGAGAGAGAGAGAGAGAGAGAGAGAGAGACAGAAACGATGTCTTTTTTCTTGACACATCTTAAACGTTCGATAATGTTGCTTCGTTTGGAACAAAATAGAAGTTAGATCTTCGAAATGTGACAATAAAATCGTCAAGAGAGTATACATATTCAATTCTTATCGTGCTTTTTATCGTGACGACAATCATTCAAATAATTGCCTTTTCTTTTATGAACGCATAATCGTGATTCATTGATTATTTCTAAGTTATTATATCTTTCTTCAATTTTCAAGAAGCGTACTCACATATGTATATATGTATGTATGTGTATTTTAAATTACTTGTGATTGCTTAGGGAGTCTTAGAGAGATAAGGAGGACGATAGTATTAGTTATAATTTTTCAACGTGACTAACGTTTTCAGATTAATTCACAAATTATAGTTTCTACTGTATCAAAGAAAGAGAAAGAGAGAACGATATATAAATCGAAATAAATGTTATTGGAGATTACCACTTTAGGTCTGTCGCGTCATCGTTCGCGTAACTTGATCGTTATCTTCGAGTGAAGTGTATGAAACAAATCTCTCGATACTCCTCTCTTTACTTCTCCTACCATCATAAGAAATTTATCGCTCGTCGAGAGATCGTTACATGAGGCAGGGAGAAACGATTCGAATTAAAGGTCGATGTTGCGTGGGTGGACTACTTAACGGAGTCTGGGAGTGGAAAGAGAAAGAGATAGATAAAGAGAAAAAGAGAAAGACAGAAAGAGAGTACGAGAAACAAAGATAGAGATAAGTAGCTTCTGTATTTTATCCTTGACGAATGTACCCTCATGCCTTTTATGGTATAAAAAAGTCAAGCCGAAAGTTCTGAGACGATTTTATACGACTTATCTTTGATATCTGATTCGAAAAGATTTCGACGTTGACTCTATATATGTAGGTATACTTGATTCGTTCGAACGATGCCGTGTTGCAACAGGAATCCTATATACGTAGGCGTAAGATCGTCGTATCGAGTAGTCGAGATCGTTTATTTCACTTATGTGTTAGGCATACTGCACATTAAGACCAGTTAAATAAATTTACTTTGAAATATATTTAGAATTTTTAAACTATGGTCGTTAGGATTTTAAATATACTTATAAGTATCTTTTCTTTTTCTTTCTCGTCTATCTTCTTTGATATAGATAATTTTTATTTAGTTTATATCGATACTTAATATTAATTTGCTTTTAAATTTTATGAATATTGGCGTAGATCAATTATTCAAGATCCAGGTATCTACAGTTCTTCTTCCTGGATACAATTATATAAGAATAAGCTTGTTTGGTTTCGTAAGGTTTTCCAACAAATAGCAGGTGATATTTTATCGATAGCTCTTGAGAAGCAAAAGAGGCAGAAGAAGAAAAAGATGGAGAAAAAGAAGAAGAAGAAGGTTTTATTCAAAAAGAAATGTGGTTAAAGAAAGCTAGCATGGTCTTCACGTCCGTCAAACACATATCGAATTGCGAGAGACGACGATGAGGATCTATTGTTGTCAGATCTTTCTGAGTCTATCTCACTTCTTCTTAGTCTTCCACTCATCTCCCTTCTCTCTCTTTCTTTTTCTTTTTTAAGGCACTCGAAAAAAAAAAGAAAAGGGTGGGCCTGATCTCGATGATCATCCTTCGTTAAATGGATTCTTCGAAGAGGATGCTGTCTCTCTTTCTCTCTCTCTCTCTTTCTTTTTCTCTCATCTTGGATAACACGGAAATGTTTATTATCCATCAAAAAGAGATATTAAAAGATCTACGAAAACTTGCTTTTGTTCCTAACGTTGTTCATCCCGTGCACGAAATGAAATGAAATGAAAAAAGTGGATGTATAGTATATATTCATAGTGTATATGAGTGTGTATATACATATATGTGAGAACTTTCAAATTAATGGATAGAGGAACGATGGAAGCAGATGTCGAGATGGCAATTAGGGTTAAAGCCTACGCCTTCCTTCCTTCTATGCCTTTTTCTAACGTGACAGTTATTTTGAAACTTTCGAAGCAGAGACTTGTGAGTGTTTGGACCTAGATTTCGGATCATTATCTGAGAATGAGAATGATCATCCTCTTTTTTTTTTTGGTTTTGATTTAAGTCAAGCCCTTAAACGATTTCATTGATTAACACATTGATTTAATATGTTCATCGATTAGAAATGTAAATTTCTTATGAAGTTTTAGTAATAATTATGTGATTATGTTATAGAGATAAAAATGTTTGAAATTTATAGATAGAAAAAGATCAATTTCATCCGTTCGATTCATGAGTCAGTGGATCGTCAGTTGCTATTCATCAGTCGATTGGTAAAAAGTTTCTCGCGGCTCTCAAGCCTTTAATCGTCTATTCCATAATGAAATTCCACGATGACGTTTCGTGTAGGAAATGAGCTACGTGATCGTCATACGTTCACGATCAAACCAGCAAAGATGTCGATCGTCCTTTCGAGGCTGTTGCTGTCTATTGTAAGCCGCCCAGACTTACAAGTGGTGGGAATAAGATTCGTGATGGAATTCATCCTGACTCTGTCATTGTTTCAATAATTTATCCCTAAGAAGACAATGCGATGGGGTACAGCGTTTCATTCATCCCATAGAAATTATTATAAATCATTAATAACCATTTATCTATTTACTTTTACAAGGATTTGTTATAGCGATGACGTTGAATCATCAGCATCGTCATTTTTTTCTTATTTCGTCCTTATATTACTAATTATATTTAATTATTAATTCATATTATTTTGGTTGTCCATAAATTTTTCAAGTCATTGTCCATGTCTACAAGGAAGACGAACCATATTCCTACGTGATTGATTCTAAATTAGTTCGTTCGATTAGCCGCACCTAAAAAGGGAAGGGAAAATGTTCTCCTTGTCTTATCATCTTCAGCGTATGATTTCAATCGAGATTACGAAATTGGGTCTAAAGATTTAATCGATCACATCGATACGTCACAACGTTGAGTATAGCAGATGGACAATAATTAATATTTACTATTTATTTTATCAGATAAACAAAAAAAATATCAAAGTTTGAAACTGTACAAAACAAAACAAAAAAAAAAAAAAAGAAAAGGAAAGAAAAAAAAAATATTCAAGAGATATTTCATCCACGAGAGGACATCTTCGCGTTCCTATATCATTCCACGAAGTTCTTCGTGGAGGACTCAGAAGAAGTTAAAAGAGAAAACGCACGCACGTCGAAGAAGTCCGCGGACGCGGAGTGAGGCATAAAGCATCGACGAAACGATCGTAAACCATGTGATATCATCTTCGTGGCTGACCACCAGTTGGGGGCTTTTGTCTTCTTGTGAGTTGTGTCTTTGCATTGTCTTTCGTTCGTTCTTTATGGGATCCCAAATCTTCCAGCCAAGCCTCTGCCAATACACGTTGAAACGATCGAGTGTGTTCGTCACAGCGAACGTACGATCGTAACAGCGTTCGATAACTCTATTTCAGATGAAATTTCGATGTTTGCAGAATCGAAATATTTTTCTTGCGATTAATCAATTTAAAAAGAATGTGACGGTCAAAATGATTAATGTTTTAATGGGAATGGAAAATACATACGTCTTTTCAGTTACTTCATTGAATTTCATAAGATATATGAAAGATATGGTAATAGAAATCTATTTAGAGGATTGTCAAGATAAATAGATGGACCATTCGGTGTTTCTTATCAGTCGGAGACATCGCGGAAATTCACA
The DNA here is from genome assembly GCF_905475345.1 of Vespula vulgaris. Classification (NCBI taxonomy): domain Eukaryota; kingdom Metazoa; phylum Arthropoda; class Insecta; order Hymenoptera; family Vespidae; genus Vespula; species Vespula vulgaris. The sequence goes on along the minus strand of NC_066601.1, from coordinate 3,630,687 downwards.
TTTCATGGGAGAAATTATGCGTTCTCTCGGAAGTCTCGACGACGAAAGACAACGAAGACGAAAGACGGGAGGTAGGAGGGCGAGGAGGAAGAGGAACAAGAGGAGAAGGAGGAGGTTCGATCGGCGGTACATTTGAAAGTTAAATTCCAACGCTCGGAATGGGAATTTCTGTTGTGGATAGTAAAGAAGAGGCACACGCTTTTATTCAAGATCCGCGGCAAACTTTACTCCACCACTAGCACCAAGCAGCAAGGTCCAACTTGCAATCTCTTCTTCGTTGTCGTAGTCGTTGTCGTGCGCGTTTCCATCAATCCGTCTTGACATGCAAATAATTCGTGGAAAAAATCGTCCCTCTGTGCGGTTCACGATGCTACAATTAATCACGTAAACGTGGTTAAGGCGCAACATCCTATCCGGCTACCGAAGTCACAATTTGTTATGGCTGACAAGGTCCTTCGTTTGAGAAAAAGAGAATGAGGAAAGAGTGAGAGAGAAAAAGGGAGAGAAAAGATAAGAGGTGAGTGAAAAGGGTGCAAATGCATTCCTAAATTTCGATTATTATCATCACCTTAAAATCTTTACCTTCTATAATAAAATAATAGTTAGATTCAACCTAATGATTCTCGTGCGTGACTATCAAATATCTATAATAAAAGAAATAAACTAGATTTAATAATTAGTTTTATACAATTTGCACTTGTTATCTCGATGATAAATCTATTGTTAACGTTATTATATATGTGTAAATAATTGCTAAAATTTTATTAAGTACTTTTTCTTTCTTTTTTGCGTTACATATCCATTCGATTTGTATCTGCATCGTATAATTCATAAAAGGAAGCGGTTATAAGGAATAGAACGGTGAGAGTACTTTCTAGTTCGTGATTAGATTACACGTGGCGGTTCGTTGCACCGACACGGACACGATGCTGCTTCTTTCTCTCTTTCTTTCTCTCTCTCTCTTTAGCTGAGAGTATAAAAAAGAGAAGAAAAGAAAAAAAGAATCTTTGAAGAGAACGCGACGATCCATAGGATCGATATTAGTATGTGTGTATCTTATAGAGAGTATACATGTAACATTGACCCGGACGTGGAGACTGAGTTTGTGCTACCGTGTAACATGGCTCCGTGTGCATGCCTACTTGGAATCGAATGCGCTCGTGCTCCTGCTTTTGCTCCTCCTGCTGTTGCTGCTGCTGCTGTTGCTGTTGCTGCTGTACCAGGCTCAAGAAAATAAAAATCACTCGGCCCGGTGTGTAAAGTCTATAAGCGCACGTGTAGCAGAAGCTATCGTGTCCTGGAGACTTCTTGACTGTGTATGAGTCCTCGGTTTATATATGAGAAAGATAGATAGAGAGAGAGAGAGAGAGAGAGAGAGAGAGAGAGAGAGAGAGAGAGAGAGAGAGAGAGAGAGAGAGAAGAAATAAGAGATTTGCAAGGAAGAGATAAGTACGAAAGAAGAAGGAAGACTAAGGATAGTCACGTTTCTTCCCTCTTACATTTTATCCTTCATCGCTTTCATGCTGATGATATAGCAACTTGGTATAAATAGGATGAGTTTTTTAAATCGTTTCTAGTTCATAATAGAAGAGTTTAATATATGTTTTTTTTCTTTTTTTTTTTAATATAGATACTCCTATTTTTTAATAAAATTATATATAGATAACAATATGTATGCATATAGCGCATATGTGAGTAAGATATTAAAACTTTTAATGAGATGTTTATTAACAAGTAAAAATGCAAAAAACGAAACTTGCTATAATTTTAAGTCATCAAAAAGACACTTCAATAATTCCATTAATCACTATTCTGATCGATAATAATAATTTAAATATTGATTCGGACCCTGCGAGAACTAGCATGGTATATACTATGAATACGTATCATTTGAGACTTCGATCAAGATTAATATATTCATATACGCGGCACGTTTAGAAAGAGAAAGAGGGAGAGAGAGAGAGGAATATAGTCTCTTTGGATAACCACGTATCGACGCTTTAACGTGCTTCATGCTGTGAGTCAATGCCTCGAGGGATGAAGATAAATATTTGTACTGACGAGTCAAAACTCATGGTAACCGCAATCAGATGTCTATTACTTTAGGATGACTTCGTTTTAACTCTAACTCTAACTCTAAATCTTTCTCTCTCTCTCTCTCTCTCTCTCTCTCTTTCTCAGATATACACACACATACATGTTTGGTTCATACCAGAATTCAAGAGACGTTCACGAATCGTGGACCAGGTAGATCTATTCAAATGTAAATCACTGTCACCAGTATGCCGAAGAGAACACCCTAGGATATACTTGGCTCGACGAACGATCGATTCTTTCTTCTCTCTCTCTTTCTCTCTTTCCGTCCGTCTGTCTGTCTGTCTGTCTGTCTGTCTCTCTCTCTATTTTTCTCCTCTTCTTCTCTCTTCTCCCTTTTTCTCTTAGCGCGTGAAACCAGAGTGGGATCCTTGTGCGGTCGCCGATATAAAAGGGAGAAACGAATCGGTGATCCACGTGGCAACTAACACTCGCTCTTCTTCTTCCGCGTGCCAACCTGAATTCCTTTTCATCTATCTTCCTTCCTGCCAGTTTTCTAATAATCATTGTATTTATCAATGCCAATCTTCAATTTCTGATATTTTTTTACACGGTGAAAAAAACATACATTATATTATTCGCAAAGTTTTAAACATATTTACCGATAAATTTGTTTTTAACATTAATAACATTATATATATACATATGGAATATCTACAAATGCGATTCGAGTTATTTGTGTTTTACGAATTATTTGTAATATGTTTTTAATGTAAATTACTTTTTGAATCTTATCGGGCTACACGTGGAACAAGTAAAACCTTGAAACAGTGTCGTATAAAACCTGATAACTTTCTGATCGCATACAATAGACCTACCTGAGAGTCTCTACAATGGGTATTCGATGATAAGTATGTTTCTTCTACGATCTCGATTTGCATACGTGATTGTTCTAGTCTACCTTATCTATTTTTAATAATAATAATAATAATAATAATAATAATAATAATAATAATAATAATAATAATAATAATAATAATAATAATAAAATATTAAAATTGATTCGGTTAAAAGTTAACAAAAAAATTGGAGTACATGTTTATAAATATTTAATTGCAACTATTCCGAATACTTGAAGTTTCTATTGTAAGTTTAAATTATTTTTATAATATTAGTTATACTTGTCACTTAATTTTGATAGGAAAATTCAACCGCCGATTCGAATCGATAAAATGTCAACAGAAATAAAAAGAGCTACCTTAGGTTGCTTCCCACGGCATGTATAATATTGATAGATGAGTCGTTTGCCTTCTTATACAACCAGCCACGCAACTTTCTAACGCTCGAATTTATCAAAATCACTTGGATGCTGGCTCGACACAGCATGACGTTACGCGTCTCAGCGGCACTCGGGTCGATCCGTCATTAACGGATTTGCATATGCCAATCAGTCTCAGCAACGAGAGAGGGATCTACCGCCCTTCTTAAAGAAGGGAACTAAATTGAGGTGAAAAAGGTTTTTGCATATTTTCCGTCCCCCTTTTCGAGTTTGAAAAATCGACGAATCTTCGACCTTAACGATTGTTGAAAACTTCGTCGTTTGAAAATTATCACTTCTTAAAAAAAATTTTGTCCGTTCGACTTTTCTTTTTTTTTTTAAACCTTTTTTTCTTTCTTTCTTTTTTCTATAATATGGATCGATAAATATCGCCGAGAAGTTTTTGATTAATACCATCTCGAAAATTGCTTACGTTTCTTGCGCTTTCTCGCTCCCATGTAATCACGATTTCACGTTGGCGTACAGGGCACGAGACAAGGATGGAATCCAAAAGAGAAAGAGAGAAAGATCGAAAGAGAGAAGAAGTATCCATGCAAGTTGATCGTGGACTCGTGCGGAAACAGGCGATTTGAGGAAAGAAAACGTGAATCGAAACTGCTCGTTCATATCCGCTTTTATAATAAAGTATCCTTTAACGTGAACCGAACATGCTTTTGCAACGATTCGTCTCTCTTATTCATCTTCACGGTCTCGTGCAACTTGACAAATTTCTATATAACAAAACTAGTAGAAAAACTATCTAACTAATTAAATATAAATAGTAGCTTTGTTAAAAAATCCATGAAATTTCATACAATACAATACTTATACAATATCCGTGATTCGAATCGATTCGACAAAAGATAACAAAATCACTGAGATTTTTTCGAGTAATAAAAAGAAAGAAAAAAAAAGAAGAAAATGAATCGAATCTAGGAAAACCAATATCTCGGAAGAATTTTGATTAGAAATTTCTTGTCAAGAGAATAAAACAGATGTTCGTGTAGTTTCAAAATAAATATAAGAACAATATCATGGTATAATTATAATCGAATTTTAAATCGATATGACAAAAGGAGCACTTGGCGAGTGCATCCGCTGGGTACTTTCAGTTTGTTGTTGCTGCTGATCTTTCTATCTTTCTCTCTCCCTCTTTCTCTTTTTCTTTCGGACAATCGTGTACGTCTCCGAGACGGTTTATAAATATTTACACGATTTCATTCATTCGTGCCGCGTCGAGAAGAGGGACAACGTGTGAATGTACCGATGATGCGTTTGGTTCTTCTCTTAAGAAGAAAGAAAGAAAAGAGAAAGAGAAAGAGAGAGGGAGAGAGAGAGACCCACGCGACGGGAAGTAATGTCGCTATGCGTTACGATGTATAAGCCGTGAGTTTCGTGTGCCGCGGAGAAAACCAGAAGAATCAACTGATTCATATTCCCGCCACGAGAAGCGGCGAAACACCTCCTCTTTCCTCTCCATCTTCTGTAGCTGACAACGATAAACGACGTGTCTTCTATAACCCCCTACTTTCTCTCTTTCTCTTTGGTTTTTTTTTTCTCACACTTTTCTTCACTTTTCTTTTATTTCCTTCTTTTCTTTCCTTCCTCTTTCTTTTTAATTTTGATCAGCAAATTCTTACTCTCTTCAATAGGAAAATATATTAAATATTAAGTCGATCTCATGTCAACATAGTTTATCACTGTGATAGAACGATGGTTCGATTGGTATTAACATTTAATTATGTTCATATATGTAGTTGTTTAGAAACTAATCGTATTCAGAATGATAATCACGATGCAATCATCGATAGAACGACGATTAAATATCTTAAATATCTGAAGGATTATTAATTAGTCGTATTTAATAATTATTTTATCAATGACAAATAGAGTTTTTAAATGATTTAGAGTTTCTTTTATAAACACGTATAGTAAACAAATTTGACTCATCTTAGATTAATATAGTATCTTCAATCTTCATGTGATATCTACCCTTAATTTTCTCTCTGCTTTCAACGAAGGAGAATATAGTAACGAGTAATACGATTTTTGGAGGGCGTAGGACGTATCGTAAAAGTCGAGACCGGACCAAGTCTTATTTGAGCAAAAGTTAGCCCCCCGCTAGGGTGACCTCCGGTGCAACGGAGGCAGTAAATCCCTCCGGGCATGGAGGTTGAACGCGTGATCCGTAAATTATGTACTTTACTCGGTGCAGAAAGGATCGCGTCCGAGTGCAAAGGTCGAGAAGAAATAACGACGGCCGTCGTAGGGCCACAGAGATGATCTACCCTATAATATCTCATGGCATGGTAACCCATGGTTCTCATGGGATCACTCAGAGAACTTCTATGAGCAACCAAACGAGTAACCGTACGACTACCTGTCTTTCCGATCACGAAGGACATCGACTTTATTATCTCTCAATAGAGAAATCTTTATATAACGATTTCATGCGTAATATATTATCTATTAAAAGAAAAGAAAAATAATTAAAATAATAAGAAGCTATTTTTAATCACTTTCAATCGTACGAATACAATATCTCTATTTGTTATTGACAAAATAAATATTAATATAGATAAAATAATGATCAAATAATATATTATTCATATGACATTACTAGTTTCGAATACTACTTAGTTCTAAACAAAATAATAGAACAAGCCATAGAATGACAGAAAAATATGATGTAGAGAATAACGATGTCCTAAAGAGTATATACTACGGAGTATATATAAATATAATAGATCGTATGTAGCTAGCTTCCGGTTTGGGAAGAGTACAGAGAGATCGTCGTTTCGAGTTTAATCAACATGGAGGATCTCGTGAGAAGAAAGAGGACGAGAAAGAGGATCACGTATATGTGCAAGCAAGGCGCAAAGGGTACGCCGTAGGAGTGCGTTCGCCTGAAAAGGGGTTGAGTTCTTCCAAAGGGTCCGTTCCGGGTCTTTGCTGAAGAAGAAGAAGAAGAATAAAAAGAAGAAGAGCAAGAGAAGGAGAAAAAGGAGAAAGATGAAGAGGAGGAGGAGGAGGAGGAGGAGGAAGAGGAAGAGGAGGAGGAGGAGGAGAAGGAGGTGACTTTAGCCGGCAGGTGGCCTCGTCTCACGGATGCACCTCGTCGGCACGGGATGAGTATCTCGACGGACACGCGCGCGCCACGAGATGGAAACGCAGATTACTGTGGACCCATCCTCCACCTTCTTCTTCTTGCTTCTTCTTTACCATCTTCGTCGTAACCAAGTTTCGTGTATTTCCTTCTACTCTTCCTCAATTTTTTTTTCTTTCTCCTTTCTCTTTTACTCTTCCCTTCTTTTACTTTCGCCCACGGTTTTTCGCTCCCGTCGATTTCTCATCTGTCCTCTCAAATTACTTGTAATATTCATTTCTAATCGAAGAATTCATTTGAATATTATTCCGAAAAGTTTCGAATGTTTCTTTGTTATAACAATAAGTTAGTATATCGAGTATATACGTGATACACGAATGAATATTGTGTCTTCAAAGAAATGCATTTGTATTATACGTCATCTTCTTGAAGTTACAATTCAGTGCAGTTAATTGTAGACATAAATAAGTTCTATTGGAAATTTGATGAAAGAAAAGGTAAAATCAGAGTTGGTCAAGAATTTGCTAAGAAAATGATTATAGAGAATATTAATGAATGTTGGAACAAATTAATGAATAAATGATAAAACAAACGAGTAGTATGAATGAAATCGAAACGTAACGTTGAATGAAAAATTCATGCTACCGCTTCAACGTCTTAGTTCACTTTTTTACTTTCCTCTTTTATTTGTTTGTTTCTTTTTAAAATTCTTTTTTATATATTTCACGTAGAATTTTCACGATACGAGGAGACGCGACACGAGAGAAGACGACACGTAGGAGAGAGGACAAACTTGTCCTGCCTTTCAAATTCGTCTGGAACAACCCAGTCGTGTATTATTCTCGCAGCTCGAAATCCAGTTCCGAGCTGAAGGCGTCCACACGAGTTTACGCCGATCGTATATCCGAGACTCGAAATGCTGGACCGTGCCAGAGAGATAATGGGCGCGTGCGAACGTTCGGCCTGTATCGTTACCGATACCGCGTAACCATAATTTCGCGAGCGTAAATCACGACAGGTGTCTACGTCTTTAGAACCCTGTAATTCAAGCCGGGTGGTGTCTCGCGACTCTCTGTTCGTTTTTTTCCCTCTCTTCCTTTTCTTTCTTCTTTCATTCTCTTTTCGTTCTCCTCTTCCAATAAAAAATAAATAAATATATCTGCGATGTATATATATGTACGTATATACATAATTGTGATATTTTTACTGCACCTTTTTTTATTTATTTCTATACTTATTTAATTGAGAAATCTTCAAATGTCAAATATACGTACGTATTAAAACTCCACTTGACAATTTCTTAATAAAAATCAATTGGATATTTCATTAAAAAAAAAAAAAAAAGGAGAAATATACAAATTTCGAAGTGTTAAAATTTAATTCAGAAATCTCTCAATAAAATAACAATGTATATGGAAATGTATTTTTTTTTATACTTACATAATAATTTGTTTATATATAAATACATATGTATTTTAGAGAGTAACCGACGAGAAAGTAATTCACCTTTTGAAAAGTCGTCCACGCTTCTTCTTTCCCTCTTTCAAGATAAATCAGGTGGGTTTTTGTTAGTGAATCCGCATAGGCACGAAGTATCATTTAACATCGTATTTACGGTCCGGTTAAGTCTTCCTTCGATTATTTCAAAAAAAAAAAAAAAAAAAAAAAAAAAAAAAAAAAAAAAAAAAAAAAAAGTATTGGTATTCTGAAACGTGTCTTCGGAAGGGTGCGTGAAAGAATGATCGCCTTGATCTTTTATACTAACTTCATGTTGTCCTTCGAAAACCAAGAAAAGAAAACCATACAAAAAGCTAACAAATAAAAAGTACCTATATATTTATACGTATGACTTTCGATTATCAGGGAAACTTTCTCATCGTTCGTATCGATTTCTTTTTATTTTTTATTTTTCTGTTTAATTTTTTATCACGACGATCGACGTATTCGCTTTCGATTCTCGAGATCGACGTGATCGATCGAGAATAATAAATACGAGATCGATAATCCACGGAGAAGGTTTTATCTGCCTTCCTGTGATCGTGACATGTCTATGGCGTCCGTGCTCTTTCCGTATCGAGTACATGTCACACATATACGTGCTCGTACGTATATATGTATATATGTATATATGTATCTATGTAAGTATATATGTACGTGAGAATTCGCATAAAGCTGCAGAACGTACCATAAACCGTAACGGTTCTGTATAATACAAGACTGGACCGTAAACGGGATGACACGTTTGTGGGTACGCAATTTAATTCCGATCATGGAATCTTAGTGACTTTATTGACCCTAAACGAGACACGGAATTCAAACTGTTCATACTCATGAAAAAAGAAAAGAAAGAAGAAAGGAAACGAAAAGAAGAAAGAAAAGAAAAAAAAGTGAAATTATTACCAACCTCCACAAACTTACATCTTCTTTTTCAGTCTCGTCGCGTTAAATATACGAGCAGTACTCTCACAAAAAGTTAGCATAATGCACTGACGCCTCGGGTACTTCGATGCACACTTTCGTCTGTGCCTTGTGATCCTCCACCGACATAAATTACAATGTATGCGAATAAGGCATTGAAAAGGAAAACGAAAAATATACTATTCTATACGATTTATCTTATAACGAGAGAGATACTTAACGATGTTATGTATATAGTCGAGTCTTCATTAAATGAATCGACCAAAGAGAAGCGAAGATGATATATTTTGGATAAAGAAATAATACAAAAAAATCAACAAGTCGTAATCATAAAAATTTATGAAATTATAAGTTAGCAATTGTTAAGACATTTACAAGATATCTGTCAAATATTATTCTTTTATCAATGAATGATCTTTTTTCTCAATGACGAGCAACGAGTCAACCGAGTCGTTCAGTTTGGTAGCTCGATCGGAACTTTGTTGATATATAAGGAAAAAATGTAGAAAAAAGGAGGAAGAAAAAATGGAAATAAGAATGCTACGAAAAGTGTCACGGTGCACAATTTCGTGAATACATACGTATAATGATATATTTTTAAACGACGTTGAATCTTTAGAAAATAAATATATCCAAAGATCAATTCATGCGTAATGTAAATATAACTCGAGATGTTAGTAATATAACGCGAGCAACGTATCGTATGAATTAGTGTCGCCCTTCGCATAAACGTTTGTTGTCTCGGTAATATACGTTTCCGTCATAGTCAACGATAACGACGACAGTTATTATTGGCCATTGGTCAATTGGATAAAGTGTCAGTCGTGGTAGAATTTGACGAGACAGCGTCTAGACACAACTGACATCTTCAATTTCGCAGACGTTTCGACTCGAAGCACGTAACGCGTGACAACACGCGTGGATGGAGAAAACTCGAGATACCTACTTACTTGTGCCGTGTTGTGTGCGATCGAACGAGAGTGCGAGAGATTCGTTCGAGATATTCCTTCGAGATAGCCGTACGACCTCGAGTCGTCGAGTTTATGAATGGGACAGATCGATGTACCTACACGGAGATCGCGTGACCAACCTCGCACGTTCGTTCGAACCGTCTGACGCTCGATGTTCATGTCTTTTCTTTCTCTTTATCGAGAAATCGAGATCGATATCGATATCGATATCGATATCGAACTGTCTCGTCTACCCCTGATATCGTGACTCCGTTAAATGATAGACAATGGATTTTTTAAAGGTACCACCGTTATATGTATTATACATACATTTTTTGTCTTGTATCATATTAGAACATCAAAAAGTATGAATAATTACCGATCGATTTCATCAATACTTTTATCACTTTTTTCGTAGCAATATAAATTTGTATCTTTGTGTTAAAGATGTCAAATTTATAACTTAATAGATCTAATTCTTACGCGATCGTTTAATCGTTGAAAACTTTTTTCATAATATCTATCTACTTCTCAAGGAAATGACGTAACTTTGAAATTTAAAGGAATATCAGTATGTCGAGAAGAGATAGAAAAAGAAGAGAAAGAAAAAAGAAATTACAGAGAGATTTTTACATTGGACGGACCCACCGTCCAATCTCTTGCTTTCACTCTCTATTTTTTTCCTCCCTCTTTCTTTCTCTTTCTCTCAAGATTCGACGTCATGATGTTGTAAGGACGATCTCAATTAAACGGGTTTATACGAGTCAACGGGGGGTCTTATAACCGGCGTGAGTGAACGGACGACAACGGGACAGGATGAATAAGAAATCAAGATTACGGATGAAACGGATCGAAACGGATCCATGATAGGGATGAGGGTCGAGTTGAGTCGATCGTTATATGAACATCGTGTGAATAAGGACACATGTCCGTGTTGAAGAAGAGGAGAAAGAGAGAGAGAGAAAGAGAGAGAAAGAAACGAGGAAAGAGATCCTTATAAACAGATCTTTTTCAGGGTGAGTGTATCACTCTTCTTGGAACATATCTGACCACCTGAGCTTTTTACAGCTACTTGATTTTCACAGGGGATGACGACAATATTTTCCTTTGTAATGGAATATTTTTTTCTTATAATCTAATCTGATACATTAAAGATCGTCAAAAATTAAAACGATATATACATATGATATTAATTAATATTATATAAAAAACTATATTATATTTTAATACGCGTAAAGTTATATATAAAATTATGATATTTTCGTAGTAAATTATAGAAGTGGACATATAAAAGCATATCTCTTTTTTTTTTCTATTAAAAAAAATCGTCCAAAGGAAGGAAATGAAAATCTTTGGCGACACGGTACATTCTTCGTGCTCGAGCATGATATTAATTAATTCGCAAGTAAGAACGGTTTCGCTTGACTTACCAACGTGTGTTGAAGAGAGAGCTCTCTCTTTCTGTCCTCAAGAAAGAAGAAAGAAGAAAGAAGAAAGAAGAAAGGGCGGTACGTGGCTTGCATTGATGAGCAAAAAGCGGCGAAATCATGAGCGATTGCGGAGAGGCCGTTGTCGGTAAAGAATAATCCTTAGCGTATCCTTCCGTTCGTTCCTTCCTTCGTTCGTTCGTTCCTTCGTGTTCCTGCAAAGTAGTTTTTTTTCAAGATGTCGTCGACGCCGACAGTCGTTAGCGACTTTTTCTTGACTAATCTCGATGGGTATCCTTCGTGCCGGTGGATCGTGATCCTTCCTGCAGCTGTATTATAATGAGGTGTGGATTGTAAATGAAGCTTAATGACGCCGACCAGTCGACCGCCATTTTTCAATGTTTTGCCACGACTGGAAGCCAAAGTAGTCCTTGTTGTACGATTCTTTTTTTTCTTTTTTATAATAAATCTCAATTAATCAGATTTAATAATCATTTTCTATAACTCAGTTTTTTTTTCTTCGTGTCAATAAATAATATTATCAAACGTGGAATTTCTAATATACTATAAACCTTTTCATTATTGCAACGTTTAATTTTAATCACGAATTTTCGTTCGTCTCTAAGATGATACGATACAATGTGAAAGTTCCTTGGTGATTTTAAAAATGAATTAAAAATTAAATCGAAACTTCTGTAGTGAAACTCAGTTTATAGTAAAGCTCGTACTTAGGAATGTTTTCGATTCGAACTGACTATTAATTTTCTTTTGCAAAAAAAGAAAACGAATATAATAGTGGATTTTATAATTTATTAATCACAAATATGCACGTTGAAGTTGTCTTGCGTATCCATAGAAATCTATTCAAGTTTGTAACGGACGTTATGCTTACGAGGAAAAAAACAAACGTTGAAGAAACGGTCGATTCAATTGGGGTTGAAATTATTTGAATACGTGGTTCATTTATCAGAAGTGAAATTACCGCAACGGAACTCGTTCTTCGAGTGGGGTAGATAATCTTTCTTCGAGGGATGCACGTGTCGAGAAATCCCCTTGCGACTTGTGTCTATTTTTTTCTTTTATTTTCTTTTTCTTCCCTTTTCTTTTCTTATCCTTTATTTCTTCAAGTGTTTGATCCAAGCTGTATTGTTGTTACAAATACAGTTCATTTTCTTCAACAAAGAAATTTTATTAGGTTACCATAATTTTCTTAAGTTACTTTCTCTCACATTTTATTTTCTTCAACTGATTCGTCCTTTGTATCTACATTTTTATATCGAAAAGTTAATTTTCTTTGGTTTATTGTTTTCAATATAATAACTCAAGTAATATAGAAATTTTCAATATTTTATATCTATGAATAAGCAACACTTTATTCAGTAATTTTTTTATTGAAAAGTTTTACTGAAAATTACTTAATTGCCAAGCCAATATTGTACTAGTAAATGCAAGTTTATTTACATATTAAATACTGTAAATTTCGACATTACTTATTGTTCAACTTGATATTTTTCTAATATATTTTTATTTTATTTTATAGATCTCTAAAGAATGAACTTTACCCAGTCGATTTTTCATAAAGTAAGTAACCATAAATTTTCGAATCCTTGACAATCGCAGTGATACAAAACAACCCCTTGGTACACTTGCCACATTCAAACAAAAAGTAATTCTTACTCTCCCCTAGACTACGATACCACTTGTGGAGTATAGAATAAGGGTAGGATACGTTTCGAACTCGTTTTCAAATTGCCTTGTTATGAAGTGTCGCCACTTAAGTATCACATTTGTATACGAATTGTTCGCTTGTGGTTCTGAATCCAAACCTTTTCTTATCCACAACAGATGGTTCGAATTTATATAGGGTACCCTACATCTTTAAAAAGAAATGTCGAATAAAAAGAAAAGATATGACGCTCTTTCTATCGATGAAAATAAATTTTATAGGACGAAGAACTTTATATGTTTCATGATAGACATAAAGATAACATATGGAAGATAGAATATGACGAACAAATCGTTGATAAAAACTATCGTAATACATTTTATATATACATATAGGTATATGTATATATATATATATATTTTTTTTGTTTTTCTCAAGCCGGTGCCATAAATTGAAAGGAAAGGTAAAGGAATAAGGATGCTTTATGTATGAGGCAAAATTTGTTCTTAGCCTCGATTTCGGTAACCGAGCACCTGCCCGAATGATGTTGTCCATCCGAATTCCGTGATACCGAATCGTCGAGATTGCCTTCGAGCAAATCGAAATATATATTTTATTCACCATGCGATTCTCTCTTTGTCTTCTCGAGTCGAACCGAGCTAAACCTTGACGAAGTCTCAGAAAGCAAAGGCAAGCCAAGTCAAGTCAAGAATAAGGGAAGAAAAGAGAAGGATCCAGATTCGGTTTTTGCGTCCAGCTGTGACTTGCTCGCGGCTTTGAAGACTGTGAAGAGATCGAGAGATCCCCAAGTCGATCGATTTACAACGAGCGATCGAAATCGTCGGCCGTGGAACTTTCGGTGGTGGTACACTACAAAAACTTGTATTGGATTAACGCGCGGGAAAGAGAACGAACGCACGCGTTTGACGTTTTTCGTTTCGCGGAATAATGTCAGAGATGGAGACAGGATACTCTCTATGAAGATGTTCTCTTCTCTTTGTAGGCACGCGTCGTACGGAACAAACGATTTACTCCTCGAGAAAATGTTCTTATCTCTTTTGACGATTTCTCATAAAAGAAGAGGGACAGATATTTTCTTTTGTCAGAGAAACAAGATTCCATTCGAGTGGACAGACTTTTTAATCAAAAAAAAAACCTTTGCTTTAGACGAAAAAATGTTTTCTTCCATGACATCTTTTATAATTAGCAGTAATAAAGTTTCAAATTATTATCAGAATGAGTAGACAATTAACATTAGTACAGTTCATGATCATAGTTGCTTTTAAATCATTTGTTATTATTTTAAATTAAGAGTCACTAAATACACTCGTAGAACTATCTTTCAAGTTTATATGCATAGTCGATATTAAAGTAATGGAACTTACGTGAGATATGATCGAAAAAAAATATGTCTACAACGCGTTATCGGAATCATGCTATCTCACGATATCGAATTTGTCGAGGGACGTAAATAAAAATCGCTTGGAGATCGTTTAAATGGGAAAATAAACAAAGCTACATATCTCGTTAGCCAGTTCGATGCTTTTATCTCACAGTATGGGGATGGAGTCCGTTATAGCGTGAAATGGAGTCTCGTAGATGGAAACGATGTTGGATTTTGGTCTCGGCACCCACCATCGATTTCTTCTGTGTTACCTTCTTCTCGTGTCTGTGATAAGTGGTTAACCATTTGTTGCTCTCAACTCCCAGCCGCATCTTCCTTTTTACTCAAAACTTCATTTGTACGAGTCATTAAGAACCCGAGAGATCAATCCCTCGTTACCGAACGAATCTCACTTTCGTTCTTCCACTAAAATACCCTCCTCCCTTCCTTACATTTTTTTTCTCTTATTTACCTTAACTTGTCGTGAAATTCGAGGCACAGTGATCGGCAAGATTTTGATTGCGAAGAGAATGAATCTCAAAGATTCTCATTCTTTTTTTCGAATCTCCGGATCGCGATACATAGGTACGTACATACATACATAACTAAATGGATCCAACGAACGATCGTTTGTATTAAAATCATAAAGAGACTACTTCGTCTTGGGAACGCGGTCTCTCTTTTTGAAAGAAATAGTACGTAAATATATCCAAAGAAAATTTATATTTGCATTGCCTCTAGGGATTGGTTGATAAAATTATCCTCGAGAAAAGTCATATTTTATTTGAATTATATTATAAGAAAGATAGATAGAGATAGACAGGGAGACAAAAATAGTGGGACTATACTTAAAAATAGTCAACGAAAAAGAAGAAATATATAATATACTTCTTTTTTCTTGAACGTCTCTAGAGATTTATATATTCGCTGTTTTGGTAATGGATATTCTATTGGCGCATTCTACATATATATGTAGATTTCACTAGGGGCTCCTTCCTTCTTGAATCACGAGCTCCTTTTAACCAGTCTACCACATCACGTATGCGCACTATGTTATCGCACAATGCGACTGCAAATGCATTTATCGGCTTGACTTGAATGCAGGCCTGGACCAGGCTCTCGCAAACGGAGCGTATATCTTCACGGGCATCTCACACTGAGAATTCCGAATAATTTGCTTCGGTTGTTGGCAAGGATTTAGGTCCTATAATACTATACAACGGGTGACTCCGTTGGCGATCACAACGTCTACGTTACTAGAATATTTTTGTGAATATAAAATCTTTTGATGTTCCGATGAAGAAAAGCCGGTTGATGTTTTAGTGCTTGTCACACTTTCTCTTCTTCTTCTTCTTCTTCTTCTCTTTCTTTTTTTTATTTTTCTTCTATTTTTCAGGAACCGATTGGAAAAACGATACTAATCGTTGAGTTTCGAAAAAGTATTCTATCGTTACGATCGACTTGTTTGATTCTATACGACGTTATAATACGTTAGAAATTTTGCATGAGTAAAAATAAGCAGGATGATTCGCAAAAAAAGTGTAATTTCTTTATATTAACTTTATATCAAGAAGAGTCAAATTCGGTATTATAAATAAATTCATCGAATAAGTCAATTATCTCGATTGTATCTAAATTCTGAATACTGTTATAGTTAGATCACTTTGATATCGAATATTTTAACATTTGAATATTTCAACACATTCCAAATAGTTGTAATAGTGAAGCGATTACATCAGGGTCGTTTCTCTCCATCTTTCTCTTCTTTCGTTTTATCTATTTATCGTATAGAAACGATTATCATCGAGTACTTTTTCCAAGTCGAAAAATTCCATCGAGATATTTGGCGAGTTTTTCAGGGTTGGTTACGATTAGATCCAAGAAGATAGGAGTCCAGCGAAATAAACAAATAAGAAAGAAAGACAGGAGTTCCAAGGGCTAGCCTGGTATTCCCTTACGGTCACCGTGAAACCTTTATTGGTGGTGTCCCTTTTTACTTTTCGTGCCGCGGAGGCAGGTGCACACCAACATCATGGAATTACTCGAATGTGACAAATATGCCAAACATCTAAACCTAGGGGGGGACTTGAATCCTATGAGAGAACGAAGATTCTTTAAACCCTTTTCTCGCAGAATACCATGCACAAGGGTCTAAGGGCTTTGTCTTCTTTACTATGCCGGCTTTTACAAAGACTGATTCTACTTAAACGAAGAATCTTTTTCTTATATCTCCTTTTCTTCTTATCTCTATCTACTTTTTATTTCTCTTATGTTTCTTTCTTTTTTAAAAAAGCAAAAAATAGAAAAAAAATATATCTCTTTGAAGTAACACTCTCTATCCTTTTTCACTGGCATGTCCAATAAACGACAATTTCAGGAGAGACATATTGCCACTGTATTATTGAAAAACTCGAAGTTGAGTGCACTCGAAATACGATCGACTTTCGACGAGGGCGTTCCAGTTCCTTTTACCCCATTGTTAAACATTCAAAATCACGCGCGCGTTCTATACTCTGGACGGATTTTGTGCTTCTAAATTTCTTTCTTTGTCATATCTTCTTTTCGAAACACGCACGCAGTGGTTCTTTTTCTTCTTTTTTAGATTTGATAACTTTTTTTTTCTTTTTTATAATACGTTTACAAGTATCACTCTGTCACTGTGATTTAATATTTGATTTTTTTTTTTTTTGGGTATAAAACCCAAGATCCAAATTTTTAGAGTTTACTTTTTATGATACTTAGAAACTTGAATAAACTGAGAACCTTCTTTTGCAAGTTTGGACTAGATCTTCTTCTCAATGAAAGTCATTCAGTCGAAGATGTGCCTCCGGTTTTCGAGTTCATTGATGCTAAAAGTTCATTTTTGACGGATGATCCATCTGCATCGATTCACTTTGTCGAATGTTCTTGTTTGCTAGAGGTGGCAGACGGTGAAGAAGTCGGCGAACTTGACAATGAATTTAGTGCTTGGTCGTTTCGACTATTGAGTCGGACTTTACCGTCTATTATAGACTAAGTAATTGTTCGGAATAGCAGCGCACGTCCAGATAGCCCTCTCGTATTTTGCGGGTTCTCGAGAAAAGGAAGAACGTTATTGCTGTTTCTATTGGCATCCTTTCAAAGTACCATCGAAGAAACGAATTTTCCTTTCGTGAGAATCTTATTGATCTTCTTCTCGAAGAAAATCTAATCGTAGACTCTGTGAATCATTTTGAAACTTCGACAGAAAAAATTTATCATCGATATTTAAGTTTTTAAATTGTACAGATTAAAAAAGCTACTTTTTCAAATAGTTCTAACTGTGTTAAAAGTAAAGTATTTTGCACTGTTAATTTTATGCACGCACGCTTGTACTTTTATCTACATACATAATTTCCATACGTATGTAATAACAATGAAAGAAACGTGAAAAATTTAATATTTACGAAAGTCATTTTTAAGTGTTTTTTATCATCTTATAAATGTAACTTTATTCGTATATAAAAACGTTGAACTGTAGCAACATCTGTGCGTGTCTAATCGTCGAAGAGCTAACTTACTTGTAAATGCTCTTTCTTTATTCAGGATTTCGCAAGTATCTTTTTTGATCGTAACAATAGCCATGGCACTTCGTGAGACGGCATAGTAGGGATTCATTCAATATTCCAAAGGAACCTTCTCAATGAATGTCGCAAAGGATACTTCCGTTGTTATACTGCGAGTCGAGCCAAGGAAAGAGATTCTTGGTAGTATGTGAGTGTCATTTATTCTTTCCTGGGATTTTCACACACTTCCTTGCTTTCCTGCGAATACTGGAGGATCACTTCGGTAGAAGAAAAATATTTTTCTTTTTTTTAATAGAAACTTCTACACGCAATATGTGAATGCATAGCAATAATTTATCTATAACTCGTTTATTTCTATATCGAATGAAAATTTTCTATAAGACTTTTTCATAGAAAATATTTTCTTTTTTCTAACGCAAACCTTTATACTAGACACGATTAATTATTTTTGTCCTGCATTGCAAAAAACGATAGTTTATAAAAGTTTTCTCAAAAGAATGTTTTCTACTTAATACGAATTCCTTTTCTAACAAAATGTTAAATCACTTTATATATACATTCGTAATATCTTTTCGATGTCGTCATTACTAAGTTGTGTAAATCGTATGATGGAGATGGTGAGGTGGATCGTTAGAAATTAAAGAATTCAAGAAGACGAAGAGAGAGAGATAGAGAAAAAGAGAGAACGAAAGAGCGAGAAAGAGAGAGAGAGAGAGAGAGAGAAAGAAAAAAAGAGAGAGAAAGGATACTGGCACGTTCGAGGTGCACCAGCTGCATCGTCTTGCTGCACCTCGAACGTATTTTCTCGCTTCTCGAGAAGGCACGTGGGTGGCGGTGTGGCACTTTGCTGGTTTTATGAGACCCTTAAGAATGGTTCCAGCGCTCGTCCATCTCCTTCTCTTTCGTTTCATTCTCTTTCCATCGTTCACTCACTCTTTCTCTCTTTCTCTCTCTCTCTTTCTTTCTTTCTCTCTATGGTTCTCTCTTCCTTTCTCCCGCCTTCAGACTTTTTGTAGAGTCCCCATTACTCGACAAAGTCCTTTGCCGTTTGGGTCCTTGATGGATGCCTATTGCGTGGGTATCTTCGTGCCAGGCTGCTCGGTGCCTGCCAACCAAAATCCACGTTTTCGGTTCTCTTCGAGACACGCGTGTCCAGCTTTGTAAATCGTACCGCGTTTCTGAAGATCTTTCGGTCCGAAGTTTGCTTTGTCAAAGTAAATACTACCGCAAAAGACTAAGACAGTTTCCTCCACTTTTTACCATCTTTCTTTCCTGTTTTTTTTTGTTTCGTTTTTTTTTCTCTTCCGTGAGATAAATTTTCAATAATCCGTAAATTCACAAAATTCGTACTTTTCGTAGTGCTTAAGGTATTTTTTTTTTGATAGGAGGGTTTCGTAATCCGTCATACAGTTTTAAAGAAAGAAATAAGATAAGCAACTTCGTAAGAACATTTTAAGTAAAAGAAAGATAATTTCAGCGATAATTTAGTTTCACCAACGAAGAAACAATTTCGTAATTGGCAGAGAAGGAGAATAATCCCTTAAAAACAAAAACTGCTCGTATATCGATCGTCTCACTTACTGAGGGAGACCTTGGAAGTACATTCAGGAATTCCTTTCTGCTGTAGTTTTAGGAAGGGAGTATACAATGACGTGCCATGCAATTTCGTGGGCGTATGGAGAGCACTTTTCTCTGTGTGCGAGATTTAGTTCGCAAAAAGAAAGAGACGGAGAAGGAGAGAGAAAGAGAGAGAAAGAGAGTACATCTTCTAAAAGAAAGGAAGAAGAGAGAGAGAGAGAGAGAGACAGAGAAAGAGCATAAAAAAGAAAGAAAAAAAGAAAGAAAGAAAGAAAGAGAGGGGGTGGAGGTCGAGGAGAATGCGGTCTTGCAAACAAATGACCGGCAATTACCCGCAATTTGCCATATATACGTGGCATCCGAGAGAGAAGCTCTCTCTCTCTCTCTCTTAAGTCGACAATAGGGCCCTTCAAGAGTCTCGACTAAGCTCGTTTTCGTGGCTGTTTTCGACGGGAGAGATACACCCCGGAGGCCACGCATCGATCGCAAGGTAATTGTCAGCGCTCAGCGCCCTACGCAGGTGTAAGGGACTCTCAAGGTAAAAGAGCATGGAGTTTGTTCCATCTTCGCTTGTTTTCTTGCTAAGCTGCCTGGTAAAATCGAGATCGCGAATTGCTTTTGGCCAACAGCCAAAGGCTTTCTCTTGGCTACGTAAGTGCGTTCATTTATATCGTTCTTTTCTTTTTCCTTTTCTTCTTTATTTTTCTTTTTTTTTTTTTTTGATGCGGGAGAGGTTTTAAGCTGCCAGAGAAGATAGGGGGTAGTTGTTTCGAAACTTTACGTAGCTTTGTTCCTTCAGGGGTTATAAAAAAAATTATTTGGCGAACCGACACGCGACGACGATAGAAACTATCTAGTTGCGTTTTCTGAGATATTGCTGGCTCCCAGATAAATCGGACGGCGATGATGATGATGATGATGATGATGATGATGATGCCATGGGATCTTTTGGATTCTTCAATGATTATGAGAGGGTGTTGGCTAGCGAAATAGGGGTATGATTTAGGTCGATTGGTCGATCGATCGAAATTTAGAATGCTTTTTCCATGTACCAAATTATCTTTGACTTTGGGCGATAGCAGTTATACGCGATGTGTAGTAAAATTCTACAAGGTTGAAATTCTCAAAAGGAACTATAGCAGATATTATTGTTGCGCAAAATAAAAAATCCTCTACGTGATTAATTTAAACGATTAATTTAAACTGTAAAATAATACAACGTCTAAACGGTCTAAAAATATCTATCTCTAAAAAACTCGTGTCTTAAAAAAAAAGAAAAGAACTCCGAGATAATTTCGAAGGAAAAATTGATGGCGAAATTCGAAGGATATAATAAAAAAAAAGATAAAAACTTAAAACAGCTCTTCGAGAAATAATTCTTTCTGAGAGAGGAAGGTTCTCTAGTTGCCGTTGACTCCAACATAAGGTGCACGTACGTCGACTGTTATTCTAGCGAGGAAAACCGGTCGAGTTATCGTTACGAGTTTCGAGTTACTCCCCTCCTCTGTTGGTATATAGTAGTAGGGAAGAGACGTCTAGAACTTCGTTCGTGCATTCTTTTTTCTTTTCTTTTTTTTCCTTTCTGGTTTCACTTGCGCTTGCACGTGCGCCACGTGACGTGAAGCGTCACAGCTGTCATACGCGCCTAGTTTCTCTCCCTCTGTCTCTCTCTCTCTCTCTCTCTCTCTCTTCTCTCTGAGGGGGGTAGAAAGAAGAGACCGATGGAAAGGCGAAGAAAAGAAGCGGTTTGTGGTACGGAGAGCACGAGGAAGTGTCTCGTGTGTCCCGATTGCGTCCCTACTTTTAACCCTCCCTCTCTCACCGCCACCCCGTCGGACATACGATATCGAGAACGTGTATCGCGTGCGTTCTCTCTATCTTCCTCTATCTTCCCCTCTTTTCTCTTCCTCCTCTTTCTTCTCTTAGCTAATGGCGCGTAGATTATCGGCACGCACAACTTCTACGCTAGCGGCAACAGGTTAGATCATCGGGACACTCGATACACGCCGAGAAGACGTACATACCTATTATTCCGTTACGTAGAATAGTTTCGTTGCTTCTCCTTTTTCTCCTTCTTCTTCTTCTCCTTCTACTTCTTTTACTTCTATTTCTATTTCTACTTCCTCTTCTTCTTCCTCTTCTATATTATATACGCTTTTCTCGATTAATCACAAAATAGTAGACCTTATTTATTATTACGAATCTACGTTTTAAATTGATATTCGTTCGTTTCCTTTTAGCTTTCTATTTAGATTATTTCTAAATTAAATATGTCGAGTTATCGTATAAGAGTGTTAGATGAAAAAGAGACAGAAATATAATAATTAATTATATTATCTGAAAGTGTTATACTACGTGGAAAGTTATATAGTTAATAGAAAATATTGAATTAGTCAGCAATTGATTTAGATTATAAAGTAATGAAAATTCTGTTATATTATTTATCGGCCAGCTTAATAATTAAATATAAACGTTGATTTTGACGTTAACAGTTCGAATGAATTTTCAATAATTTTTGTACTTATGTTAATTTTACTTCTACGTTGAACCATAGGAAGAAAAATGAAAGAAGATTCTTCTTCCCGTTTTAGCTCGAAGCAAACAATTAAGATAACTTCGTCGACGTTGATTCATTTCTTTCAACTCATGCTGAAAGCTTAAAACCAATTTAATTTTGGGAGATACGAGTAAACGTTGTTGTAGATTTGTTAACCAAAAGAAAGAAAGGTTCTCGAGCTAAAAAATATTTTTTTTCAAGACTGCAAAAAGAAAAAGAGAAAGAAAAAGAGAGACAATCTCTATATGCGATATCAACGACAAGTATTTTCTGTAGAGCTTAGGTTAACTGCAAGAAAAGATAATTCGTTAGCAGATAATTTCTAAAGAAGAAGAAATCTTACGGGGGTTTCTATGTTATTTCCTTCCTTCTCTCTCTCTCTCTCTCTCTCTCTCTCTCTCTCTCTCTCTCGTGCTAAAGTGACAAAGCAAAATAATCCTTAGTGAACACCTGGCAAAGTGCAAACAGCCCAACGGGAAATGCAAATCTTTTGATCGTAGTCTTACGTACAAGTACGTCGTCGTACTTAAAATCCGTATCTTAATTTTAGAAGGTATGTCAATATTTTATCTTCATTTTAAGTTTGCTTTAAGTTTGCTAAACGATTTTCTTCGCTTAGAATCGATTTCGATAAAGTAATATATTTAAATTAATTTAATATATTGAAATATCTGAATTTTATCTTAATAATTATAATATTTTTCTATTGACCAATATCGAATTAAAATATAAAATAATATCTATTCATGTATATCACACAAAGTATATTTAAATATATGATTAAGATAATTAACATTGTTTTTCGCACATCTTTTTGTCAAGATTAAAATATATTCAATACTAATTATAAGTATCTACTTATATCTAATTTTCAAAAGTATGTGATTGCAAAGATTATAGAAAAAAAGGAAAAAATGAGATTTTGCTACGTGTCCTTTCGTAATTAATGCCACGACTAAGTTAATGCACAGACATAAATCATTTAACAAACGTGCATCACGAAGAATGCAGGTATAATGGATCAAGCCGGTCTTGGAGGACCCTCGTGGGAATTTACTTAATTGCAATTAATGAGAAGAGATATTACAGCGCAGCAGGGTCACGCGTGTTAAAGATTATTAATGCGTGGGCACACACATACACATGTACATTTGCACGCACAAATTCACACACAAACATACACGAATACTTATACAGAGGATTAACGCTCGTGAATTATAGTCTGTGCTATATTTTTGTCGGTCACGATAGTCGAACTGAAATTATAAATTTTCTTCAAATAAAGAGGAAGTAACTATATCTTCATTTCTTACACGTAGCAATAGGAATTATTCTAACAGAATAAAAGAATCTTATATTTCGGACATTCTTTTAATATGAATTATAAGAAATAAATATAAAATGGTGTTGCACGATTTTTCTCGAGTATCAATCTCTAAAATAATCTCAAGACTAAACGAGTTCGGTGTAAAAGTGTATGTCTCCCGTATAAGCACTTTCTCTCACTCATATACAGACAAATACGTACGCAAGATAATACTCGCACGCGCGTAACGTGGACCGACTCGTAGATGGCTGCCTGCACATAAGTAACGCGGCTGCCACGTGGTGGAAAGAGGTGGAGAGAGAAAGAGAAAGAAAAAGAGAAAGAGAGAGAGAGAGAGAAAGAAAGAAAGAGAGAGAGAGAGAGAGAGAGAGAGAGAATCGAGGCACGGCGCGAGGCGGCTCGTCTGATTGGTTGAATTTATGGGGTCTACTTATCGCGTACTTACCGCGTTGTATATCAACAATGACACCCGCACCCGCGGGCGCTCCTTTCCGTTCCTTCCACCACCCCTCTCGGCCCTTTTACATCCCCCACCCTTTAACCACTTCCAACGCTTTGGTCGTGCTCGCTTTCTCGCCATATCTTCTATCTTTCTTTCTTTCTTTCTTTCTTTCTTTCTTTCTTTCTTTCTCTCTTTCTCTGGTCTTTTCGTGTTGCTCTCAACCCAACCGAGGGATTTACAGTGGGTAAAGTGAGGGTAAATGGCTTCGTACGATTTAGGATCTGGTCAAGCTGGTGGAACGAATAAAAAAAAAGGAAAAGATAAAAAAAAAAACACTAGTAAATCGTCCAAGAGAACCGAATTGCCGATTCTCGTGAAATTTACAAGTGTGTGCATGTACGTGTCCAGCGTAGAAAAAAATCACGATGAAGTGATTCAATTGATCTTCAAGATGTAATCTGTAAGAATCAGATTTATTTTGTTTGCATTTCTAAATTTTAAGAAATGTTTATATACAGTTCTGTGTTTCCCAAGGTTTCCCACGATGATATTGTTTTTTTTTTTTGCGAAACTCATCATGCGTATAAAGAATATTATATAATATTACATTTAAAGTAACGATAAAATCGAAGAAAAGTAAACGTACAATATGTTATACAGTAAAAATGATTTATGCACCTAAGAATAATATTTTCCTAAGGCATCGATAATTTGCATTTTCGGGTTCTACTCGATGAATTTTCAAGTCAAATCAGGTATCCCAAGATATGTTTGTAAAATGGACACTGTCGGGACAGTGTTTCCTGAAGCATCGATTCGATAGATACGAAGGATACATAAGATCATAAATGTTTGAGAACGTAAGCTGAAGAGGGTCGGGGGTGATGCGCACAGTATGCTGCAATAAACAATTTATTAATGAACGAACCGATACAAGCTCGACTGAATACGAATGTCCAGACGGTCATAATTAAGACACGTGTCCCGACAGTATTGGATGGGCTCCTGGATATTCTGAACGAGAGAATGAGATAGAGATAGAAAAAGAAAAGAGAAAGAGAGAGAAAAAGAGAATAAAAAGGACTGCGTTGTCTTCAGGACGTATACTTGAATATATCGTGGGCGCCAGGAAACATCCGTCACGTGTCAAAGTCGTGAATCACGGAACAGGAAATCTCTCAACCCTCGTGACTTCCAATCGAATTTCTTTTTAAGGACCCGGAACAACGTTAGGCGCCAGTTGTCTTATTGTTAATCAATGACTTTTTTGATGATATCTGCCGTGTCGATTGATTGTATTTAAATGCAAGATTCAAGATTCGATTTTGATCTAACTAACATTAATGTCGATTCACGCAGCGTTTAATAAATCTTAAAATAAAAAGATTAGCAGATGTACGAGTACTTACGTTATTGTATCAATCAACGTGTGTATAAAAAATCTGGATAACATATAAAAATATAATTATTGTTGACATTCGTCTAAGGACGAATTACAATGAAACAAAGAAGATCGTGCTCTCTCTTTCTTTTTTTCATTCAAACATTTACTACGCACGAAGAACGCAAAAACAAAGCACGTACGTGATAAATTTGTGTATGTCCTTTATTGTAAACACGAAGGAGAAACTTAAGATACGATTTACCCTGTATTGTTTTTATCCCCGTAACCTTCATTCTGTACAACAATGTCGAGTAACGATCGATACGAAGGTTACGCACAAGATATACATTGCGTAGCAGTCTACGATTAACATTCATCTAGAACGGTACGTTGAGAGTCGCGCTTAGTTCTATATAACATTTATATTTTAATAGAAAACTAATTCGATAATTAAATTAATAATTGTTCTTTTTTATAGTTATAATTAAGAGATTTTTTTATCTTTGATAGAAACGTACAATGTGATGATCGATCGCGAGTGTATTGATTTATAAGTAATTTATATAAAATTTGTATTTCTAATAGTGATTTTTTCTTTCGACTTTCCGTGTAAAATCACATCGAGATCAGGTCGGTGATCGTCAAAGGTTTGTAATTTAATATTTTCGGGTAGGATTGTAACACGGCACCTACTACCGGCCACATCTCCTTCCCGAAGGATAATATCGCAGAATCCTGCTGAGAATGTTTGGTCAAACAATGGAAATACGAGACTCGTCGTAGGTAAGATTCTAATTGTTTTCGATGCATTAGGTTAACACGAAGTGACAAAGAAAAACTCAACGAACTGCAAAAGGGAGAAAGAAGGAGGGATGAGAAATCGTTTGCGTTTATAAATTTTTTATTTATATATATATATATTTATATATACAGATATACGTAATAATTATCTGTTAAAATTAGATCATAAGTATATTACTCTGTGAAAGGATTTAACTAATTGTAAATCGAAAATAATTTTCCATTTATTTATTTCGATCATCTAGGAAGATAAGACCTTTGAAAACGTGCAATTTTCTATAGGATTCGAAAGAAAAAGAAAAATTAGAAGTTAACTCAAAGATGTTAATCAGTTTTTACAAATTTGTTCTATTCATTGTTACAATCATTATCTCTTTGTATCATAATAATTATCTGTTAAAATTGCAACATAATTATGCTTTCTGAAAGGGTTGAACATCTTTGAAAAACCAAAGCCGAAAATAATTTCTAACATTTAAGAAACCTAACTCAAACACCTGGTCTAAAGATCTTCGAAAATATACTTATATGCAATTTTCGAAAAGAGAAAAATTACAGGTTACCTCGAAGAAGAGTTTAACGTTCGACGTTCATTAGAGTTTCATCTTTTTGACGTTTGATACCACGAAAGGTGTACCATTTTCCGGTTTTTTGTCGATGTTAGAAAAAAGACACATATATATAATCTTCGTGCCTTTTTAATTTTCTTTTTTTTTATTTTATTATATTCAATTTTTTTCTTTTTATTTCAAAGAAATTGTAGAAGAAGTTCGACGAATCATTTCGTTTTGCGAATGAACGACTCTATTGTTTCGTTTCCATGAATGATTTACGCACGAAATAGCAGGCATATGAATGGGCCGTTTGTGTTGCTACGAGTTTGGAATTTCATTAGGGGGAATTTCAAACGCCGAGAAGAGGAGACCCTTCGAGGGTATATGCCCTTTCGTCGAGGCGACACATTTCCCATTTTTAAGCTAATCAGCGGATACACGTATAGCTCGTTGTCTTGTTTCATTTTCACAGAGAAATATCCTTGCCAGGTTGTAACTAAGATGTTAATTTACATGCAGAAACGTTTAAACGATTCCTCCTTTCTTTCTTTTTCTCTTTTCTTTTTTCTTTTCTCAGTTTTTCTTATTTTTTTTCTTTCTTTCTTTTTTTTTCCTTCTCGTCTTCATCGACATGCCATAGGACGTTTCGAAGATCGTAATCGATGGCTAGATGTCTAAACTGTTAACGCTTTTGTGCGACTTTTTGCCACCATAACTTTTTTGTATTCATTGGTTGAAGCTTGCTTTTGAAAGTAGTAAGATCCTTCGTTGGATCCTTCGATCGTTTTTAATTTTTATTGCTTTAGCTTCGTGCTGAACATATTTTTTCTTTTTTTTTTTTGAGAAAGAAGAGAGAGAGAGAGAGAGAGGGTTTAAACGGATATAAAATACGTCATGGTTTTGATTTCATCTTTCAAAATTCTACTATAATTCTATACCAATCCCAGTAATCATTGCGTTGATCATAACGTTTCAAAGTTTTTTAAGATTATCTTTAAATTGCACAGCTTTCAATCGGAGGAAAAAAAGAAAAAAAAAAAGAGAAAATGGGAAGACAAATGGTCCATCGAAACGGAACGAATTTTTGAAAAATTTCTATGGTTACGTAACCTTGTATTATTCATGGAAGAGACACGAAAATATAAAAAGAATTTTTCCGAGTTTGCACCTTGCAGTAATTATGGTCTTAAAATGGGAAGTTGAAGGTAGACGAAAATTACATTGTAAGATAATTTTGAGTTCTAGCGAAGGAAAAGAACGGTGGTCCTTTCGGACCTGTAATCACGAGCAATTACGTAGTTTGTGTACCTCCCATTAAATAGACTTAGGACTAAGGTAGTTCAACAGTCACGGTGACCTTTCTAGATACATACATACATACATACATATGTCGACCACCTTCTTCTTTTGCTACTCACAAAATATGAACTTTGTAGACCGTTCTTCTCTGGAAAATTATCTAAGATCTCTTTGAAAAAAGCATAGTAATCTTGATACATAATATATAATAATTTAACCATCACTTTTGACTGTTAAAAATGTGTCTCTTCCATTTTAGATATTTCAATTTAAAAAGATAAAAAGACAGAAGAAACAAACAACAAAAAAACAGAAATGCGTTTTCTCTTTATCATTACGAAGCTGTCCTTGAATGTCACGCACGTAGAAGGGCATTTAATATCATGAAACGAAAATTTTCATGATATTTACGACGTGTTACGCGACGTTAATGACTCCGTCGAAGAATTTTATCGAGGCATTTTATCGGTAAGATAATTGGAGCGACGATCGAAGATAAATTACAACGTGATGTAATGTTCAACGGTGAAATTCCAAGAACGGCTATTTATAATACAAACTTTTACATGATATTATGAAGATGAGATGGGATCATCGATGCCTCATTAACGGCCTTAATAAGCTTCAATTTACATGAGTTACCTCGTATCGATAACCTAGAATTATCGTAAATCTGATTTTAATTCACCTATAGTTAAGATTTTATAGTTAGAAAAGATACATTACATTAATAGTTTATTCTAAAAAGAAATTTTTGTTAAATTTACACGAACAGATTTAACTTAGAGGAAACCATAGATCACTCCTAAAATAGTGCTGACCGTAACACACACCTGTTCGCAAGATTGCCAATCGAAGATTGAAGGAAACGATCGATAAATTTTTTTCAATTATACAGTAGGTATATATATATATAGCAAACGATATTAATTATTAAACGGTTATTATATCGATGATACACAACATCGGCGTTGTTACTTATCAAGGTGAGTATATGTGCTCGAGCAACACATATCGAGAATCGATTTTCCAGTCAAATCGATTGGGCGTTGCGTGTAAAATCGATCTTAAATGTATCCATATACGAGAGTGTATACACTATAGTGTATGGATATATATATATATATATATATATATATATATGCATGTACTTACATAAGTATATAACTTTGCTTCTCTGAATAAGTTGAAGTCATTCAATTAAACGATTTTTCGATATATATTTTATGTAAGAGTAAGATACGAATAAAAATGACGAAGAAAAAGAATTAAAAAGATAAGTAAATAGAATAAAAAATAAGGAAATAAAAAAAAATTAAAAAGAGCAACGGCAGGTGAAGTAACTGCTATGAGATGGCAGAAAAGAGGTGGCGGAAGAGGGGTTTAACGCGACACGTGTGCCATGACGTGTGAATTTTTACGGTGACTCCCAGGTAACGCAAAAAAAAGAAAAAAGAAAAAGAAAGAAATAAAAATGAAAAGAGATATAATAATAAAAAAATAATGGCGAGCGCGTCAGTTCGGCGCCCTTGCGATACCGTAAAAAGCGAAGGTGTAATTTACATATACTTATAGTGATTTCTTTTTATCGTTCATGCTTCTGAATGTGCTTTTATGGTACGAAGAAATGCTTCAACTTGAGCGTATATTCTTTTCGATGATGTTTCAAAAGTTTATCTACATGTATATAGATGTATATATATATATAAATATACATATACGTGTGTGTTTTACAAATATGTTACATTAATTAGTATATCATAAAATGATAAACTGGAATTTGTAGAAAAAAATATGTATATACATATCTATATTACTTGACATTTTAATTCGCAATACATATATAAAAGGATTCGATTAAGTTTGATGTTAGATTTAGGAATATGTGTGTGTTAGAAAGAATCTAAATCCTCGTACACTTAAACTTTTTCTTTATGATAGTTGTGACGATAACGAAAATATTTTATTTTTTGATAATGATTTCGATAATTATTTTAAGTTTTGTTTAATTTTCTTTCGTTTTACATTGATTATGATCGATAGATTAATCCTTTTAGATTTTTGTATCAAGGTATACTCATTAATTTTGTCGAATAGGCAGCTATTTAGTAGTCTGTTACTATCTATAATACGATCTGCATATAACATATCGATCCGTCATTAATATACGATATATCATCGACCTGATTCTCCAATCGGTCGTTGCCATCGTGCCATGCCGGTGGCGCATTCACATAGATCATTTGAATAACAATGTCGTACGCATTAGACGGAACCTAACCCTTAGCACCTTCATCTAACGAACTTTCATGCAAATTCGATCGCCTTCCTATTTTTTACTTTGACAAGTCATAATATTGAGAAGATTTCACGATTCATTTAACCGAGATTATCCAATACCGAGAAATATCTAATCCGTTTATTACATTAAAATCAATTGTTATTTAACGAGATTAGAAAAAATTGATTTTCAAATATAATTTATGAAATAAATTTGAATTTGAATATATACATAGTTAATCGTGAAACGTTGGAAGTGAGATTAAAATCGAAGAAAAGAAATTTTGTTGAATTTGTTTCTAAAACACTTTCGTATTCTAAATCGTTTAGATCCGATACCAATTTCAATGTTTAATTTTTTTCTTTACGACTGAAATGAAAATTTTGGCTTATAGATCGTCGATATTTGGATATAGATATGTTTTCGTTTATTAACATATACATACATATATTAGAAAAAATATATACCATATATATATATATATAAATATATATATAGGTATATATATTGAGTTAGAAGAAATTCGATCGAATATATAAATCCCTTTTGACTTAGTCTTCCTGGTATTCAGTTCTCGACCCGGGTGGCACGGACCATATCTCTCCGTGTCGTCGTCTTTTTACTTCCTTTTTTTTTCTTTCTTTCTAAACCTTCTAACATAGCAAAATAGTCTAGAAATCGTGGTCTATTAGCATCGGAGGCGTACTTTCGAAGGTCCAGCGAAAAAAGGGCAAGGGATCGGAGGTCCTAGAAAACAGAGTCACGAAATAGCTGCATCGAAATCAGTTCTCTATATATGTGTTGTATATACGGACCACATAGAAAGATCCTTCGGGCTCTCTTGCGAGAATGTGGACGACCACAAAATGGCATATAAATTAAGGCTCGAAACCTTTTCGGGTTGTGCCTTTGTCGGATTCGCGACTTGTCCCTAGGGGGAAATGCTTTATCCTTTCGAAGGTAGAGTTTTTCGACTTTCGATATTACGTGATCTCCTTTCTTAGAATCTTATCGAAGACAAAAAAAAAAAAACAAAAAAAAAGAAAATTAGAGAAACAGAGAAAATATCTATTATTTATTTTATTCGATAAAATCTTCATACAGATATTGAAATTAATTGTAATTATAGTTTTATTTTCCTTTTTTTTATCTTTAGAAAAAATATAAGATAAATTCGATTAGTATTCAAAGTATTTATATATCACAGTTCGTTTAAATTATCTGTATCTATTATTTTGATAATTGTACAAGCTTTGTAATAGAAATTGATATAGTTTAGTTAAAAAAAATAGGAAAAACGGATCATTATAGAAGAAAATGGTTTTACGATGAATCGAAAGACAATCGATTTAATTTGTTTGAATTGTAAATAATCTATTGTATATAATGATATAAAATAATTAAGAGTAATTGCAATGAAAATGAAATAAATTCGTTAAAAGTGAATTTTCCAGAGAGAGAAATTTTGGTGATGTATGGTAGAAGGAAGAGACACCCGGTAGAAAGATCTCAGAGAGCGCTTTACGATCTTCTTTGCATTGCTGACTTACACATTGTGCTCGTGACTTATCGATGCAGCTTGCATGACTAGCAACGAGTCCCCCCGTTCGTAATGCAGGTTAATCGATGCACCGACCCGTGTAAAACGCCCGGCGGGATAGGCCGAACGCGCGCGCGCGCGCGCGCGCGAGCACACTCAATGCACCAGGGACGAAGGAAATGCATTCGGCGGATGCATTCTTATGTAACTGCTTTTTTCGTTTCTCTTTTGCTTTCCGTTTCCGACTTTATCTCTAAGGTAAACTATATTCCAATCTCTTATCTTTCATTTTTTAAAATCTTTTTTATTTTTTTTTTCATTTCCTATTCCTCACGAAAATTTCGCTACAAAAAAGTATTATCTTCTTTTTTTCATATTTTTTTTTTCTTCTTTTCTTCGATAACGAATTGATATTGATATCAGATATAGTTTGTTTCTTTTTCCTTTATTTTTTTTTTCTGTTAAGGTCTTCACTTTCCTCTCTTATCGATGCTTCTCTGTATATTTTATTTGCATTTGTATTTTATTTTATTTTATTGTCTTTTTTATTAAGTTTAACTTTCTCAAATAAATTTCTCAAGGAATTGTATAGATTTTGAGAAGTGGAAAAGAAGTTTGACTTCGAGTCCGGAAATAAAATGATGCTTAAATTTACGATTGCGAATAACTTTCGAAATGTAGAAAATCGAATGTACTTTTTCGAAAGAGAAAGAGATCTCCTTCCTTTACAAGAATTACCATCTGGCGAAGTTCGCTTACGAAGCAGATTCGATACCGATAAATCGCACTGATCGTCGACACGTTCGTGTCATGAATTTTAATTTTGTCGATGGTGCGAAACGATATATATATATATATATATATATATATATATATCTTTTTTATTCTTTCCCTTCTTTCTCTTTCTCTCTCTCTCAATCTTTCTTTTATTCTGTATTTTTTCATTGAGTGGAAGTAAGCACACGTTAAGATATATAGTGTATCGTGAAAAATCGAGGACGCATATCAGGAATGACAAGGCGATATTTAGCCGATCTTCATGAATTTTAATATCCTCCCTAAGTAACCCTTTTTGGGTCTCTCAGGATTGCTATTAGGTCGATTCAAACGTAACATCGAACATCCTTGGTCCCAGCTCGATCGTCGCGCATTTTAATGTCTGCTGGAATAAAAGAAGGGTTCCCTTTTACAAGGCAAGCCGTGGCGCCTTTATGTCTCCATGCAGATGCTTCCTGCTTGCGAATCAAAATGACTCGCCAAAAAGAAGGAAAGAAACGAAAGAGAGAGAGAGAGAGAGAGAGAGAGAGAGGAAGGTGTAAGAAGGGCTCCATCGAAATTTTATTGTATTTAAACGGTCGAAACGGTTACCATTAAAACTTTCTCTACTTTTTTTTTTTACGACGGTTATCGAGCTTTATTAGCGCAAAGTCATCGTGAGAAGAGAGACGGAGATACTTCTAATAATTCTAATGGTAGGCAAGTTTCGTTACTATCCTTCTGTAACGTCAATGATCGATTGCTTGTAAAAAATAAAAAAAGGGTCCTTCATATTTTCTTCGATGTTTAGTCATGCAGAATATGTCTACGGACGAATGATATTATAGCATTTTACGTTTCTACATTGTTAAGTATCGTATTAAACGCGTCGAGATTTGTTGTTGTTCGTTTTAAAAGATCCTTTCGCTGATATTATAAATTATTCTTTTCTTTTTTGTCTTTATGATTCTTTTTATTGTAAGTAAGATTGATTATGTTTTTCTTACATGTCATTTACATTTTTTTCTTCCTTGAGTTCGTTTAAGATCTTCGCCGATTTCGAACGAATAATATACTTTTAATAAATTTTATTAAAAAGAAAGAAAAAATCGAGTAAATATATTGAGTGTCGTCCTTTATTATGTTCATCCTTTAAAAGATGTATTACGATCGGGTAGTTAAAGATTTAAGCAATCATTAATTTATTACCATCTTCACGAACATGTAAAATATATACGTATATAAATACATACACATAGTTAGGAATATATATCGATTACGATACTCGACGTCGATTTTTTCGTCATTAATCAAGTCCCTTGTCTCTCGCAAATTCACATTTATTTCGATCCCGTTTTGCACACCGTAAAGTTGTCGAAGGTGAGAATTAAGCCGTGCCGATCTTATAAATTTCAACAGGTTTGCGAGTGAGCGTCGAAATGATGTAATCTACGTCGTCTTTCATAAATTGCCTTTTAACAAAGCTCCACTCGGAGATTCGTGTATGCGTAAACGCGAAAGAGAAGCAAAAGGGACTTCACCTGCCGGTGCCGAGAAACGAGAGCGAAGCTTTAACCATAATTTAATAACCGATTCTCTCTTGCCTTTAGTTTCGAGCGGCTTCTCTCTCTCTTTCTCTCACTTACTCACTCATTCACTCGCTCACTTTTTCACTCTTTTTTCCCATTGAAAAGAAAGAGAAAGAAGAAGCAAACTTAAGAACACAAGTTCGACGAGTCTAAAACCCGAAACAGCTTCTCTCTCTCTCTCTCTCTTTTTTCTCCGCACATAAATAAGCGAACAGAATTACAATAATCCGATCCAATTAAAGGCAAAATTTATAGTCGCACAAAAAGCGCGTAGACGCTCAGGGCTGGCCGTGGAAAAGATTTGCATTTCGAAATTTGCAAGCGTAATTTTGAATTTGCTTAATAGCCTCGACGAAGGAAGGAACGCTTCGAGCTTAGCGTAGGCACGTAATAGAATCCATTTTCATATTTCGAGGGCCCCCCTACGCGTGTACCGCCGCGGCTTTGCTATGCACAACAGACTGCTTTGAACGCTGCCGCGTTCGCCATCGTAAATTTCCTTCAGTCGATCCCTTCGTTTTTATCTTTTTCTCCTTTTTTTTGCTTCTCTTTTTCATTTTACCTCTCTTTTACTTATCTTTCCGCAACTTTAGGACATTTAGCTTGTTATCTATACAGCTTGGGTGAATATTTGAATCTTGGAATTTTCTGTTCTTTTTTTTCGAAGTAACAAACTTTTTTCCTCGAGTAATCTTCTCCCACCAAAAACTTCATATCCTTCGATCTTCGTACGGAGCAACGATAAGTAGGATGATAAAATCTCAGGGATGAAAATTGTTATTATAGTAAGTCGATTGTATTGTTAGTTGTCGTATTTAAATTTTGTTTCAAACGATAACGAGGTATTTTGTAAATTAAAATAATTGTTTGCCGCTAAATATTTGAGAATATTCTTCGATTCTGAAAATAAGCCATACGATAAGTAGGATAATAAAATTTCGATGGAAATCGTTATTATAGTAGGTCGATTATATCCAACTCAATTGATTCATTTTATATCTTTTTTTCTTTCTCTTTCTTGTTTCTTAATCTTTTTATTTCTTAATTTCTCATCACCTTCCCCATTATCCTCAGCTTGGGTGAGATCAAGTTTTAACAATCATCAGCGACGCGAGAGGAGTATCGAAAAATCATGCTTCGAATTTGCACGCCGAAACCGAAACTTAGCGTATTCGACGATTAGCATATATTATACTTGGGAAGGTGACCGGTACACACACACACACACACATGCACCGTAGGACCCTCTATTTCATTCGCTTAATCCTTGTCTTTAATGTCGTACATTTAGCGCTAAAGGAGCTAAAGGGACGTTGTAAACTGCCAATCGTAATAATTCGATCTTTTCGAGCTCGAAAAGGTTAAGAATATTAGTGATCAGAATTTCAAACTGCACCTTGCAAAATCTCAAAGCCCTTTATTTCAATGATCGTTTCATTTCATCGATCCAACTAATTCGAATTTCAAACATCTTTTTTATTTCAATACTAATCTTCCCTTTTTTTTTACAAAAAGCTTCGTGCTTAACAAAAGAATGAGAAAAAGAAGTAATAAAAAGAAATACAATTTTTTTTTAACTCGAATCTGTTTTCTTTTCTCTCTATTTTTTTCTTTAAGAACCTACACCTACGGCAACCATAATTTTTTCTTTCTTAGATTGAACCGTCGACAAAAATGTAATATTTTACAGAGATGCCGAGCGATAAGTACAACGCTTATCAGCGATGGAATGTTAATCAGCTTATGAATGATCCCCATAGGACAGTAAAGGACAAGTTTTTCACCTGTCCCTTAAACTTGTTGCTAAAATTTTAATGATATTTTTCTTTTCTTCTCTTCTCTTTCTTCAAGAAAAAAGAAAAGAAAAGAAGATAGGTACAAGATCGTTTTTTTTTTTGGAAGTATTTCTTAAAAGCAGAGGATTTTTCAATACGAAGAATGTTACAAGTTGAAGTTGAATAATTGAAACGTTAGTTTGCATATTGATTCTATTGTTTCGTTGATTCCCACGATAATTTATTCTACGTTCTTAAAAGAGATAGATAGATAGAAAGAGAGAGAGAGAGAGAGAGAGAGAGATAGTAGGGTATGGGTCGTATTCGAATCCTTCGCATTAATTTTATCTCGTATTGAAGAGGATACGGAATTCGAAACGTTTGAAGAATTTGCCGATTCGAGGACCCCTCGAATACGTCGTGCTCGTTACGTCCCTGGGATAAAATGTTCTTCGAAGAGAGATTCTTTCTTTCTGTCTCTCTCTCTCTCTTTTTCTTCCTCCTCCCTAAAATGGGCACGCATTGTTTGGTCCTCGAACACCGTGTCGATGGTTTAAATGCGATCTTAAATCTCGCGTAATGTGTCTCATCTGTATATACGTACACATATATCCACACCAAATGTGATCCCGGTCGTTTTCTTTTAATGGAATGAAACAACAAGAAAAAGAATAAAAAATAAAATAAAAAGAAAGAACGGAATAAAAGAGATAAGAGAAGAAATTGGAATGAGTCGGTTCAACTTGGTGGTCGATTTCTCGTCTCGATGATCGTATGACGAATTAATCTTGGAGAAACGATAAATCATTTAATAATTTCGTTCGACAATTTTTGTTCATAGTTAAAATCAGTTCTTCGTAGAGAGGGAGCTTATTAATGGAGATTATTTTGAACACGATTGTATTTATTTCTTTACGTTGAGAGAGGAGTACGAATCCGTGTCGTTTGAGTTTCAGTGGCGCAGCTGGTGCAGATCCATAGGATATATCGCAAGAGGATCTAGAGCTCTTCAGGATCCAAGAGTAGGATCCAGATCGAGTCGAGATAACGTTGGAAACCCTGTGGATTATGCCTGTACGATGTTGTCGTACGGTGCCGTTAAAAGTCTTCCATTGTCGCCCTCATTGTATACCTTGTCGTCGGCCACGTTCAGGGAAAAATATTTAGTCTTTATTTTTCACGACTCCAACCTCCGATATCTAACATTCTTCTCTTCGTTCTTCTCTCACCTTTCAAGGATCGTGAATTTTTTCTCTTCTTTTTCTTTTTTGATTAACACGTAACAGGGAAGAAAATAGGAAAGATTGAAAATTGATAGACTTTCGTTCATTTTTTATCGAATTGTTTCTATGTTTCGGTAATACTATTAGTATTTACTTGTTTACACGGAGAAACATAATATAATATATTTGAGTAAATATATGATCGTAGAAGTATAATCAAATTGGAATGACAGCAAGTAAAATTTAATTTAATATCTCATCAGTTCTTCAATAGCGTTGTTTTCTTTTCTTGATAGTCCTTAATGTATTAATATAGTTTGTTTGTAAGAATAAACTTTTTGGAGTTAACTTTAAGAGTTATCTTCTTTTATATTTCGTTGAATATTTCAATGTGAAAGTCTGAGCTCTATAAAATCTCCCTTAGAAAAGCATTACTTCCGCCCTTAGAGCTTTATGACCAACTATAAAAGAGGACACACATTTTCAGGGCCCTTAACACGAGCTTTAAATTTCCTGACCAAACGAAGAAAACTCACGCCGAATTGTGGTTTTATTTTAACGCGAGCGAGAACAGGCTCCCGGACTTTTGAGTATCACAAGGCGGATTCCTTTTTACGAGCTACTCGTACGTGCCTTTAGGAAAGGCATTTCGAACTTTAATTACTCTACGAAGGAAGTACGGATCGTTCTTCACGTTAATTTTCGTCTCGAGTGTCTAGTCGAGATCGTTTCAACTGTTGTGAAAATATATTGGAAATTTCTGTAATAAATTTCGGGCATTCTACTACTTTAGAGAGATTTTTCTTTTAGATATTGTTAATTCATTAAATATCTTGAGTTGTTTCGTTAAAAATATACTCTCCTTAGATGTTTTAATTTAAGGAAAAAAAAATATATATGTATATATTTATCTATATCAAATATTATTGTCGAGAATCTAATTCTTAAATGAATTAGATTATTTGTTTCAATTCGTTCGTCAGATATTTTTTGAAAAAAGAGAAAAAGAAGTTTAGCTTTCACTTTGTTCGATAGAAACTGGTACGTTCTAATACGCGGTAAATCGATAAGAATCTAATGAGTTCGTAAATTGTCTCAAACGCAGAAGAAATAAATAATCGATTCTCTCGTGCTCAGTAGAAAACTTAAACTTCCGCATTAAATAATTCCCGATGTATTTATCTCTGTATACGTGTAAATTCGAGAATCGATTCGAAGTGCAATTAACTCTCGCGTACAATTCGCTTGTTAAGTCATGAGATATCTGATCATAGAAAAGATATAGAATGTTTTGCCGGTGAGTTTATCATCAATGAGATCAAGTTATCCGTGAAAGGGCGGATACACTCGAGTAACTTCAGAAATTGTTTGGCATCGTTCAAAGTGGCCGCGCTTCTTTCGAAATTCAATACTTTTAAGGATCATCGAGTCGATCCCAAACGTTTTTCATGGACCAATCAAGATCTTTTAGATTTTTATCCGGTAACACGGAAATCTTTTGTTCGTGATAGTTAGAGGGGAAAGAGAGAAAGTTTTTTTTTTCTTCCGGTGAGATAAGTCTCACAGATAAATCTTCGATTAATTTTATAAGAAATATATCGGATTATCTTATAGAGTATGAAATTAATTTCGATCATTCTTGTATCTTGAATTGAGGAAATTTGACGCATGATTTACTTTATTTAGAAATTCATAACAAAAGCGTACATATTCATTTTATTTATTTTGTGTTGTTGTATATCGTTACAGCTTAATGTATTAAAGCCTATTATGTGATATATTATATTTCAGTATTATATAAATTAATAGGCTTATGAAGATAGGTTCCTTTAAGTTCTTGAAAATATCTGTAAAAAAGATGGAATATATTTATTCGATACATCTCGAACTAAGATAGACTTTCGCCAATAAGGTGTCGCGACAAAAATTGTCGCGCTCTGGGCAAGCATGTTATCTGATCGGTCGTCAATGTGACCGGTCACGTCATTGAGACACCCACGCTTCCTTCAGATAACTATCTCGAGATATCCGGCTATAGAACTGCAAGATATCGTTGGAGCACTACACTCTAGATATGTTTCGTTTATCTCGAAGAATACTGTTATGTCTACGCCATGAATGATCCGCAAACTCTCCAACTGGAAGATCTTCTTTATTTGTGTTGTTCTCTCAAAAAGAGTCTCGACATTGTTCGATAGTCATAAACTTTTGATTTCCTTTGTTACTATGCTTTTGCGTTATCATCTTGTCATTTCAAATAGCAAACGACGATAAGCAAAAGAAAAGAAAGGAATCTAGTTCGTACAAGAGTTTTATTTTCATATAAAATAACATCTTTTAATGGATCTAAATTACAAATATTTCTTTACGTTTTACATTTATCTTTATATCGAAAATTTTATATATCTATATATAGAATATTAAAATACTTTTGTTAACCGCGAGTGTCGATGTTGATAATGTATTTTAAGTTGAAAACAAGAAATATAGAGTAATAATTCGAAAGAATAAAAAAGAGAGGGTAGAAAGTTCGTGGTTGAGACTCGTAGGAGGAGAAAGAGGAGTAGGAGTAGAAGAGGTCGCGGGCCACAAGCAAAAGAAGAGAAAGAACACAATGGAGGGTTCCGTGAGGCCCCCTGGTGGGTCCCGCGGACGCCACAAACCTTATCCGTTGAGATCTATGGGGTAAGGTACTAGGGTCCAGAGGCCCTGTTAGAAATATCGCACCGACCGATCGCAGATAGGACTGAGATAACGTTAACCCCCACTACTTCCACCTTTTCACCGCGTGTGCGGACAGAGACGACTTGGTGGGGAGGGATTAAAAGCAGCTGCCACGAAGCTACGGCCACTACTTTACAATAAGATCTATGCTTGCAACAAATTCGTCCATTTGAGAGATAGATCCTGACGTCTTCGTCACGATGACAACGTGGGATTTCGCATCTCCTTTGATTTTTTTCTTTTCTATTCCTTTTCTTTTCCTTATCGTCTGTAAAGATTCCAAGAGCGTTTCATCTGAAAAGTATATTTTAATTTTGAAATAGTTTAGTACTTGTTTGCTGTCTGGTCTTCTTGTTCGTTGACGTTAAGGCTGCACGAGAATATCTTTTTTTCTTTTGATTGAAATTTTTAATTTTATTCGTGCAAATTCTGAAGAATTTATTTCATTGCACGTTACGTTGTGTAATTCATGTTGTGTATTTATTTATTAGGTTTACAATGAGGGACAGTTGTGAGTACTATTTATGTTAATTCATATTTCAAAGGATTGTGTAAAGAGCTCGTCCATTATAAATGTTGTAAATGAAAGTTAATCGAAGGATTAATTGACGGATTAAGGTCGCGGCTGTCGTCGAAGTATCTCAAAATATCTCGAAGCTCACGAAGTCGATTCGTCGTTAGCCTTCAAGTAGACTATCTCTCGTAGTAACCAAAGTCCATAAATACCTGAACGATCGTGTCTCTCCTTGCAAGTTATCATTTTGCACGATAGTTAGCGGACACCTGCGCGATAGGAATGTCTGGATCCTCGAGGGCACCTTCGAGGAATTTGCACCGTAAGGGACTGATCGATAGTTGTGCGATCTACAAATGATCGACGTGGATTTCAATCGAGAATTCCTATCGAGTCTCACACTTGCTTTTTTCTTGGAGCATTTCTTTCGGATCTTTTTCAGCAGATAAGTTGAAGATGAATTTCTAAGAATAACGAAGAGTTTAGATTCGATTGAAAATTTTAAATGAATATGCTTTAAAAATTAAAGATTCCCACATTAAATTTTTACTATCGATCTTTAGCTCCGATTCGAACTATTTTACGTATAAATATCCATCGCTAGATAGATATAGATCTGTTTCGAGTATAGTAAAGAGTTGAGATTCGATCGGAAGTATTTATTCTACATTTTTTTCTCCTTTACAAATCGATGAGAAGATTCTTAAGAAGATCCATAGAAACAAATCGTAAAGAAATTACGAAAAACTTAGGTAATATGTCAGAGGTATGTGTAAATCGAATATCCGTTTCACTTTCGAGATAGGAACGCGTTAGATCGATCGTGCAGATAATTAGATATTAATTGCAGGACTACCGGTAGGGGGGCGTTCAATCTTGACGCGGTTGCACAAGATAGAAAGAGATAGACACAAATGACAGAAAGAGAGAGAGTGAGAGAGAGAGAGAGGCGAGTCATTCGAGTTAATACGCATCTACTACAAGAGAGAGGGACAATATAGGGGATCGCATAGTTCGGTTCGTAGCACAGGTGGAGAGAAACTCTCTCTCTCTCTCTCTCTCTCTTTCGTCATTAGTGGCCCTAACGCTTAATTACAGAGATCGGATTCATCGGTCGCTCGCATTAGTCCTTTGACATCGTCCCATGGCCTAGCAACGGCCAACTTTCGTTTCATCTCGCCGAAAATATTAATTTTCACCCGTTGCGAGCACTCTTCGGAGAAGAGAGAGATAGATAGATAGAGAGGGAGAGAGAGAAAGAGAGAGAGAGAGATACGAAAGAGGCCGCTCTTAACGAGGAATAAGGATGACTTAACGCCCTTGGATGGTCGAGGTAGCGAGAATAAGGGGAACGTAAATACCCGCTCTTTTGAATTATTATCTCTGCACCATACCCCCGAATCACCGATCATTATTTACAAAATTATGTTCGCGTACCATGAGTCCTTCCAACTTGCTCTTTCTCTTTCTCTTTCTCTCTTTTTGTTTCTCTCTCTTACTCGCCTGTTAATTATGCTTCTGAACCGATCCCTAAAGTTCCTACCGAAAAGGGTTTCGCGCTTTGCCGCCAGTGGTATCAGTGTAATTAACGAAAAATGTCTTTATAGTTTAATTTAGTAGCCATTTCTGAACAAGTAACCCTTTGAATCCATCGCTCGTAATTAGTACGTATCAAGTCACGTATTTAATCGTTGCGCAATTCTCTTAACGACATTACATTATTCTTCGAATCTCGGGATTAATTTTACTTCGAAATCGTTAAAACGATCGTTCCTGCGAATTTTTCGGTTCTCGAGTGTGCATGTGATACAGGTATAAACGAAGGAAAATCGTTTAATAAGTTATACGTTTTTAATAAAATATGTTCATTTAATTACTTGAATTATTTTGATACGGATAATAATAACGAAATGAATTTTGTAACGTTCATTCGTATTATGTACTTATGAGTAAATAAATACGTGTCACAAACAAAACTTCATTCATTGATTTAGATATCGTTACAATTAAAAAAAGAAATTATTAAATACTGGAGAATAAGTTCGTATTTTTTTACTTGCGTGTTATTGTAAGCAATACTTAATTAATTAACTGTAGTTTGATATAGTTGAAAAAAGAAAAAGGAAAATTAGTACTATTTCATTATGATAAGTTTACTCGTAAAAGTTTCGTAAGTTAAGTCGATAGAAGAGATCTAAACTAAAGTTGAGTCACGATTCAACATTGTGTCCGTTTCGCGTGCCCTTTCAAAGAAGATCGTCACGGTCAAGAGCAGCTCGTTCCGTGACTTGCAAAGATCGACTTGCTTTCTGCGAGAAGAGGAGATGATCTTCGATTCCAACGTCATCCATCAGGTGCGTTTGCTCGATCGGTCATGCATGTCCTCCGTCTTATCTCGATTTCGTTTGATACCTTATCCCTTAAATATCCAATTTGTATTTTTTCTGTTTTATTTTCTATTCTAATCTTAATTCTCATAATGCGAATTAACAGTTTACATTTGGAATCTTTGCTCGTTCGTATAATGTAACAATAGATCTGTAAGAGCGAGTATGAAATATGAAAGAACAAAGTTTAACACATTCTATTTGATATACTAGATTTATACGAAGAAGAAACAAGTGAAATAAGTAACATATATTGAAAGTATAAATTGTAATAGCAATGGACTTATTAACTATGCAATAAATTTGCAAATATTAATTCTCTGATTGGAAATATATATTTACTTGTTTACTTCGGAATATATTGACGTGTTTTTCTCAAACAATAACGATTCAATAAGTTTACGTGTATGAAAGTGTAACGAATCATTGATCGTCGTGAAGTTGACACGTAACGAGTGATAAGAAGGAGCAATTTCGATCCCTCAGGTGTGTCACAATTTATCGTCTGACGATCTTCGAAAATTATACATCGAGCTAATCCGGTTTTCTTGTAAGTGCGCATCAGCCGTGCGGATACCTACGATTACGTTCGAACATCTTTACGGTTCTATACGTGCGAGACGGCCTATAACAAATCCATTACCGGAGTCACTTTGTGTGTTGCAGAAATCGAAGTCTCTCCGTTCACTTAAGGCGATTTCGATCGATCGATCGATCGATCGGCCGACCGATCGAATCAACTTTCTTCGAAGAAATGTTTTTCTTCTTCTCGTACGTTCACTCATTCTTTACGATTTTTAAAATTAATCCTTCTGCAATGTCATGTAACTTTGAAGTTAATTTTGTTAACAACCAACCAATGGTTATTTTCTTGTTATAAGATTACTTTTTATTTATTCTTAATACTAGTATGACTTTTATATTATATAATTTAGACGCGAGAAAAACATTACATTATACAAGATTGACTGTCTGATTAAATTAAAATTAAATGGTATATACAAAATATGAAAAGAAAACTGTCGATACAATTTGCAAAAGTATAATGGCATTAAATTGGATGATATTTATTTTATAATTTCCAAGTTCGATTTGAAGTTTACGAATATCGTTGGAAACATTTTTGAAACGAATTTCTTTGTGTTACTCTTTTTCTTTTATTATCGAAGAGGAACTCTTCTTGCCATTTTTGAAAGAGACCTGGCT
This sequence comes from Vespula vulgaris, assembly GCF_905475345.1. Lineage (NCBI taxonomy): Eukaryota > Metazoa > Arthropoda > Insecta > Hymenoptera > Vespidae > Vespula > Vespula vulgaris. The sequence goes on along the minus strand of NC_066601.1, from coordinate 3,586,902 downwards.
TTATGCGAATGATCGGTCGCCTCGACAGCTGTGAGACAATGGACCAACATAGGTAGCACCTTGCATCACACCCTTTGCACTTTCAGTTCTGACCCTTATTGTTCCACCAACAAAGAAAGACTCTTGAGAATAGTCTAGTTCAGTGTTCACTATCCGCAAAGACCATACCTACCTTTTTCGTTTCTATCTCGTCAAAGTTTCATTGTCCGTTTTCTCGAATATTTGAAAATTCTTTCGACATCTGGACCATTGAAAATGATCCGTGAGTCGCGAAGTCACGCTTCTCATTGTAACTTGTGTGGTTATTTACAAATTTTCATATTTTAAGATAGTTTCCACTATTTTTGCATTTTCTCTTTTTCATGCTGATTGGATGCAACGCATGCATTTTCATATTGAGTAGGTTTGCACGAGTAAATTGTATATACCAATAGGAAAGTGTTCAGGATGAGAGTTTGAATAGCATAAAATTTATAAGATATAGTTTTTATCTTTATACAGTAGTAAGTACTAACATACGCGCATTCATACAGTAGTAAGTACGTGCATTCATATTAAATGTTTATATTTTCAAACAAAATTCTTTAATATTTCAATTAGCATAATAGAAAATTTTAAACGTTCTTGAAACGTAATTCACATCTCGTTCATTTTCTCTTTACCAAATGTATTCGTAATACTGTGATTCATCCACAGTGATGTATTTAAGATGATCGGAACTAGTAAAGAATAAAATAAAATTTGATATCGTAATTTGAACGAACGTAGATTGGTACGACGAAGTCGATCATTTTAACGTGGCCAATAGCAAGGGAGGTAGAGCTTTTGCGAAATTCAATGAAATCGATTTGGGAACACGCGATCGAGGTAATGCTTGGTTCTAAGACGATATTAAAGGGCAGAAGAAAATTTCCGACGGTTTATCTCGTTTCTTGTATGCAGAGCACGCCGACGCGCTTTTGGGGTACGTGCCGTTTAGTTCCAAATACATCGAGTAATATCGGGTAATGGTGTATAACGAGGCACCCGTTTAGCCGGTCTATATTTTCGCATGCTTTTCGAAGGACAAGGACGTGGGGTGTTAAAAAAAGGGAATGGGAAGATTTCTCGTATATATATATCTTTTATATATATATATATATTTTGAACATTAACACAATACGCATTGTTAGCATGTATCTATCATATTTAATGAAATACCAATCTAATTAACGACGTGTGCGCCGAGCTCGATCATAACTCTTAAACCATTCTAATTATTCATTAGATTTGAAAACGGATCTTTTTTATCGATCAAAACAATTTCACTTTACGATTTTCGTTCAACATTTTCATATATATATATATCATATACTGATCGTTCAGATAAAAACCTTTTGGTTTATTGACATTTTCTTTTCTTCTCGTTCTGAGCTGTATAGTATAACTGAATAATAAAGATTCAATAATACTTCTTAACCATGTGGTTTCATCTTACTTACTCGAGGATGCATAGTAGAGAAGGAGGGATTCTTGGTAAAGAGAATATCGTCCCGCCTCCTGTCGCATAAAGTCGATGAGGATAAGCTTGAGAAGCAGGTTAATCGAATCTCTCACGACTTCTTACACCGAACGTTACCACTTTGTTCGGGAGGTGCCAATACTCTGAGAGCCAGCTGCTTCCTTCTCTCTCTCTCTCTCTCTATCTATCTCTTTCTATCTTACACAAGGAAACCTACCATTTAGGACATTGGTGTTGAGATTATCAGCAAGGTTGAGAGTAGCAAACGCGCGTTGTTGCTTTTTGAGGGACGAAGAGGTGCGATTTGGCGGAAGGTGAGTAAATTAATGACACTGAATCGGTAGATCGAAAAGGATCGAAAGGATCGAGAAAGGATCGAGGACGAAGGGACTTCGTCGGCTTCGATTTTCGGCTGCTGCGTATCGAAGCGAGGGAAGGGCCGAGAGGCGTACAATTAGCCCTCGTTTAGGGGCGTTTAGGCCGCCGCTTATCGCTGCCATTACTGTTATTATCGACTTATTACGTTCAGGCTCTCCTCTTTTGGCCTGTGTATCGCCACGCTAGTGGAGAATCGACGTCGTTGCGGTGGCTCTCTCTCTCTTTCTCTCTCTCTTTTTTATTATTTTTATTATTATTCTCGTATACACCTATAGCCTTTTCTATACGTGTCGATATATACCATCTTGAGATCATTACGACATACCGGAACGTTCTCTGCTGTACTTACTACTCGATTGGTAGACCATCTTTATAAAGTTATCTCATAGTTAGGTTCTTCGAGTGTTACGTTTCGAAATTGATGATAATGATTCCAAGGCTCGATATCAATAGATTTTTCTTATCCATAAACTCTTTTTAGGAATTTCAAGTCTATTGTAATATGATTATTTATCTCCTCTCTTCTTATTACGATTCAGTTCTGATAAATTTTCGAATCGAAAATTGTTTTCTTAGAGCGAAATGATTAATTGTAATGAAGAATAAAATATGAATGCAATAAAATCATATTTCATACTATTAAAAGAATATTCATAGGGGATTTTGAAGAATAAAAAATCAGAAAGAGATAAAGAGAGAGAGAGAGAAAGTAACCCGCATGTTAATTTCTTCGTTCGTAAGAAAGATCTTTGTGTTAGCATGGAAAAGGAAGTCGGTCGAAGGTCGATCGATTCGAAGCAGAGGAACCAGTTCTCGGATTTCGCGGAGTCTCCTTCAGGCAGATTATCGCACGCATTAATTTCAACGAAGGTAACTTAGTATTCTCGCAAGAACAGCGGCGGCGTTCTCCTATATATAAGAGTTGGGGATCGCGTCCGATCTCGAGAGTAAATTATAGCATATCGTTCGTTTCGCGATACTCGCGCCGAGTTCACCGATATCGATTTCACGCTTGGCAGCTGCCTACCGATCGAAAGATCTTCTTTCAAGAAAATCCAAGGAAAGTTTGTTAATTAATATCATGCTCGGTCAATATCTTCTATGTTGTATCATTATTACTATTATTATTATTTATTATTATTACTATTATTATTATTATTATTATTATTATTATTATTATTATTATTATTTTATGATTTGATTCGGTCCTTTTGTTTAAATAATCTTCATTTAACGAAGTATAATTGTATAATATGTATGGTGATAATAATGGTGATCACCTATAATTACTGTTTTTTATTTTATTTTTTCTATCTGTTTCTATTTCTCTTAGAAAAAATTTAAAGATGAAAAAACAAAAAAAATTAAGTATGTTTTTGCAGAACCGAGTCGAAGGTAATCACGTATGCTCGTGTGATACGCATAGGTATTTCTTTTTCTCTTTTGCTCTCTTTCCCTCTCTCTTTCTCTTGCTTCCAATTAAAACTTTCATGAAAGACCTCGCCGCGTGTTCATAGCGTGCAATCGGTAATTACGCGTGAAAGATCTCGAACGTGCGACCGCGAGTCTCGGTTTGTGCATACATACATACATATATGTACATACATAAATACATATGTATATACTTACACCAAGCGAGGAATTACAGTTTGGATTAATTTTTCTTCCGCTTCTTAACGAGCATCAATCTTTATCGATTCTTTGAAGCTCTTGAAATAAAATATAAATAAATAAATAAATAAGTATCAAGAATTATGTATTGAAAATAAAAACAAATTGATTGACAAAGTATCTGATTAAAATAAAACAGTCGTATAAATGTTTTTATATTGTTGATGATCTCATATTTTATGATAGGCATAAATAAGCGAGTTTATAAGCATGTGACCTTATTCCAGGTTAATACATCAAAGTTTTATGATTAGAAATTTATTAAAAAAAGAAAAGAAGATTGAGAGAAAGTAGTTGTTCCGATTAGAATAATTTCTAACTAGCTTGTTGTAAAATTTAGAATAATTTTATTTTTTAGAATAGAAATAAGTATATTATCACTCGATCATATTTTTAACTAATAGATTAAAGCTCTATCATTAAGAACTTATTGAAAGTAAAAGAAAAAAGAAGGTTGAAGAAGTAATTGATCAGATTGGAATAATTTCTAAGTTCCTAGTTATAAAACTGATAATAATACCACATTTTACGATAAAAGCGAGCTAATTATCGCTTGATCTTAATTTTAGTTTCTGAATAAAAGTACGATGATTAGAAACTCAAGACTGTAAAGATATCACGATTGAATCATGAATATTTTTATTTGCAATGAAGAAATGAAAAAATGTATATATATATTTTTTGTAAGGCAAACAAATTCGCGAAATTTAGAGAGGACATGTCAGGCTCGTTAAAAATGCAGAGTTAGAGGATATCACAGGACGTACGAGAGTCCCTCTCATTTTTCCGTATTGTTTGGCACACAAAGAATAGTGGGTTCTTCTGAACTGAAAGGTGAAGTACTTACGTCCAAGGACAATGGTACCTGCCACGATCGACGGCCGATCGACATCAAACCGAAAGTCCTTAGAAGGAAGAGGTATGAGACTAAAGAGAGAGAGAGAGAGAGAGAGAGAGAGAGAGAGAGAGAGAGAGAGAGAGAGAGAGAGAGAGAGAGAACCTGCTGTTTTTCTTTTGACCTGAAAAGAGAGTCCCTTCTTCTCTTGGAACATAGTCGAATGAATGGGGATCATTAGTCTGCGTGGAGACTTGCGAGAAGTCACTGATCGAAATCCATTATTCCTGATATATTTTCGTAGGATCGCGGACAACCAAAAGGATTTCTCGACGTCGTCCTCTTTTTTTTTCTTTTTCTTTTCCTTTTTCTTTTTTCCCCCTTTTCCCCTACGCTTTTGCAAAATGAAGAAGAAAAAAAGATCGACGGATCTGGTAAGACGTTGAGATCACGAGATGGGAAGTTTCTTGTCGCTGACAAATTGTCTTCGCTTCGTCACCGTATCCTCGGGAAGAAAAGTATCTTGTTAGAGGGAGGAACTCTCTAAACTAGGATCGTTCTTCTTCTTAAATTGCTTTTGAAGAGAAGACATCGATATTGGATATATATATATCGATGTAATTTTTATTAGAAAAATCGTGGAGTTTGTCTTTTTTCTAAGAATAATTATATTATGGATCATTCTGTATATTTCTAATCTTTATTCGACAAATACTTGAGATTATCCTTATCTAGGAAGTATTATTTCATGGGATACTTTGTATATCGGTAAACGTGTAAATTCATATCCCCAGAGATACGTTAGAGAGACTAGTATATGTATAAGCGAAAAGGATTTTAGTAGCTGCAATTTTCTCTCGTTCTCAAGCACGGTTGTGCCCAGCGGATAAACTCCTTCGAAACGGATCAGCCTGCCTGTAATTTTCACACCGTTCTTCAGTTGGGTTTGTAAATGTGCGAATGATAGCTCGGTTATGCGGGGGCGGAAAGAGAAAAGGGGGAAGGGGTGAGAGAGGAGAAACGATCGTATCCGTAAAGATTTTTATTTGACGCGAACGATCCAATTATTGGGGATAATAATTTTTATATTTAGCATTAGACACATCGAATTTTATACTATATGGATATATATGTGTATACATATATCTTTTCTTTTTATTAATATATAAAAAGTATATCAGAAAGTTTATGTTTTATGTAACGATGGGATTAGTTTTTGGCGAGGAATTAAATTGGCTTCGGAACCTTTCTTTCATTTATTTTATTTCTTTTCTTCGAACACGCGTTACAGTTTCCAGATCGTGCTTCATGATTCTGGCAGGTTGGTACACCAAGAATTCGCATAAGAGCCCCCGAGTGTGGAAGAACTCGACCGTTACGGCTTCGAAAGTGTCGGCATGGCTGATTTAGGGCTACGCAACGGTCGAGTTTGAGCGAAACAACGAGGTGTAAAGAATACCAGTTGTACCTTACGGACATTTCGAGATCATTCAACCTGAATAACACACGTGGACTTCGAGGATGAGAGAACGTATTATAGCTAAGCCTCCAGAAAAATATATATATATATTTATATACACGAAAATAAGTAGTACAAAAGTTCGAAGACAATGGAAATATAAAAAAATGTTGGGAAGAAAGTTGAGATTATTTAATTAAAATTTTCGTTCGTTATAACGATACAAATGAATCAATTAATCGTGAATTTTTTCTAATCTAGTAAATAAAATTTAAAGTTAAACGTAAGAAATAAATTAGGTTGTAAACTATGAATGAACGTGTGGCACGTGTCAGATATGTATTAAGAGAGTTCGTAATAATAATAAAAAAGGGATTTCAAGGCAGAAATTACTTCCTCGTTTTATACCTTCTTCCTTTTCTTTCTTTTTTTTTTATTCTTTTATTTTTTTCCTTTGAGAATGATTACGAGTTGGCTATTGTGGTGTCGGATCCGGTCGCGTGCGATAGTCACGCCATGTTACGTGCTACCAGCACGTAGCGATCGAGTGCAATTTTCTAAATCGACGTAACAGCTGCGACGACTTGGAACGTTTACGAGACGGCCGAGCTTTAAAAATTTCGCGCCTTGAAATCTCGAAGAACCGCTTAGAAAGAGAGAAAGAGAGAAAGAGATAGAGATAGAGAAATGAGTTTGCTTTCTATAGAAATCTCTCGATAGGTTTCTTTTAAACGTTCATTATTATGTTAATAGGAAACAAGTTAATACGTCTATCACAGTTGGACCATTGTGTATGAAAATAATTCGATGAATATAGAAATTGTTTTTCTTTATGAAAGGAAGAGAGCAATCTTCTTGACGCTTTTCGTTGGAAAGATTAGAGAACGTCGCTGAGGTAATAGGCTTAGGGTCATTATGATGCAAAGGATGTGTGTAATTTATTTGAATACTATAATACGAAGTATCTCTTAGTGATTATGTACATTTTTAGGAGACAATTTCTAAAGAAGTTGTATCAGTTGTTATTTTTTTGACATATTTCTTTTTTTCTAAGCCAAAATAATATTTCTTCATTCTTGTAACAATAATAACAATAACAATGATAATAATATTAATATTCAAAATTATCGGTATTGGGTAATTAGTGTTACTTCATATTTTACGAATTAATTCGATAAATACCAAATAAGTACTTTTACTTTTGAAGTTTTAATACGAATATTTAATATGAAAAATATGAAAGAATAAATTGAATCGATTTTCTCAAGAAAAAAATAAATAAATAAATAAATAAAGAAAAAAACAAATCCAATAACGGTTCGCTGAAAATCTTAATTAAGGTAGATCGTGATTGGTTGGAGAACAAAAATGTTGATTTCTTTTTGGAGTATCTTTTTACGCAATAAAAACGTCTGCGTATTCTCGTTCGGTGAATCGTTTAAGGTGAGAAATCTGGCGCCGTTCCGTGTAGCGCCGGGAAAGAGGGAGGTGTGATTCGTATAAGAAAATTTACCGCTAAATTTGGTCTCTCTTAAAATTTTAACCCATGGAATTCATTAGGACATCCGAAAACGTAGTTTCAGCTTGGAGAATTCGCGCGCTCAGACGGAAGCCACTTTACTTTCATCGATCGTTCAAGCCAGAACCTTCTTCGATCCCAATTAAAGAGGGAACTCGATAGTTAGCTGCTTTTACCTAAATCTGTCAACGATACAAATCGACAAGGTGAAAATCCTTTGGCTTCTTCAGGGTGATTCGAGATACGGCATTTTCAGATATTCCACGCATCGTACGTATTACAAAGTATTTTTGATCTTTTTTTTCTTTTTTTTTGTGATACGAACGATCTCCTGTTACCTCTTTTCCACCTTTTTTTCAACTTTTTAATCATAAAATCAATATCGAGAATCATGGATTTATCAGAGATTGACTTTGAAGGATATAGGTCGTTTAGTTTTCGTCTGTTTTAAATTTTTTCTCTTATGGAAGACAATGGTTTTTTATTTTAATAATATGTTAGTGTTTTTAAGTTCTTTAAAATGGAAAGGATCCATTTTGGTATATAACTCGAAGCAGTAAAAATCGTTTTGTACTTGGATGGATTTTCGCGTTCTCTCAAGGTTCACGAACTTTTTTTTTCGTTTTTATTTTTTAGAATAAGAGAGAGAGAGAAAGAGAGAAAGGAAGAGAGAGAGAGAGAGAGAGAGAGAGAGAGAGAGAGAGAGAGAGAGAGAGAGTCGTAAAGCAGCTGTAAATGACTTTAAACGGTTTCAAGACTTTACGACTAACTCAAACTACCACGGTTTCCTTTCCGCTAGAACTGAATATTTTCCTCGCTATGATTTTTAACGCAATCGTTCCAAGAATTCTGTTTTATTATTCTTTTATTTTTTTTTCGTCTTCACTATCCATTCATCTCGGTATGCATTTGGAACAAGTGTCTAGATAATCTATCGTATATAAGTCAGACATTCATTGAAGTATACTAACAAAGTATTCGTTTAAAAAACATAAAAAAAAAAACACACAAAACGTGTAAATATATGTAGAGGCTTTAGACAAATCTGATGAGATCTCGTTTCTTTTTGCGTCTAAACAGAAAAAAAAAAAAAGAAAAATATTTCAAAGTTGCATCAAATGTTTTCCAGGAAAATCATTAAATTTATGAGGTAAGAGAAAGAGAGAGAGAGAGAGAGAGAGAGAGAGAGAGAGAGAGAGACAGAAAGAAAGGAGAAGAGGAGAGAAGTAAAGTTAGAAGCGGTCACGTTTTTCGGCTTTCTCCGAATCGTCACGATATATTCAACCTGTTTTTCGGATCCCGTCCATTAGGGTGCTTAGCACGTAAACACGTCGGATGATCTCGTTTAGAGGCTACTATACTACGGGACTTCTGCTTCGGAAGGCCAAGCAAGAGCAACGTGCATCGATCGTGAAGTAGAGATGGTTCCTTGCTTCGAATCTTTCTCTCTGTTTCTCCGTAGCCTCTTCGCTATAGGATTGTCGGCAATTAGGCCGTTTCTCTGGAACATAATTAACGCTCGCAGCGTTAATGAGGCCGCGAAGGTGTCGAACGTGCTCGTTTCAGGTTCTTCTTCTCGTTTCTCGTGGAACGAGAAGAGAAAAAGAGAGAGAGAGAGGGAGAGAGAGAGAGAGAGAGAGAGAGAGAGAGAGAGAGAGAGAGAGAGAGAGGAAGATTCACGAAGCTGATCGCTCTCTCCCCGACGCCTTTTATATTCGCACCGTGCAGCCAATAATTGGCTCCTTCGATTCTACCACACTCGCGGAGAATTCGTCTGGCGTAAACATTAATTTCTCCTTTGTGAAATCGGCCCTCGATTGCCTTCTTGTGATTTGCACCAGTCGAAAGGCCTTGCGCGAACCGTAGGTACGTACTTACGTTCATTAAGGTTATCGTGAAACTTCGCAATAACTTCGAATCGGTGATAGAAAGATAGAATATCGCGTGAATTCACTTGTAAGAAGTAATCTACTGCAAGAAGTAATCGAATTCTATTCACGTGTCATCTATATTTTAACTCTTATTTACGTGGTATTTTAAGTATTAAGTTTAAGTATATGACTTCAAAATTTGCGAATACGTAGTTCTACTATAACTATTTATATTATATTATATTACACACACACACATATATATATATATATATATATATATATATATAAATTTTTTTAAACAGACTTTTTGTAATAAAACAACTTTATAATATTTATTAATAATAGTTCTTTTATTACTTTTTCATCTTCTCTTTATTCTTTCTTTCTCTCTTTTACTCTCTCTTTTTCGACAATAATTCTGAAAAAATATTTTACCAACCTACATAAAAGATAACATGCTACAGGAAAATGTATATGATCTCGAGAAGGCTCACGCGAACGAGTTGGAGATAACAGTTAAATATCGTTCGGGAAGAAAGAGATCGATCTTGTATAATCGACGATGGATTTTTTGCCGATGGCAGATCGCAGGACAGTCGGACGGATATGTCGGACGGATTCGTTTTATGGGCACGGCGGGCGTGCGACCACGAAAGAAATTCGCAGACTCATGCATATACAGGGGAGCAGCTCTTCGGTGGTATCAATAGCCGATCGAAAAACTGGTACAATCTTGTGCTCCCTTCCTTGGATATCGCTATCTCTTTCTTTCCCTTATGCTTACCGCTTTACTTCCTTCTCTCTCTCTCTCTCTCTTTATCTTTCTGCGGCTCCCTTCATCCACGGTTCAACGTCGTACACGAGGGCCTCACCTGGGCCTTTTAACTTTTTGCACGAGTCATTGTATTTGCGCGTGCGTGCACGAAATATTAATCCGGTAGGATGCAGCACCCGCCTTCGTGTTCGAGTATTCGCCGATCTTCTGCCCACCTGTACGCCTACCAGCGATTTATCATTGATCATCACTACTACTTCGTTAAATGTCTCATGCACGGATTTTTACTTTCATTTTAATCCGCAATTAAACTTAGATATCGTGAATTTAATACATATATGCGTATGATCACTAGGTAACTTCAAATTATTATAGAAAAATGATCTTCGATCGTCGAAATTACTTATAGTAGGATATTCTCATGGTTGATATATTCTAAAAAGACATGACATTCAATATCTCGATCAGTTTTTTATTTCGTTTTTATTTCTTTCTCTTTCTTCTTCTTTTTCCATCGAATCAGTTTATCAAACAGTTTGGAGTTAGTGAAAAGAAGAGTAATAAAGCTTGGCAAAGAGATCGGAATGTTTAGAAATTAGTAAGCAGTGCCACCTTGGAGAAAAAGACACGAAAAAGCTATTCGAATTATTAGCTCGAGGATATTTCCGAAGGCGAGATTATCGAGGCTTGAAGCTACGAGAGTCGAGAATTCTGGTTGAACGAAGTTGCCGACAAAAGATTCGAACGCGTTGAATTTATCGAAATCCAAATGCGTAATCTGTTTGGCTCCTTAGCTAGCTAGGTACCAAACACGACGAGACAAGACGAGATGGTCCTTTTAAATCGTCTCGCTCTTCTCAAAGAAAAGAATGAGAATCCTCTCTCTCTCTCTCTCTTTTTTCTGTCTCTATTTCTCTCTCGCTCTATCTCTCTCTTTTTTTCTCATGAGGGATTAAACGACGCCTGGAGGATACTAGAGAAAGGAGTGGCTATATGCCGGATCTCGAACGAGATAAGAAGAGCCACTACCGTGCTACTATGTTAGAGATAGGATACCTCCGGTGAAACTCATTACTCTCTAATAGTTCCCCGTAACCGTAAAGGTTCCGCGTAAGGGAACCTATCCAAAAATTCAATTTAAAGGAGCCATGGGGGCTTTCTACGTACTACCCACGCCTTTGAATATCAACTAATAGTCAGAGAAAAACAGTAATTTCATTCGGTATAAGAACAATCTTCAAAGACTTCTCTGATACGATATCTTTTTTAAACATTTCTTCTTTTTTGTCATCGCCCTCTTCGATATTCGAACATTTACGTAGAAATAATTAAATGTTATTACATTTTCTTCCTTTTTATTCCACATTTTATTAATTTGTCAATGATATTTTTAGAATTTATTCGTTAAAAATCATAGATCATCAAATCGTGATTAATTCAGACTAAAAGGGATTGTAGATTGAGTAAACTTTAGTTTTCTCTTATCGTGTACATTCCAAAAAGAAGTTCGAGATGCCGATGTGAGATCGGTATATAAGTGGCTTAGAAGAAGAAGAGGGCTACGCTTCTACTAATGTCACTGCGAGACATTATTTTTAACGATTCAACGATACGTCCATCTTCTGACATTTTAGGTTCTGAATACTGCTGAGAAATTTCATTTCTTCTTTTCGTTGGATAGATAGGAGTCGAGAGAACGAGAGAAAGAGAGATAGAGAAAGAGATAGAATAGTAAAAAAGAGTAACAGGGCCTTAATTGGATCTCGTGTTGGTCTGCTATCGCATTGCAGTAGCCCAATGTCATGGTATAGTTGAGGGATATTTTTTTCTTTTTCTATCTTTCTCTTTGTCTTCAGGTCGATCCTGGTCTCCACCAAGTTCTTATCTCCTTCGCCAGAGCATAGTCTACGTTGGTGCGTTCTGGTGATTTTCTAAACGATAAGAAAAAGACGTGGTGAAAGGTCACGAAAAAGGCTACGTGGGACGTGTAACACCGGGTGAATTCGTTGTATGTTATCTTGTTACCTTGTCCTTCGTGGATGAATCAAGAATGTAAAAAAAAAATACTTAAATAATTCTCTCATCCTTTGTTTCATTTCAATCGACTCGAGTCCTTGAAATTAATAAAAAAAAAAGAAAAGAAAGAATAACGTAATAGATGATTTAAAAAATCGATCACTGTTTTTCATGATTTTTTAGACTAATTCTTCTTCTGTAAAACTACAAGTTTATAAACTTGTGATCTATTCCGTAGAATAATCGAATAATAATAACAATAATAATATAATAAAATAATAATGCAAATCCTAGTAAAATAGAATAATAGGGGATGAAAAAGGTAGAAGAAGTAAAAGTTTTTGGAGCATGCAAATTAGAAGACGTCCTTTAATCTTGTTCTCTTTAGTGGATTAGACGTGTGCTGATGACAGGTGGTCGGATTGCTAAAAGTCGGAGAGATCGAGTGACCGAAGTGTATACCGGTAGCGCATGTAATTCGATACTACGAGGTGGTCGAAAGTAGCTTCGTGGTCCACCAAGTTAATTTGGCAAACGGGTAAGGAACTTTATACACACATTGTATAGGCCAGTTCTCGTGCGGAGTAGAAAGAGCCTTTGAGTTCTCTCTCTCTCTCTCTCTCTCTCTCTTTTTTTCTCTCTCTGTCTCTGCGAGCGCCAGCTGACACGTTCGTAATCGGGTACGAAATATCTCTTCGTCGGCGTTGTAAAAGCTCACCTTACGCGGTCCACCAACGTTCGATGGAGTTATCAAACATCGAATGTTGATTCGTTCCGGCGTTCGACATTTTCTTCTTTCTTTTTTTTTTCTTCTTTTTCCCTCGAAACGTCGACCACACAAAGGGAAACCGAAGATCTTTTTAATGTCACTTCATCTTTAGTTTCCTTTTTCTATTTTTTTCTTTATATGTTATTTTTCGTTGTTTTGTAAGCGATCGAATTTTTATTATTTAAGAGCTAGGAGAAATATGATTTATATGTAGGTATTATTGCTTATTTGATTGGATCTAGTTAGTACTATTTATATTTATTATTTAAGCGACTTTAATGATAATAAGCATAAACGATAATCAGGAATGTCCGTTAACAAAGACTACCATAATCTTCCTACTTATAAAACTGTCAGTACCAACGAGCTATCGATATGTCCATAAAACGAATCTTTACGATCGACTACTGGCATAAGGTGTAAAGAGATTCTCATAACTGTGCATACGTCATTTTATACAAGAGTTTGTGGTCGTCGAAGAATCATTCTCTCTTTGCTAACACGCTTTCACAGATTTATTGTTAGATCTAAGGCGTTGGTACATAATAAATCAATATTTTTCAAAAGCTTACTGCAGGTAAAAAAGGCTTAGTCACGTCCGTCTATTTTAAATAAAAATTATGTTGGTATCGCGATCGGTAGTTTAATTAAAGCATCGCGTAAAGTTAATTTATGAAGAAAGGTTGGCTCCATATGAGAAAGCAACGAAGGTCCAATTAGGCTAGAGCTACTTCATTGGCAGAAGTGCTCCTGCTTATCGACGCCATTTTTCTTTCTTTCTTTCTTTTTTCTTTTCTTCTTTTTTTCTCATCCTCGCATCTTCGGTCGTACGTATGTATATATGTATGTATGTATGTATGATTTACGTATGTATATATGTATCGAGGCTCGTTTGTCCGTCGAACCGCCCTTTTCCCTTTGTAGTTCGCTCGTTACGATCTTCGAAGAATATTCGATACAACCGTACGAGAAAGAAGGCTCTAATAACGAAGCAATTCTAATTACTTTTCGGTCTATAGCATAATACGTTCTTACAGGGCAAAAGGTTGAGTTTGACGACTCTTTTGAAAAGAGTCGGCTCGTTTGTAAGTCCTAAAATTATATCCCACTGTGATGATTGCTCCTACGTTAGGCTGATGAATGAACGTGTTGATGTAATATCGGCCTAGTTGTACATGTTGTGCTACTTGAAAAATGAATTCTATTGTACGTATGTACGTACCTTTATAACTTGGAGAAAGATTCGATGCTCCATTTTTTTTTAAATATAATCAATTAATTATTGAAATATAATGTTTAAATGTCTTGAAACTTTTAATACGTTTCATTTCTTCCTTCTCTTCTTCTTCTTCCATCTTCTTCCCTTGTCAATTTTTACTCATTCTACGATGTTAATTTAGCTATTAACTTTCTAAACAAATAAGATTCGTTTTTTCTTTCTCCTCTTTTTCTTTCTTTTCATTTTTTTCGTCATAATCTTCAGAGGTCCAATTTGTCTGGATCATATATAAAGGGCGCTCGTAAAATAGAACATCCCTTCTTCTCTCCTCTCTCTAAACTCGGTTGGAATACAAATGAGATGGTCGCCTCTTCGCAGGTTGTTCGTATCTTCCCAGCCTCTCAGCTTGTTGCAATCTTTTGAAAATTCTCTCGGTCGGTCCACTAAGCGTATCTTGATAAATACATGAGAGATAATTGCTAACCGTGAACGTCGTAGTCGAGGGAGTTTCCCACGCTCGGTATAGTCATAGTTTAATCGTAATAGTAGTAGTGGTAATGGTAGTAGAAGTATGTAAAATTTTGCGTGAGAGAAAAGTGTATGCACGAGCAAGACACACATAAATCTCTTTGCAATGGAATAATTAACAGCTGACCGTGATGACGCATATACAACCGAAGTGGTGCTAGAAGAAGAAGAAGGAAACGAGAACAAATTCACATTGCCGATTACATGGAACTCCTTCGATCGCTTTAAATTAGTCGGCAACGACGTTGGATAATTGGTAGTCAGGATATGTGCGACGATTAGGTGTACCTACTATGACAAATCGTTCTAGTGCTCTTCGTACGACCCTACTTACCTTTCCCAGGCTTCGAGGATCAGCATACCGACGTTCACTCCACGTATTTTCTCTAGGTATACATTTTTACAATTTTATATGTTTTAAAAATATATAGGTATGCGTACCTTGTATGTATATAACAGATTGGATTCACAAAATCACAAAAACACGTACAAGAATTGTATTTGCATGCTTCGAGATCTTGAAATCGTGGAAAAAAGCATAGAACTCTTTCATACTTTCGAGTTCTTTCCTCGTTCTCTGTAATTATCGTTAATCTTCTCCAAGGAAATCTCGCGAGTGTTATTTATCGAGAATCAAACGATTTAGATTCCAGATCGATTCGATTTACGTAGAAAGAAAATTTTATTCCGGTCGACGTCACTTCGTTTATTCATTTTTATAATATGGAATTAAAGGGATATGAAAGGATAAAATGAATAATTATTTTTTTTTTCTAGCATGAGATTAATTTCGATTTCTGCGTAAGAAAAGACAGATCTTTTTTCTTCTTTTTTTCTTTTCGTTTTTTTCTTTTTCTCCTTTCACGTTTCTTCGTTTAATTTTTTTGTTCCTTCTTAAACAGAAACTAACTATAGTTTAACGTGAATCCTGCGGCACGCGAAAAGGGTAGAAACTCGCGTGCAAACTCGAGGAATTCTCGTT
Organism: Vespula vulgaris; assembly: GCF_905475345.1. Lineage (NCBI taxonomy): Eukaryota > Metazoa > Arthropoda > Insecta > Hymenoptera > Vespidae > Vespula > Vespula vulgaris. Next base: position 3,571,376 of record NC_066601.1, on the reverse strand, counting down.
TGGCCTTACGATCTTGAAGATCGGAGAGACAAGCCGCTCGTTACTGACGCGACCTCCGGAGTTATGCAATTACCAGGTCTACGGAGTTCACGGTGGTGGTCTTGGCAATAAGACGCGTGCACTGTACCGCGTTTGTCGGCTCCGATCTTGTGCGAGTAGTATAAAAGTAGCTAGGTAAAAGGTGTTCGCCGCACGCTTATCCACACGATACGTGACCGGAGTTCGAGATCGAACTATACCTTCTCTCTGATCTTAGTTAGTTACTTCGCAGCCATTGAATTTTCCCCTTTCAACTTTGAAAACTTGCTTGGAAGCACGTAAATGTAATAAGAAACATGCCGACGTCCTTGGTTTTACCGATTAGGATTACTTGATTACTCGTCGATGAATTTTTCATAATTTTTTTTCATCTTCGATCGAATCGAGAGTTTTTAATGATCGAACAATGTCTCCTGGCTCGTTGCTGTCATAATTATTAGGAATATTATTATCTTCGTAGTTCTCAGTTATTATTATGTAAATATTATTTCGGATGATCCTGATAATATTGATTAGATTGCTCTTTTCTTTTTTTTTCGATTATAAGCGATTATGCCGAAAATTCCTTTTAATTGATTTGACGTGATCATCTTAGTTCTTTAAACTTTAAAGAGGTTTCGATTCCCACTTGGATGAGTCAAAAGTGAAAAGAGAGTTAGCGTTACAATATTTGTGAAAGATGAAAGCATAGACACATCTAAATGAATATTTTTAGCGGTCAATTTAATTGCAGAGTGCAACACGAGGATAAAGTTGACGTGTGCATTTCTCGGTCACGCCGCTATGGTTAAATACAAAGGCGAGGCAAACGTCGACGCAACGAGTCACTCGTCGAGATCGTGTAGGAGTCCGAGAGAATTGTTGGATGAACTGGAAAATTGCTCACGCCTACGACTTCAGAATGAGAATTGTCATAAGTCGTTATGGATCACTTTGTCGATCTCAACGTACGTTTCTTTACGATTTATCATCGATCATAATTTTCTAATGTTATTTATAACAAATGTTTTACAGTTTATTTTTTCCTTTCACATATCGTTATATTTCATCTCTTTTATTTTTTCAATCGGATTATCTTTTATATTTTAATTTCTCAATTCATCTTGTATAGTGAAGCGCCTAAAATCCTGCAACCCAATCTTCACTTCGGAATTTATGCTGACCACTTGAAATTAGAGCTCTTGCTATTATTCACAATGAAAATATTAATGATACAAATGATCTTTAAACTCGATATTCATCTAGAAGATTAGAATGATAATTTAAATGGTTACTTCTATTATTGATCAATCAATCCTTCTTACTTTCCTTCTTTTTTCTTTTTGTAAATTATCCCATCAAGAGAAGTTATGTCAAATTATAATAAAACGATCTTTCTGATATGATTTCTTTTTAATCGATTGCTTGTGGCATATAATTTCGGGACTGATATGAGCTTAAAAATGAGAAGCGATAAGTATGAAAAAAAAATATAGAAATTTAAGTAGTTTCCATTCGTCTCTTTCTCTCTCGATGAATTCATTTATAAATTCTGTGCTCCAGGCATCAGTTAATCATCGAGAGGACGTTAATCTTGACGTTTTCGTCGTTAACGTAAAAGTATCTGTATGCCCTGAGGATCTAAGAGTTTCTTTCGAGTTTATGAGAAAATTCGAAAGGCTTTCATTAGTTTCCACCTCGATCGAGTATTAATAGTAGCGGTGCAACACTTCATTACTTTAAAATCAAGGCTAAGTATACTTTGGCATCTGGGACTTGCTTTTCTAAAAAATTCCCGCGGTTTTTTTTTCATAATTAATCTCTAATAAATGTGAAAGTAGCATAGTATGTGAAATTTATACCGATCTGCCATATATACAATAAATCTAATATAAAACAAAAAGAGAATATCTATCGAATATAAAATAAATATTTTATAGAAAGATTACAATTAAAAGAGTATTCGAAATTAGCATACATCTATTACAATGTCCAACAGGTATCGATATACTATACATATACGTACATATATCCATACGTTAAATCTGGATTAGATCGAATTCTTGAGTCGATTATTATAGTATGATATAAAAACTGTCTTTTATCGAGCTATATTTTTTATGTAGTGAAAAATTCGGAACAAAATTTAGACGAAAAAGAAAAGAGATCAAAGTAATGATTTTGTAATTTTTCTTTTTAAGTAAAGATTGAATGATGAGTGATTTTTGTGTATGTCCTCGACACCGTTCTTTGCTAATACAAGCGGGTGGCGTCATCGAGTCGAGTTAGCACATAGGCGGATTTAACGCTGGCCCACAAAGCTCGGTCGGTCGGTTGGTCGGTCGGTCGTCGTTCGTTCGTTCGTTCGTTCGCACACGCGTATCGCGTTTCACGTCGTGCATCGTATGCGCCTCGCATACCTTTGCCCACGCACGTGAGTCAATGCGTGCCGACTGCGGTCATAGGATGACGCCAAAACGAACGAACGATCAAAGGGTTGAGAGAAAGAAATAAATAAAAATAAAAAGAGAGATCCACACGCCCGCGCGTGCGCACAGACACACACATATTTCTTCTTTCATTAGTCGTTCGCAATTATCGTCACGTTTGACAACTATACGTGCCGTTAAGTTTCTCGACACTTCTTTCCGCGATGATCACTTTAATCCTTTCATTCTCTTTATTTCCCATGAATTAAAATTGTTCGATCTAAATCCGAATTTTTATTTAGTTTCAAATATTCTTCGTGTCAAATGATTGTTTACTTTTATACGAATCCAAATGGATAAATTTAAATCTTATTTTTTAGTTGGATTTAGATTTGATTTATGATATTTGTTGCGACAGCAGATCTTTTATTTTCTTTCATTTTTGTCTTCGATCAGTATTTTTAATTATGTTCTTGAAAGTTACCTTTGTTTTGACGTAATATATATTTTTTAAATGTATTTACAGCAGTGAAATAACCGAATAAGCGACAGGCACACGTTCGTGTATTCTCGACGATACAAAAATCATCGTTGTAACGCTCTTACACTTTCTCGCAAGCATTTAACTAATTGATCGCGTCGAAAGAAAATTGTAAATTGGTTTCGGCCTCGTAACGAAGCTGTCCCGCGTTCTTCGGATTATTATTACAGAGTAATTTATCTCTCGACGGTCATTAGCGAAGACGTTAATGATTATTCGAAGCGGTGATGCTGATGCATCTCTCGATTATGTTCCTTTTATTTGCTTGAACGTTTCTTCCTTGTTTCATACTTATAAAGGATCATTGAAAAAGATTTGCAAAAAATTGTCTCTAATAGAATTATTTTGTATTTTCTTTCCTCTCTTTTCAATTTTTTACAATAACAATATATACAAATATCTACACCCATCGTGTATATTATATTATTTTGTACGATATAAAAAAGAAAAGAAATTATATATTTTATATGCATTGCATTATACATATTGAATGAATTCTATGCATTTTGTATAAACGATCGAGAGATAAAATTTGTGAAAAAAATTTATTGAAATAAATCGAATACTATTGTAAATAAAAAATGGAATGCAAAAAATGCATAAAATGCATTTTGTATAGAGAATCGAACGATGATAAAAATTTCGTCAAAAGAATTTCTTGAAATAAATCGCATACTATCGTAAATAAAAAAAAAAGGAGAATAAAAACAAAATAGAAGATTATAACGAATGAACTTTCGTCTCGTGATCGTTGACGTGTCACGGATATAAACATAGAGAATGACGCCGAACGTTAAAGGACGACGATAAGAAAGAGAAAAGAAAGAGAGAAAGGAAGAAAGAGTGGGAGAAGAGAAAAAGAGACGCAGCTTGGTCATGTTCGCGCATATTAATTCGTGGTACTGCTTCTCTCTGCTTTCATTGACGTAAAGTGAGTCAGAGGAGCGTAAGTGACTTCAGCGGACAACCATTCACCTCGAATTTCATTCAGGTGAGTGCGTCATAGCCGACCTTTAGACGATATTCTCGGAACTACGTCCGTAAGATTGGCGAAGACGGAACAAGAGATCGGATCGTCTTTTCTAAGCTCCCCGAAATATTGTTTATTAAAAAATTTAGAAATATTTTAAACCAAATTCGTGCTAAAATTTTAACAATTGTTTCTCATGAACTGTTTCCTTCTTTCTTCACTACTCTTTATTTGTACCTATTTACGTATGTATTTATATATATATTTATTTGGATTTCATGTTGTTTTTAAAAATCGTCATGATCGTGTTGAGCGTCATTCTAATTGTCTACAATAATTAATTTAACAACAGTCGTGGATAAAATTTGCAGATTGCAGGATGAACGTATACGATTTATGTGAACTTATGTGAAAGGATTCAAACGAAGTATAAATCATTATAAATAAAATGTCAGTGATATAAATATACTATGTAATTTTTATGGATAAATGTATATGACAAATCATAGATAAACTAACAATAATATCTAACTAACATCTTTAAGTTCTTATCCCGTTGCTTTTCGATCTTTAGTCGAGTCGAAACAAGGCCGGAGACCTTTTGAGATCGTAAAGCATCCTTAAGATCCGTGAAAGGATATTAACTCCCACGGTTAAAGTCGCGCAGTCAACGACCAAAGTACCGCTCCCACATCCTCCGTGTCGAGGTTGAAAACGAGGAATGAGGTTGCAAGGATCACGGTCAGGACGACAAAGGACGTATGCTAAGGAGAAGGCTATAAGAGGAATAAGGAGAGAGAACATGCGAACCAACTTCTTAGTATCGACTGAAATCTCGTAGAAACCGGCTTTGAGCTATCTATAAATATTTAAATGGTATCTATGTTTAGTTTAGAATACTATCTATATAGGTATCCATATATTCATATATATATATATATATATATATATATATATATATATATATATATATATATCATAGACTCTGGATCGATAAATCGAAACACCTCATCGTTTTTATTTAAATTTTAATATCTATAGAATATGTTTAACAAATCATATCATTTTATATATATTTTTTTTATCGTATGAATTAAATTTATTATGTTAAAAAAGGTAATAGAGAAATAATTGTAAGGAAAGAAATAATAGATTTATTCGTATTATACAATTTATCTGGACGTATTTATATATACATATAATTTGATAATATTAGAAATACATTGTGTAAAAAATTTTTTAAACGGTTCACCGATCGAGGTTGAAAAATAGTTTCATCGATCGTTATAGATTATCAACGATATTTTATTGTAGAATGGTAGCGAAGAATCGTATTATACGACCCGATTAACCGTAAAAAGAAAAAGAAAAAAAGAAAGAAAAAAAGAGAGAGAGAGAGAGAAGAACATCGAGGTCGTGGTCAGAAGTTTAACAAAAAAATGTAACTGCAACTAACTTTATGAAGTGCAGACACCGTTCACCGGAGAAAGGATGAAAGAAGCGATCGAAGAACGAGCTACCGTTAAATAAAACTTTCAGCAAGGTCGGATCGGATGGAGAGAATGTTTTCATCGTTGATTCGTCAACCTCCTGCACCTGGATATACCAGGTCAATTCCAACTCTCAAATTCGTTTTCTCCGCTTGGTCGCGCTAGAACGCTTTCTTGGTTTCTGCGAAATTAAGGGAAACCATTGCTCTTTGTAACAAAAAAAGTATCTCACGAGAATGTCCCTTTAATTCTCTTGCTTTAAGTATCTTTTAATCGTTTCTTAAAATTCTTTTGAAAAATGAAATTTCTGATTTTTAAAGATTTAAAAAAGAAATCTTAAAAATAGTGTTCCTTCGAGATATGGAAATATACAGCTACGTACAAAATTAGATTGAAATTATAGAATGATCTTGACAAATGATTTTAAAGATCTAGTCAATAATAAGATGAATGTGATATTTAGTTACATATTTTAATATATATTAATTTTATTAATAATTTTTAAATAATTTTTATATTAATGGTTCAATACACACACACACACATATATATCTAGACATGATACGTATGCATATATATATATATTGATAATAAAATTATTTTACAATTTCGACTTATTTTTTAAATAACAACAATCATATTTATATGTATAATATTTAGAAGAGTTTATATATACGATAATTAATCGTTTTACAAATTACGGATGCGTTGAATAAATTTGATAATATTTGTCGGGACCACATTCGTGTTCTTATGTAAACAGGTGGAAAGGATTGTTCTTGCAGCATCCTTCGTCGTTGGTCGATCTAACATAAGTTCGCAGTGCGAAATTGCACAGGTGCCGTGTTACGAGAATCTTCTACGAGCTGTCTCCTTTCTTCTTCATCTTTCTTTCTTACTTTCTTTCTTTTCACGTTGTCCTTCTCCGCCAAACACGATTCGTTTCTTAATCGTTTTGAGGTATCCAAGTGGTGAGTTCTCATCTCTCTTTATCTTTGGTAGCGTTAGCGGTGTCGGTGGTGTAAAAGTGCCGCCAGATCGTTTTTGCCAACGTGCCCAGAAGTTTTCGCTCGAGGCGCTTCCAGGATCCCTGAGAAAGTCTCGTCGTATAGATCGCCTTTCTTTCGTTTCACCATGGTAGAAAATGTCGGTACCGATTTCGTCTGACGATCGGCAAGGATACCATTACGATGATATTTTTAACTTTTAATTCTTGTTGTAGAAAAAAAAAGGCAAGCTAATATATATCTGTATATAATGAATATTTATATGAATTATAGATGTATATAATGAATATTTATATGAATTAGCAAGTAAAAAATACTTATCCAATTTCAAAAGATTAATAAAACTTTTTATTTCATTTTTTATCGTTGTTAAATTTCTTATGGAAAACGATTTTTTAATTATTAGCAAAGAAATTCTATATATATCTTTTGAACACGTATAAATATCGATACCTCTTGTATTCATATACATATTTAATGTAATTTCATATACCCAATTAATTTTATATTCTCTTAATTTCGATCTAACATTTTTCTATTTTCCAAACTGCCTATAAAAAGTCTACGTAGGATGTTAGAAATAATATGTAAAACGTTATAGGTTTATACACGTAAACAAAGATTTCAATAAAGAAAGAGAGAAAGAGAGAGAGAGAAGAGAGAAAGAAAAATAACATTACAAAGTTCCAAAGACATTTTTTGTTTACGTACTTCCAGTCTTGAATGTTAAGAAACAAAAAGCAGTCAAGCGTGATAAATTATTATTACAGGCATATTTGTATGTACACGTGTGCTCGTACGATTCTAAGAATTTTCGTATAGGACAAAATTATATAAACAAACAACGTCGAAGAACGATCGATATTATTTGTCCTTTGTCTATTCTTCCCTACAAACGAATTATGTAGTTTTCCTTCGTCTATCCAGCCGTCCAGACGTGTCGAGACTTGCTCCTGCGTTAGAATTTTACTAATGGTATTTCTAACTTCTCATTTATATTATATATAATATTTTATAAGCTTAATTTTTATCATTTATGGTTTATTTTATATCATATACATACAGAACACATATTCATATTACATACAGATCACATATACATATTATATACATATATTAATAATCTCGAATATTTTCAGGATATTATTCGTCATATTCAACTAATTGGAAGGCAACTATTACGCACTTTCTGCTGCTCTTCGTGTACGAGTTTATACAGATAAGTCCATAGTTAAGAGATTTTAAAAGTTCATATCAATTAATATAAAATTTTAGATATTAATTTTAACAAACTATCTATGAAGTCGTTCTATACGACTTCGTGCGTTCTATCATTCGTTATAAGTTTTTACGTTATACTATATCCAAAGGTTTTACTATATAATATTTTCTATTGATTTTAATAAATTCAGAGATGGATCCCCATACGCAGCAACCTCCTTGTGGTGGGATCCGGAAATCGGTATTGCGTACGTTTATGTATTTTATATCATACAACGTACGCACTGCCGGGCCAATGGCTGACGTTCGGTGTATTAGAAAATTTTTTAGAATATGTTTCACATTAAATTTAGAGTATTTTGAAAGAATTGAGTTTGAAGAGTTTAAAGAATGAAGAAGATATCAACAATTACAGAGAACAGTATATAAAATACGCGTTAAATTAAAATAGAATAAAATTTCAAGATACGTTTATCCGCTTAATTAATAACATTAATATCATAATTTCAATGTTACTGCTTCATTTTAATGTTATATCTATATTTATAGGTATTCACGCAATTAGTATACTTCTTTAAATATATCCCTATTGCGATCATATCTATTTTTAAGCGATAAATACAACGCGATTTTGTTCGTTTGCTTTTATTTATTTACTTCAATATAGTTTATAAGTTTTGCAGTTACATCTTTTGAATGTTTTCTAGTTCTTTTTTTTTCCCTTTTTCTTTATTAAAGTATAGAAAAAATGTAGTACAAATTCACAATTTTATATCGTGTAATTTGAATAATATCTTTGAATAATATGATTTTTAATATAAATTTTATTGAATATAATTAATTTATTTAATATAAATTATAGAAATGAACGCTGCGGCTTGCTTTAACCATTTTTATTCAACAGGTCTTCAGTTGTAGATCGCGCGCAATGCGATCTTAGAGTCAGTGCTTGTGCGAAGTAATTTGATTGTTTTGTAACCGAACAGGTTGCTTTAAAAATAAAATAAAGTAAAATAAAATCGCGAATTAGAGTCAGTGTTGTTCGTCGATAAAAATTTCTCGGTTGCGTTAGTAAATAAAAAAACAAGAAATTATATTATATTCTTGTTAAAACCATTTGTTCGCCGCGTTGTTAGAATCATTAACACACTTTCGGCCAATTCGGGAGAAGAGGATTGCGTTGCGATAAATATTGTTATGGTCGAAAGTGTGAATTTAAAAAATCGTCCTCTTCATCTTTACCGACGATTGTAAAGCTTCGTCTGGATATAATTACACGTAAGTATCTTTCTTTTTTCTAATCATTATTTCTCATTCATTATTCAAAACACGTGTTTTAATCATTTTCATTCATCGAACATATTTTTTGATATGGAACATATAATTAATCATATTTCGTCCTACTTTAATTATAGATCAATCAACGAATCATCGATTCAACGATTCATCGATTCAACGATTCAACGATTCAATGATAATTTCAACCAACTTCACGACATCATTCAACCTCCTACGAGGGGGACGAGTGTTTTGGAGCCATCGCAGAACTTCTTAAGTAGTGAGTGAAAAATTTTAAGTTCCTCTGGTGCCCATCATGCCGAGGATGAAAGGTCCTTATCGGCACGGGTTACTGGTTGTATTCGCAGACGTCTCATGTCCGAAACGAGCAAAAGTGTCCGTGATTAAGATCTTTGATTTTATTCACGAGTGGTCCTTATATGTTTAGTTAGATATCTTCTTGTGCATATTTTATTATTATTGTTATTATTATATATATATAGATCAGGCCAGGGTCTTCTTGTTTCAAAATCATTTAATTTACAGTGCTGTTTATTAGCACTTTTTTCTCTCTTCGTTTTTGCTCGCGATATTAGTAATGAAATCGGGCATTTATTTACCCGATTTCGTATAAAGCATATAACGTGGTCTACGTTACATGCATTGCTTCGTACTTAGTCCATTTAATCGCGATTTACTTCGATATTTCAAAATATCGATTTACCAACAAATGAGCAAGAAGACAAACCCCTTCCGCGACGGATAGATTCTGGCAGTTAAGTGGTGGATCATAATCCCGTTCTTTCATTAGAACAGCCATTTGATGAAAGGAGTCGTCCGAGGTTTTTTATTAAAATTATATATTTCTTAATAATGAAATTTCATAACTGCATAATGCGTATGCATATATACGAGCTATGTGCATATTTCATCCCTCCATGTCAACGACTGCCTACCGCGGGTCGCTCAAAGGCCCTTAAGCGGTGCATACAGGTGGGGTTGCAAAACTATTTTTGCCACTTATTATTTTTTTACCACTTTTAGTGGTAAAACCCATATGTGGTGGTCACACTCATATGTGGTGACCGCCTACCATCATCCATCCTTGCTTGAGCTCTTGCTAATAAGACGTGCAAAGAGACTCTAGAGTCACAGTCCGCTTAAATGTTTATATATATATATTTTTATATATTTTTTTATATATTTTTTTATATATATATATTATAAATTAATCATTTTTTAGCTCAGGATTTTCAGCACTAATATACTAATACCCCTTTCCCCCCATGCTTTCTGCGTTCTCATCCATGCGTTTAACCCAGGTGTTACTCGTGTGGGTGAGAAACAGTCAGTGTGGATTTAGTTTTAAGTTTCCTTTTCAGCGACTGTCATTGTGCTGGTGATTGCACGGTGTACCTTGCACTTGTATGTGCGTTTTAGGAAGTGCATTGTACATCGTTTCGTGATAACTTTTAAATAGATATATTAGATATCTAATATATAATTATATCAATATCGGTTTGCATAGTAGTTTCCACGTTCTTGTGGAAAATTTTAAATACTCGTATATATTACTAGTATCTATACGTATACTAGTATGTACTAGTATTTTTTGCTTTAGTCATATATGCAATAATCATTAGCCTTGGCAGTTGATTTCAGCAACTGGTACGTACTCCTCATATATTAGAAAAAATACGCGGTTGAACTAGGGTGTCGGAGGTGCCCCGGGGCATGCTCTCTAGTGTAGGCTTTTGCACCCTGGTGGAGTGTGAGAGAACCGTGGAGTGTATGTGTTGGTGTGAATGTTTGCACTTTTTAAATATAGGTCATAGGCAGGCAGGTAGCATACTTTTCTGAGTGAATGTTTCAATTAAGTTTAAGTAGGTAGGGACCGGGTAAGGATGCGATTCCCACTCAGGAGTGGGAAGTCCTTTCTCCGGGGATTTGTGAAGTTTCAGCAAATTTTACGATCCTTCAGCAAGGCTGAATTTTTATCTTTGTCTTCTTATTTTTTTTTAATTTTTTTTTCTTATATCTTTTGCTGACACTTTGCATCGCACGATATTTCAGTATCAAACAGTTCGAAAAACTTTGCACCCGATGAGAACATCAGATACATCCCATATCTTTTGAACTTGGCAAAGGATTTTGAATTTGTTCGATACTTAGTTTTAAATTAATTCTTGCACTTCGCGATTCTTAAAATATTTATATTTCTTATTATCTACTATCTATATATTTCTTATTTAGAAATAAAATATACCTGCATAAATAAAATGGAAGTATTACAATTCTTGTGGTCTTGACATTTTACCGAAACTATATCCATCTTTTAAGTGCAATGAGTTAATATTAGTTTGTAATAGGTTCATCGACTAGAATGAATATTATATCTGCTGGAGCATTCGATTAAATGTGCCTGTGTTATTGCGTACGGTTGGTGGATTCTTTGAGTCCATTAATCGTCCACAGGCTAGGATAGCTTTACGGTTTAGTTCGAATATTTATATACGAATATTTTACTTTTATTTTATTTTTTTTTTAATCGGATAAATAAATAAATGAATAAATAAATAACAATCGTTAGAAAATCGAGACGCACCTAGGCAGAGTAGAAAACGCAGTTGAGAATACGTGTTGGGACTCGTCAGTGCCGTTTGGGGTGATTCATTCGCGAATTTTGCCATACTACAGTGGTTATACTATTTAGAAGAAACCGATACTTTACGTCGCAAGCGCTTACCGCTCGTTAGGTTAAGTTAAAAAAAAAAAAAAGAGAAAACCAAAAACAGAATAACCTGCGTGCGAAAATGTGTTTTTCACTTCCCAACCCCTTAGCTTGCGACTATTGCGTCTCGTTCAATGCGTGCGTTTACACGAGTGGTTTGAGTCTTGTTGCCTAAAGTGAGATCAGGTCGGGATTAGGTCGGTTTAGTTTAGGGACGATTTCATTCTTGTAGTAGCAACCACTGCAGTATGTCAATCTTTGTGGGTGGGTTGCTTCGAACGGTAGGGCGTTTTTTGATACGTAAACTTAGCTTGCGTCGCACGTAAGGAATGCTCCAATGCAGTGGTTAGGGCACGAAGCAAGAAGTGGCTATTTGCTGAAGAGGCCTCCACTTATTGTGGCTCAAGAGGGCAACTATCGACTATAAGTCATTTTTCAAAGGTAGACGATATGTCGAACCCTTCGTTAATGGCTTATGGTCTTATCAAAATCCCTTTTACCCTTTTACCACGTTGACACTTATGCTCGTAGTAGTTTGTTCCTGGACGGAGATGATGGACCATTCCATCTCCTTGCTATGGCGTTCCGCACTCGCGTTCGTGAAAAATCAGAGTCTTTGCGATTAGAGTCAAGTTTTTGCAGTTAGTTATTAATTAATAGAGTTTTTGCAATTTTTTTCTTAAAGTAAAATCGAGTCATTGTATTTTTTCAAAGTAGAGTCAATTCTGCATTTCAGAGTAGAATCGAGCCCTTTGCATTTTTTCTTTTTCTTTTTATTTTTTTTTCCCAATTAAAGTCAGCCCTCCCTCTTTTCATTTTAAATTAAAGTCGAGTCATTGCATTTTTCTTTTTAAATTAAAGTCGAGCCCTTGCATTTTTCTTTTTAAATTAAAGTCGAGCCCTTGCATTTTTCTTTTTAAATTAAAGTCGAGCTCTTGCATTTTAAAGTTTTAAGGTGAAGTAGAGTCTTTTCTTGCAGTAGATTTTTAGTTACAAAAATAGAGTCACGCTCGTTAAGTATTGTGTGGACGTCCGTGGCCTGCAGCAGCATTGCACTCAGGAGTGCATTTGGATACCCAAGCATGTTGGTTTTTAATTCAGAATAATCATATTTTAATCATTTTTTCTTTCATGTTCATAATTTCATAATGTGTATGTATATATACGAGATATATGCATATTTCAATGTCAACACAGCTTTACCACGAGTTGCAAAATGACTCTTATGTGGTAATCATTATCGTTATCATTCCTATCCTCACCCTCATTATTTTTTTACAATATAATTCTGATTATTCTGATTAATCTGATTAATCTGATTATTCTAATTATTCTGTTTATTTTGGTTATTCTGATTAAAAATCTACAAGACTTGATGACAAATCGAAATGCCTGCATTCAGGAATGCAGATGAATATATAAAATGGCAGCTAGCACTCAGGAGTGCATATTAAAATATGTCAAGGGTATGCATTTTTATTCCAAAATTATCAACAAATGAATATGAGATGAAAGACTTAATAAATATATATGAAAGAGGAAGAAAGAGAGAAAGAGAGAGAGAGAGAGAGAGAGAGAGGAGAAAGAGGGACTATTTTTATTATACATATAAAAGTTTCATAAGAAATATTAAGAAGATATAATGAATGATACAAAGATTATTAATAAATGTTTATACATATTTGAAAGAAATATAAATATTTTTTGGAATAAAAAGGCATAACTCTTGGTATATATATGAGACGAATAAAATGGCTTGCCTGTACTCAGGAGTGCATATGAAAGGTTCATAGTAAGTACATGATTGCATTCAGGAATGCAAATGAATAAATTATAGTAAAGATATACATTTCACATTCGGAATGATCAAAGATGAATGAACAAATGCACTAATAAGGATACTTAATAAAGAAATATATAAATACGTCAATCTCTGGTAATATTTTTTTCAATATATTAAACCTATCTAAATAAAATTTTATTTTATTTCATATATAATAATTGAGTGATACTTAAATGGTGCAAATGAATAAAAAAAAATTTGAATCATTCTGATAAGAAATGTGTAAGCTTTGCTAGATGAATGAAGCGACAAAATGGCAGCCAGCACTCAGGAGTGCATATTAAAATATGTCAAGGGTATACATATTTATTCCAAAATTACCAAAAAATAAATATGTGATGAAAGACTTCATAAATATATATATGAGAGAGAGAGAGAGAGAGAGAGAGAAAGGGAGAAAGAGAGAGAAAGAGGGAGTATTTTTATTATATATATGATAATTTCATAAGAAATATTAACAAGATATAATGAATATTAACAAGAGAAATATTAACAAGATATAAATAGCAAATGTTTATATATATCTCTGAGAGAAATATGATTATTTTTGGAATAAAAATGTATAAGTCTTGGTATATAAATGAAGCGATTGAAATGGCTTGCCTGCACTCAGGAGTGCATATGATAGGTCACAGTAAGTACATGCCTGCATTCAGGAATGCAGATGAACATATAGTAAGGATATACATTTCTTGTTGCGAATGATCAAAATGAAAATGCACTTACAAAATTATATAATAAATAAATATTTAAATAATAAAGACTTATATAATTTTTTTTTAAATAATATCTGTTTAATAATAAATGAAGATTTCTTACTCTTTCTATACTCTTTCTGATACAATAAAATGTATTTATATTTAAATAGAGTGCAAGTGAATGAAAAGAAAATTTGAATCATTCTAAATTAGAAATATATAAATCTTGCTAAGCGAGCGATATGATAAAATAACAGCCTTGCACTCAGGAGTGCATAAAATATATCAAGGGTATACAGTTTTATTTCGAAATTATCAACGAGTGAATATAAAATAACAGAATTAATAAATATATATATATATATATATATATATATATATATATATATGAGAGAGAGAGAGAGAGAGAGAGAGAGAGAGAGAGGGAGTATTGTTATTATACATATGAAAAGTTCATAAGAAATATTATGATATAATAAAACATATACAGATTATTATCAAATGTTTATATATATTTGGAAGAAATGTGATTATTTTTTCGAATAAAAATGTATAAGTCTTGGTATTTAAATGAAATAAAAAGGCTATCTCACACTCAGGAGTGTGGTTGAAAATAGTTCAGAATAGGGACAGGTCTGCATTCAGGAATGCGCCTGGATACTCAAGCATATAGATTTTTATTTCAGGATAATTATAAATTTTTTACATGATTATTAGTAAATTAATCATTCTTTCTATATCTTTTTTATATATGTATATTCGCTTTTGATGATTATATTTTTATATATATATATATATATATATATATATATATATATATATATATATATATATATATATATACTTTATTCAATGACAACACTATTTTTTTCACAAGTTATAGAACGGCTCATTTATTGTAAGAGTCATTTTATACCTTGTATAAATATAATCATCATTTTATATAGATTCCAATTATTCTGATTAACAATCTATAAGACTTGATGTAGTTAGGGAAGTTAAGATTTTTATGTTTTAAGATAATATGTTGAAGCAAGCAGTGGCTAAAATATGTTCGTAGATAAAATAAATTCGTAAAAATAAAATATAAGAATATATTTTATTTCTTATATTTTTAATTATTTTTTAATTATTTCTTATATATTTCTCTTTAATATTTCATATAGCATTACTATTTTATATGCATTTTGGAAATATGTGTTTCTAAAATTGTGAAAATGTGCTACTATATTTATTATAATTTAATAGATAAGAAAGTGTCTTATATATAAATGATGTAATATGTACATCAGACACTTGATGTAACTGTATACTTCGCGTTAGTATAAACGTGATAAAACAAGATATGTGTAATTTATTGGTTAAATATAGATTTGATCTCATTATGGATATGATTATGGCGGTATACAAAATTGCGTATGCATTTTATGTATGCAGTATACTTTTGCCCTTTTTTAAACGCGAATTAAATTTATTCTTATATATTGTGAAATTATCACTGTTCCTTTTTTTCATAATGTATCTTGAATAATATGCAAAGTGCATCAAATTAAAATTTAAATTTTGTAGATATATTAAACAGTTTTGTATGGAATTTTTTTTTAATTCACATATTTGTACATAAAAACCACGCATAATTTTGTAATTTTGTTTAAAGATAAAACTTATTTTCTAATGCATTGAGAAATCAGAATATTTAATGCTCACTTTTTTGCTATTTTAATGTTCGGTTTTTCTTATTTCAGCATTACAATCTGTGGCTACAAATATATATACTATCAGATTTTTATATTAACTAAATTATCAAAAGTGAAAATATTTAGCCATGGATTGTATATACAATTACATCTTTCCACACATGCCCTTTTATATGATTTTCTGTTACAGATAATTCTATCTCAAAGCAGCAAGGTTAAATATTGGAAAATATCCCTCTATCAATGGGATTAAAAACAAAAAAAAAAAGATTACGAACACATTATAAAATAGATTTATGTTTCAGGTTTTCCAGATGCTTTAATCAACGGAAAGTCAAAAAAAAAAATAATATAAATAAATACATTTAACTACTGGGGATATGAATGAAGAATTGGAATTACAAAAGATAAAAAGCAATGGAGGTTGAATCGTCTGCAATTATCTTTTTTTATTTTTTTTTTTTTTTTATTACTTGAAATATTGAAGAAACTTTTAATTAATCCACACGTAATTCATTTCTGTTTCAGGCAATATCATCTCAATTGGCAAGATTCAATTTCATTCTTGGTTGGCTGTCGTTTCGGTGTGTGAGTATGTATCTGCGTGAAATAATTGTTCTTTTAATGTATGTTTCATTTTCAGAAAGTAATAATGTTATGAATTTCTTATGTTCACAGGTTACTGGTGCATGACATAAAATTTGCATCTTAATTTTTATTTAATTATAAAGTGTTTTATGTTCACAAATAATTACTGATAATTTTTTGTATAAAATTCGAATATTATTTTAATTGTTCCTTGTTTAATCATAGGGTGGTGTTAAGATGTTTTATATTTACAGATGATTGCTGATTTCTTACATAAAATTCGCACATTATTTTAATTGCTTTTTGTTCAATTATAAAATGTTTTAGATGTTTTATGTTCACAGGTAACTGTGCTGTTTGTATCACCTGAAGAGAGTTTACATATATACATATACAATTAAATGTTAGATAATAAGATAATATATGTAATATTGCATATTATTTTAATTGCTTTTTGTTTCAGTTATAAGATAATTAAGATGTTTTATATTTACAGGTGGTTGCCTATTTATTATATAAAATTTGCACATTATTTTAATTGCTACTTGTTCAATTATAAAATGTTTTAGATGTTTTATGTTCGCGAATAGCTATGCTGTTTGAAGAAATCATTTGAAAAATTATACATACATATATATATATATATATATATATATATATATATATATATAATTAAATGTTAGATAATAAGATAAGATATATAATGTAACATGAAAGATATCTTTTACAGGAATTAATCTTTTACAGGATTAAATTATTTCTATTGCTTTTCAGATAATATCTTTATATAGTATCAGATAATGCTTAATAAGATACATAATCTTTATATAATGTATATAGGCTGTGAATATAATGAACATTGTAGTCTGTTTCAGTTTCAACATCATGTACATCGGAGTTTGTGCAACCAATTTGCACATGTTAATTAGGAATAGAGTTTCATATAAAGTGCTCTATTCTTTATCGGGTAGGTAGGTCGATATCAAACGGATTCATAAATTTTCGTCTAATCTTGATTGATTAGAAAAAAGTTTTTGATTCGTTTCGCGATTGATTTTGTTTGCTTTTCCAAATCATAATAATTTTTATTAGATACATAAAAATGATTCTATATAATTAGTTCTAATAATAGAGTATTGGTATTAATAGTAGAGTCTTTAAATGATATTAATAGTAGAGTCTTTAGCCCGTGGGTCTCCGTGTGCAGCAACCTCCAAGTGGTGAGACCTGGGTCGATATTAGTTGCGATATATGATAATTCTAAATAACGCAAGTACTGTCGAGCTGATGGCTGCATTTAAATTCAATCCAAATTTAGTATATTTTACGACGATGTTGTTTGTTCAATTTTACAATTAAATAGAAAAGCTTTTCTTATTATTTGTTTCTATCGATCGATCAAATTTAACTAATTTTCGTTTCATTGAATTGATTCATGAATAATTAATGAGTTTACTACATAAAAGTAACGTACGAATCAAACCAAAATTAATCTATACAAAATAGTAAAACTAGAAAAATAACATTTATTACATGTCATATACAGTTACATATATGTACATATATTAAAGTATGTAATATATCCTTACATATATATATCATCAACATATCGATAATCTAAATATAATCATCTTTTTTTTTACAGCCTAAACATCTTTCTAAATATATACGAACGTAGACTAGAACATCAAGATTAAACAATATTATATTTATTATCGAGGAAAATAAACGTGAGAGATGATCATAATTGTGAGAATTGAAAAGGAGCAGGAGAAAAGTTGGAACGATGAAGGCATCTTTCAGCCCCAACCCACGTCCAAGAGGGCATCCCCTTTTCAAGATAGAAATCTCACGTGGATATACCTTCTCGCTCGGACTTATAAGAGCTTATTTATAAACAGACGCAGCCACCACAATGGTTATTGTTTCAGCGCACGGTATGCGAAGCGGCGTCGTATGCGCCGCCTATTTATGACACATTATGCGAAAGCGCACCCGATAGCAGTGCATACGAGCAGTATTGCATTTCGTGCCATTGTGATGGCAACAATGATATAGTCCGGGCCCATATGCTTCTCTCTCTCTCTCTCTCTCTCTCTCTCTCTGTGTCTGTCTGTCTCTCTCTTTCTCCTTCTCTTTTTCTTTCTCTTTCTCTTTTTCAACGGATAGCATAAATCATGATTCGTGCTCGAGTTTACCACGAAGTGGGTGTCGAGCTCGAACGCTTTGCTTCTTTCTTCTTCTTCCTTTTATTTCTTTCTTTTTTCTTATTTTTTTTATTTCTTTTTTATTATTATTTTTCTTTTTTTTTCAATATCGTGAGATCCAAAAGAATTTCTAATGAAGTTTCTAAAGATATCTCTCGTTCCTACATTTCTTTTTTCCCTTTTTTTTTTTCAATTTGATGATATTTGCATCCGATTAATTTTAATATCTCTCTTTAAGACGATTTAAAGTTCTCTATGAAATGGAATAGATAATTATTGAGTATGATTACTTATTGAAATTCGATACTCGAGCTTTCGTCTCGAAGATAGAAAGTAGTAAGATCTCTTGGTAGTATATTATGGTTTCCAGAAATACTGAGATTTTCGATGTTAAGGTTCATTAAAGTGATCGTTAAGTTAAGAAGAAACGGCGAACGCTCGACCTTTGGAATTTGAAAATATGATTTCTGGAAGAGAGATACACGTAACGAGCTTTGAAGAGCGAGAGAGTAGAAAAACGGTAGTCCAGATGATCCGTGAGAAAGAGAAGGTATAGTTGGTTTCTGTTGGTATGCAAATCGGTGAATAGCTAGAGTATAGGTATATACGTGTATGCTTCGAAGGTAGGACGAGATAGCTGTACGTTTGTATAGTCAAGTAATTATCGTGATCGTTAAAAATCTTGAAAATTGTTTATTATGAAAAGCCGAACAATCACCTCGATCAAAAATGATTTTGATCCTGTCAGATAAAGAGAAAACGTCATAGAATAGAGAAGCCTATCTTCTCTCTTTCGACTTTCCGATTGGCGCATGGCGAGTTCCAGTCGCGCGAGCGACAGCACGGTCGCGCCGCATTCCAGCCACGCGCCTTGCCTAGGAACACTGGCGTAACTATTGCTGTTTAACTATGAACACCTAATTTCTGAAGAAGCAATTATATATTTCGTCGGTTGAAACGATTTACATAAAAGTCTAATCAAAGTTCGACGATTGTATAAAGATCCAACGAATTTCTTGGGCGTAATGGACAGATATTCAAAAAAAAAAAAAATCTTCTATAACGAGTCAAAAATAAAATCAATGATATCGTTAGATGGAACGAAGGGTCGTATTCCTATTCACCGATCCTATTTCTATATTTATACTCGATATTTATTCGAGATGAAAGTCGAGTAAGTTAGGATATATCGTTGAGAAAATCGTGATAGTTACGCCAATGGAAGGACGGTAAGAACAGTAAGAGCAGCACGAGCCTCGACCACGGCAGTCGTGCTCGAGCGGAGGCGGTGGGAGCCGTCCTCTCCTCTTCTACATCGTGGAGAAGCGAGGAGAAGAGAGGAAATGGAAGCAAAAGGAATCGAAGGTAGGAATGGAGTCGGAAAAGGGGCAAGTGGCGAGAGGTAGTGGCAGACGATGGTGATGGTGGTGGTAGTGATGGTGGTATAGTGGCGATGGTGATGGTGGTGGTGGTGGCGGCGGTGGTGGTGCTGCTGCTGCTGCTGCTGCTGTTGCTGCTAGAGAAGGGGTTCAAAAGAGGTGAAGGAAGTGGAGGAGGGAAGTGGTCGCGAGCGTGGACGAGTAAAGGAGAGAGGGAGCACCGCGGGACGCAATCACGTCCTGCACGCGCCGTGCCCCGAGCCACTTACAGACGCTGTTACACGAGGCATCCACTCTCTTTCCATTTCTCTTCTTCATCCATACTTCCTTTCCAATCTATTAAATTAATCTCCAATCTTTTCAATTCCTATTTCTATCCATTACAATTCCTGTCCTAATATCGTATCAGATAATAGCATTAGGAAAAATTATACTTCTCTTCTTTTTTTCTTTTTCTTTTTGCTACAGGCGTATCTGATTTGTATCTTCAATCGATTTCCATATTTTTAGGGCTATTGTATTCCATTTGTTATTGGCTGTAATTTGTTTGGATTTAAATTTAAGTTTATTGGAGAATGTATGTATTAGTATCGGTAATCGGAGAATAAATTGAAAGTCGAATTTTGTGGAATCGGAAAATATTTTGTAAAAAAATAATGTTTAACGATAGAGTCAAGAAGATGGCGTTTATTATATACGGTTGCAAATATCAGAAAAGGGTAGGTTCTGTTTCGTGTAACATCGCTTTGGTCACGACTTCGATCACGAGGCGCATAGTGGTCTGACCCACGAGCTCCTAGCGTTCTGAGTACGTTCCAAGTGTGGGAACTACTCATCCCCGAGACTCTCGGCGACCTTTCGTTGCAACCTGCAACCGCATCTCTGTTTCTTATCTTTTCCCATTGAAGGTTGCTCCAGATGTCCCTGAATATATGATATCTAATCTTTTTTTTTTCTTTTCTTCTCTTTCCTTTCTAAATTGCAAATGCATAGGAAGACTCCTTTTTTTACCATTCAATGGATTTCAAAGCTAGAGAGTTATCTTTAGAGAAACGTTCCTATTGCATACTATTTCTACATGTGTACCTATATATACAAGTACATAGATAGAATTTTGCTTTTTAGTTTCATTTAAAAGATAGATCCTTAAGATAGATAGCTAGTTTCCCGGCCACCTGCACCATTCTCTGGAATGCGTTTTCTGCAGTCGATGATCCTCCCATACTAGACGCTCACGAAACGAGCAAAGTTCAAGGTAGATTACTCGACATTTAACGAGCCTGCGGTACTACCTACTACATCGGATACATCGGATACATCGGCTGTCGATTCGCGTGTCAAGATTTCTTCTAGCTCCTCCTTTTACTATGCCGAGGATGCAGAATGCATTTACGTTGTATCCTATCGAGGGAGACTAATGGATGCATCTGTAGAGTACGAAAGAAATTTCTTCCTTCAAATAGTTATCCCTTTGGATTTTTAATTTCGTGGATATGTTAAAAGGATTATCATTATATTGTTATTGCTATTGATTCTTTTATCATATAATTTGATAAATTATTAACGTTTACAAAAATTTGTTCTTTTAACATTTCGAATGATTAATGTTTCATTACGTTTTTTTTAATGGATGCTGGAGACGTATATCTTTGCGAGGGAATGATCTTTTGGATAAAAGAAAAAAAAGAAGAAATGAAAAGACGAGAAGAGAGGGCATTCGTGAAATTCAAGATCGTGACCCCGCGAGCAGAAGTGAGTCTTGGTAAAACTCTCGGCCGTGATCTCTGATCTGGATTGGCCGCTTGATCCGGTTCTGCTTCTCAGTTCGAAGGCTCACAATTACTATCACAATGGCGAATCCTCGAGGGTGCGTTCGAGTTCGTGTCGTGCGAGGTAAAGTACAGGCTACGAGATCGATACGCTCTTCTCGTTCATCGCGATCTCCATCCTTGATGATTGCTGTTTCAGCATACTCGATCGAACGACCTTCGGGCGATTTTCTACCATTTTTCATAAATTTAAAATGACCTTTTCTGAAAGCTTTCTTCATCCTCGATGACTTTAAAATCAAATTTCTAAGTAGTTTTCTTTTTTAACATACATTTAACAATTATATTTTATATTCATATATATGGAAATAAATAAAATTATACATTTCAATTAATACGTTAAATATAGATATGACTATTAAAGTTCGACATGATAAGATAATATAGAAGATGGTAATACTATGGCTGCTTTAATTAATATATATTAATTATCGACAAAAGTTTAAGTACCGAGAACGTGTTTAAATAATAAACGACGTTCGAGATGTTGCTTATCTGTCAAAATGTCAACCTTTTCTATAGGTAGAAACTATTAAACGGGATGTATATGCATGTATGTGGGGTTAATTAATTAGCAGATGAGCAAGCACTCTTCTACGAACGGACAATGTTCTTGGCCTCGTTAGAGAGCAGGGTATGCAGATGAGATCTATTCATGAACGAAGCGCCCAATTAAAGCTTCTCTCGTCGAGAGAAAACGTTATACGATGAATCGAACGAACGTTAAGAGAGTGCCAAGATGGTTGACAAAATATAATTATTCGTGTCTCGACATGATGTATTCGAAACGAGTTCTCGATCTTTCCTTTTCCTTTTTCTCTTTTTTCTTTCTTTTTTTTTTTTCTTAGAGAACTAAACTAAAGAAGAAGGATGAGCGTATACGCTTCCTAGGACTTGAGATTTAAATTACGATCTAGTTTATGAGCTTGTTAATTAAGTATCTATTTATGTTTTTACTCGATTACATACGTGTATCGAAATAATAATTACATTTATGTTTAACACATCGGCAATGTATTTATATAGATTTCATGTAAAACATTAATGACACTCGCTTATTAACGACGGTAACAGAAAATAGAGGATATAATATATTTGTATTAATTTATAAAATTAGAGAATACACGTCGGTGGTATATATTTTGATATGCAATTTCGTAAGCGTGTGAATCAAATAATAATATATATAATAACACTATATCTTACATGTAAATGTTGTTACAGAGTTTTATTAATTTTTTATAATTTCATTTTTTAATAATTATCTTTTTTTTTAGATACAACCAAAAAATAAATTTTCTAACGAATGATTAATTTTTCTTGTATGTCTAAGATAGATTTGATTCAGAATATTATTACTTAATTAAAAACAGTTTTACGTAATATAATAGTACATGATATAATCGTAAGCAGCATAAGTTAAAAGAACTTCAAGGACAATAACAAACTCTACACGATTTGTTTCAAGGCGAGATTAACGAATGACCTTTAACGAGTCCAGACACTCAGTCGCCTAGGCTCTCTCCCTCTTCTCTCTCTCTCTCTCTCTCTCTCTCTCTCTCTCTATCTCTCTCTCTGTTTCTCTCTCTCATGGTATTATGGTATAGCTAGTAATCGTGAGAACGTATGAGTAGCTCGTCTAATGGCGAAAGAGCACGAAGTCTTCGAGTTGATTCGGCATTTGTATCGGCATCCGGGACACCTGTTTTCAAATATATCCACGTTGGTGACTTACGCAAGCTTTTAGAAAGAACCACACCTGTTAAATTAGGATCTAAGTGTGCGCGCATCTCGTATTAATTATCTTTCTCCTTGGAAGAACACCAGAACGAAGTGTATTGTTCAGAAAAATGTTTCTTCGAATATAATGGGAATGAATTTTATATAAACAGGTAGATACATTATTTTAAAACAGTCGTATAAGATAATTTATCATGATATTGTATTAAAATGTCGTTGGAAACGATTAAAATAATGTTGATATTGAAAAATAGTATAGTTAATTGTAATTGTTCGTAGTAGTAATTAAATTAAAAAAAGTACTATCGTGTTTATCTTCAAAATTAAATTAAAAATATCTCTAATCGTTTCTAATCATTCTCCAACAAATTTTTATATAGCATCATTTCATTTTTATCGAACTTTCGCTCGTATATTCTCGTTAAGAAAAGCAACGGCGTAGATAAGTCGTACGTAGCCATGAAAAAAAAATCAAGTTTGGAGTTTGAAGGTTCGAAAGATTATGCAGGTATGCACGTTATCGTTTCCTGTGTGATAACAGCTCGAATATCGGAGGGTATCTTTCGACGAAAGGAGAAATAAATAAAATCTGATCGATCGAGGGTGTCGTAATCAACATCGAAGTGAGATAAAGAAATTGATAATTTTTGTTTAATAATTCGTGCGTGTGTGTTTGGATATGTATCGAACAAAAAAGATTTATTTTTTGTAACTATTAGATTTGTATATTTTTAAAATTTACATAGAATAATTATTTATTTATTATTACAATAAATAATTTTGATATTTTTTATGATTATATTTAACGATTACGATATTTTTTATGATATGTATATATATACAAAACGATATTTCTTTTCTATATGTAATTTTTATCGATTCCACGATAGATTCGATTTTTTAATTTATCAAAAAGACAAAAAAAAAAGAGAAGAGAAAGAACTCGGAAACAATGACGACACGACCAAAAGATTCACGATCGATCTCACATTGATAGGATCGAAGATTTATATTCGATCTCGTTGATTCACCTTCGCTTGTAAAAAAAAAGACATTTACAAGTATTCCATATTACGTAGACGCGTACATAAATACATACATAGATATATATAAATCGCACAGTTGCATTAATGAATCAGACGATACCATTGTTAATTCATTCCTGTACGTATGTGTATAGATATACATACGGATGTGTGAATGTTTAAAACGTCCTCATGGCCCTCCACGTGACGTCCAGTTCGTCCACGTTTCGAAAAAAGGTCTGCACGATTCCTCTATTTTATTTCTCGTCTCCAATTAATTTGGCTGTGGAAGCGTGGCGTGGTCCCCAGTACGAAAACAAAGCAATCGCCTTCTTCTATCTTCTTGCTAAGGTCCAAGCTAACCCGTTCGTTTAATTAGCGAGTATTGTGAATGAGAGAGAGAGAAAGAGAAAGACAGAGGGACAGAGAAAGACAGAGAAAGAGAGAGAGAGAGAGAGAGAGAGAGAGAGAGAAAGATAGAAGCAGAAGCGCGGGTCCAGGCTCGGATATCACGTAACAAGATCTTAGCCGGTGTTCAGTACGCGGAGGGTTAATGATGCTATCGCCATACAGTGCCAAAGCGATCGCATTACAGATACGATCGGATGCATTCGCATGGCTCAAACCAGCGAGCATACGACGTCGATATTTCTTTACCGATCGCCGCTTATCCCACGTGTCTTTCTCTCTCTCTCTCTCTCTCTCTATTCTTCTCTTTCTCCGTTTCTATTCTTATTTTTTATTTAAAAATTTTATTGCAACAATGTTATATATCCTTTTAAAATTGTAGGTAAGAGTAAGTGTTTATATTGGATAAAGTTGTAACTGATAATATAGATTATTAAAAAAAAAGAAGTTAATCTGTTGCGAGTAATATAGATTATTAAAGAAAGAACTTTAATTTGTTGCAAGACTAAGTTCAAATAATAACATTGTACAAGTGTTAGTACGATAAAATAGTTTATTGGCGTAACACTAATTGTTTTGCAAGAGCTTTTCTTTCGTGGTTTTTTAGATAATAGAAATATTGTATTACTATATCGAACGAAATATTTTTTAATCGTCAGTTCGAATCTGTTCTATATATAATAATATATACTAAATAATTATTCGATTCTTTTTTTTTTTTTGAACGACAGTGTTAAAATATATAAAATAATAATTTTTTTTTTTTAATAACATTCGATTCTATTTTTTGCAAAATAGAACTTCAATATCGATTATCGTTATCATCGTAGTTTCTTCGATCAAGATGATAGAGAAGAGATCTCTCGATCTTCTTATTTCTTCGTGTATCGTCTGTGGGAACTCGGAGCTTCTCACGTCCGTTTCTAACCATCTAGAGATCCTTACCTCTCTCGGTAGTTTCTCCTACGTAATCTCGTTTCCTCGACTTCTCTCTCTCTCTCTCTCTCTCTCTCTCTCTCTCTCTCTCTTTCTCTCTCTTTCTGTCTTACTAAGAAACACGCTCGTGGCACACACGTGCGCGATCGGAGAGCAGCCGCCAACGCATTGTTATTACGTTTTACGTGCTTCATATGTATCACATATAAACGCCACGTGCAGCGACTCTAGGCACTTTTCTTCGCTTTGTATATATACATATCTATATGTATGTACGACACATACTCACATGGAACAGCGATACGAGTCGAAACGCAAAGAGATGGGAGGAGTCTCCTGGCGTGTAAATGCCGTGCACGCTAATTACTATATTAATTGCTTCCTTGCGGGCTATCTTATATTGATTAAAGTCACACGAGACATCTCTCTCTCTCTCTTTCTCTCTCTTTCTCTTTTTTTCTCTTTCTTTCTTTCTTATATGTATATATATATATATATATATATATATATATATATATATATATATAGGTACGCACAGCGTATACATATTTAATCAAGAATCTTGTACAGCTATTTCGTACTTACACATGTAGGAATACCTGTATCGATGTTCGAGTATCTAATAAGAAAGTAATTTTATTTCTCTTTCTCTCTCTTTTTCTCTTTCTTTCTCTCCTCCTTACTCACTTATTTCTTTAGCTGATTTAAGCGCATCCTTGTGAAATTTGAAGTGAGTTAATTTAGTGATTTAAATGATACCATGCCAGGGTTCGAGTTACGCGCGACGATTTTAATTAATCGAACCTTGTAAAACGCCTCTTTCGCTTTCGAAAGATCGTGGCCTTGAAAAGTTACCTATACCGGATGATTTACGAAGCTTGTAATCGTCCAGTGAGAGTGGTTAACGATTGAAAATCGATTAAGGATATCTTTTTCTAATTATTAGTTCGGAAAATATTTCAGGTTTATAGAAAATTATACGAACTTATGCGATCGTATTTTCATCTAATTTTATCTCTCTAGTAACGAAGAAAATATAATTGTTGAACGATTATGTCAGTATTACAAATATCATTAATTTCATAATTACAAAAACTCTCGTGTACCTACATATTCATATTTCGTTGAAAGAAAAAAGTAACTATTAAAAGTATAATGGTTAAAAAATCGCATTAATCCGTAGTACAAGTCGGTACATAGACACATATATGTATTTTGTTAAAAAACCAACTCGTTTAGTTACAAAATGAAGTTAAGTATTTTTGGTATAAAGGGGAAGACACAGAGACCTACATTGAGAGAACGACGTTATTCGAGCGTGTCTGTCGGTTTTTTCTTTTTTTTTCTCAGGGACGAATCCAAGCTGCATTCGGGCTTTCGAGGAAAGGCAGTAAAATGTTAAAACGACGTCGGCTGTGGTGGCGGCGGCGATAGTGGTGGTGGTGTTGGTGGTGGTGGTGGTGTTGATGGTGGTGTTGGTGGTGGTAGTAACGGCGGTGGTGGTGGCGGCGGTCTCGACCGCAGATTTATGCGTAGTAAAGGTGAACGCCTTAGAGGCATCTTCGTGGCCATTTCAACCCTCTCTTTTCTTCCCCTTTTTCCTTCCTTTCTCTTTCTTCATTCTTCTCCATCTTTATTTTTTTCTTATTTCTTCGTTCACGTATCCAGACATATAGGGTGGTGCATAAGGACGAACATTAGCGGTGTCCGCGTCGGTACTTACGGATAGTTACCGTGCGGCATCGTAAATTATTACCCACGCCCCGAAACTTTTAGTGCCACTCTCTTGCGCTCACGAGCACACACACAATACTTTTCGGGTTATTCTTCTTCTTTCGTACGATGGAATGAGACGGGGAGAGAAAGAGAAAAAGAGAGAAATTTATTCGGACCCGTCTAGGATTTTTTTCTTTTTCTTTTTTCATAGTTACATCTCGCGAGAGCAATGCTTCGATGATAATTATTTAATAATACGGTGTATATATCAGTGTGCTGATATAGTATTCAATATGAATGAAAGTTAAGGGTAAATGAATCACGGCTCGATAATAATTATTATTGTGGTATTATGTGTATAATTATGTTGATGCGATATAGCAAGGGAGAAGAAATGACAGTACTAATTGATAATTACAAAGAGATAGTTAAGATTAATAAAATTATCGATTATTAAGAACGCACAAAGAAAAAAAAAAAGACAATTAGAAGACGATAAATAGATGTAAACATATTTTCAAAGCAACGCGATAATCTTCTTCTGATTTTCCTTTGATGGCGTTTAAAACGACACTTCTTTTTTTCGTTCAATCTCTTTACGTTACTTAACTTTTTTCTTTTGGTCCATTAGTAACGTCGACGAGGCGATAGGACGATTAGACGGAGATTAATTAGTTTCTCGTCTCTGCGGGAGAGTGTTTTTATAGAGAGACAGGGAGGAAGACAAAGCGAGATCAGTACATGGAGGTCGCGCCACGAAGAGATGAGAAGAGAAGAGAAGAGGAATGGAGAGGAGAGGAGAGAGGGTGACGCCGAGGTAATCTCGAACGTGGAAGTAGAAGACGAGAGGATAAAAGAGAAGGAAAAGAGAGTGTGCAAGGGCTAGAGAGGGGGGGAGGGAGGTCAAATGCTCCAAGGGAAAAAGGAGAAAGGTAGAAGCGAGCAACTTCGACTTGGTCACGCATTTCGAAGCTGAGCAATAGCAATCAGAAGTCCGTTTATTGCTGACTGCTACCTCTCTCTCTTTCTTTCTCTTTCTTTTTCTTTTTCTCTTTCTCTTTCTCTCGAAGGCTAAGTGCAATTACAGGTTGCACCGAGATAGACGGCGCTCGCATAAAGCCAGCCACCGGTCGCACGTTTCAGGAGTCTGCTGGGAGCAGGTTTCGGTTACGATTGACGCGTTTCCGAGATTATTACCGTGGAATGATCAAGCTTGGAAGAAGATTTTCTTCTTGTTCATACTGTAATTAGGATGTCTAGAGAGAAAGAGAGAGAGAGAGACAGAGAGAGATCACCGGTTCGTGCCTGAATGATGCGGATATACATATTTATCACTACTGCGTTGTAATTCAAGACTTTCCTGAAATGGGACAATTTCGAAATTTTCGAATTTAAGTGTGCTTAATTGACGTATTACTACAATATGGAATTACAAAATATAAATTATGGGATAATTACTACAAATATAAATTACGGGATTTGATATTTTTTTTCTTTTTTGTAGATTGATCGCGTCAAATGTTAAATTATAGATTTCCATAACATTCATGTTTTTTTTTTTATTTTTGTTAGTTTATTTTTTTTCTAGATATTAAAATATAATAGTAAATAAAAAGAAAATATCAAAATATAAAATGTAAAGATTTAAGAACTTATATATATATATATACATACATATAGAATCGTTTCGTATTTCCTATGAATATCGACATTCGTCGGCACTTCCAAGCAGCAGCCGGTAACTCGTAGCAAAATTTATTAATCCCCCTTCTCTCTGTTTCTTTCTCTCTCTTCATCTTCATCTTCTCGGATACCACCTTATATACTCTTCTTCTGTTTTTTCTTTTTCTTCTTCTCCTTCTTCTCAGATGTAACGCACTGCACTTGGCGGATCGTGGCTCGCCTGGAGCAGAGTTTATGGTCTCGTAAATAAGCGAACGTAAAACCAATATGTCCGTTTTTTTCTTTTCTTCCTTTTCTTTTTTCTTTCTTACGTCAGGGAATAACAAAACTCGAGCAGTGTCGGCGTGAGTCTCTCCTTCGAATTGCCTTCGAGTAGCGTCTCTTTCGAGGAAAGAAGAAACATGAAGATAGTGGAAGGGAGAGAAGAGTTGGAGAAGAAGTTTTTTGAAGAATGCATTTGCGATCAAGAAAGAACGAGAAAAGCTTCCGGGCAGCAAAGATTTCGGACGAACATCGAACGTTCTCGTCATCGATAAGCTCGTACGAGCCTTGGTTATCTTATTTTCTTCACTTTTGCTCCGAGGTTATTGGACCCTGTTATACGGCTCGTCTTTATTTCGGTCTCCCCTCAAGCAGTCACTCTTTTTCGATTTCTTTGAGATAATGAAGTGAAAAATATTGTCCTTTCAAAGATACGAACAAGTAATACAACGTTCTTCAGGACGAACAGACTTATGTTAATCGTCTTTATGATGTGCATAACTTATACCATGATATAAGTATGCATTTCATTGTTCCGAACGAGCTATTCTAATCATTCAACAATTGTAATAATATATTTACGTTCGAAGCTATACAACAATATTCTTCGTAGTATTTTTATTTAAATATACACATCGAATAGGAAACATCGAACGTACAAACGTATCTTGAAAATATTTTTAACGATCTCTGAATCGTTTCAATAACATTAATATACTTTATTTAGTTGGAAAAAGAGATAGATACTTTCCATGAGGGATGAAATGGCAAAGTAGAGAGAGAGAGAGAGAGAGAGAGAGAGAGAAATAGAGAAAGAAACAGAGAAAAGAGTAGGAGAGAGTAAGAGCGAGAACGTAGGACGTAGTTTGCTTTTTGTTTTTGCAAGAACATCAGATACTAGGCGTCGGTTATCACCGCATGGTATCGTGCCTACGGCGAAGAGGATAAGTATACGCGTTTCACGGTGTGTGTCCGTGAAGATAAGATATCTCTTGGTCCGCGCAACGGCACCGATGTTTCTCTTCCCATTTTCTTTCTCTCTTCCTCCTATCCACTTGAATCGTCCTGTATTCTCTCTCTCTCTCTTTCTTTCTCTCTCTCGCCCTCTCCCTCTCCCTAACCCTCTCTATCTCTATCTCTCTTCTTCGAGAGGCAAGCAGCCAGCCGAAAGGGCGCAATAAATAACTCGAAGCGATCGCTTTTTACCAATCGAACGTTCCACCCCGTGGCGCGAGCGTGTACGTGCCCACGTGGTGCTAGCCTCCTTCTCTTCTTCTTCCTCTTCTTTCTCTCTCTCTCTCTCTGTCTCCGTCTCTGTTTCTGTCTCTCTTCATCGTCGTCTTCTTCTTCTTCTTCTTCTTCTTCTTCTTCCTCCTCCTCCTCCTCTTCCTCCTCCTTTTTCTCCTCTTCCTTTTCTTCTTCTTCTTCTTCTTCTTCTTCTTCTTCCTCTTTCTCTTCTTCTGCCCTTCGAAACAGATCTCGAAGAGAGACAAAGATGCCGAGATTCTAGAGCGAAAAAACGGGATTGGCGAATCTCCCTTTTGAGAGAGTACCCAAGCAGATCTTTATAAAACCACCCTGCGGAGTCGGAGGATTAAAGTTACGAGTCCTTCCTCGATCTTGATTCCCATCTAGATGCATTCCGATTGGAATCTCGAAGAGTGCTCGAGAAGATAAACCGTAAGATTACAGTTATAAGAATTTTGTCCGAAGTTATTTCGTGATAATATCACAATTAAAAGCATAAAAATTTATTTTACTGAACATTTCTGGTTTAAGTAATATTCTTTGTGACGATTTATCTATGTATCTGAAATTAATCCTGTCCGATGTAAACCTATTCGATCATCATTCGGAATTGAAATTCTGGAGATCTATAATAGATAAATCTCGATCAAAATCATGTTACACGAGTAGTCCACTTTCGTATCGAGAACAATCGTAACACCTGCTAGCCATCCAAGGATAACGTTTCATAAATGAAAGTGTAAGGAAGCAAGATAGATAGATAGATAGATAGATAGATGAAGAGAGAGAGAGAGAGAGAGAAGATGAAAAGAAGATAGAAGAGTCTCTGTTGCGCACCGAGGCTTGCACGATCCCACGAAGCCACGCGATACTTCATGCAACGTGCACGTGACCTTACGACCTTAAAAGCAAGCACTATTTTCCGCTGCCGGCAGACCCTCCGTTGCATCTACGCCACCGCCCGAAGTATAGAAAGAGATAGACCATGAGTACTTGTAAGAACGTAAGCACGACACGAGACCGGAGATTAATATTATCTCGACGCATACCGCGCGAGAGAGAGCCCCTTCGCGAGTTATTAGACTCTGAGCCACGTGACGCGATCCCAACTATCGTCCTTCCTCTCTCTCTTTCTC
The DNA here is from genome assembly GCF_905475345.1 of Vespula vulgaris. NCBI lineage: Eukaryota > Metazoa > Arthropoda > Insecta > Hymenoptera > Vespidae > Vespula > Vespula vulgaris. Next base: position 3,539,297 of record NC_066601.1, on the reverse strand, counting down.
TCTCTGTCTCTCTCTCTTATCGTTTCCTTCCTTCTCATCATATTTTTCTTATCTTCTTATAGACCGCGACAATTTTTCTAGAAAATAATTGCACGTCTCTACTAATTAACGTTCGAAGAAAAAAACTTCTCGACTCGATAAAATTCTAAAAATTTTTTTATCTCACGCTGCAATCTTTTCTACGACGTGTTATTGCAAGATTTACAAGAAATTGATTTCACTCGTGAAAATAGTCGCGCGTGTAATAAGAATATTAGTAGCTCAAGTAGCTTGACACTTCTGAAAGAAACAATTTTTTCTTTTGAAATTAACTTTGATTAATCTTACAGAAATATTGTTCTTTTTTTCATATTAATATATTTTCATGACACTCGGTTTTAAGCGTCCATTAATTATACGATACGTATTTGCAATAGTATATTAAGGTAACGTGCAACATACAAATCGAAAAGAAAATAAGAAAAATGAGAGAAAGACGAATGATAGTGGGGACAAAGGGAGAGAAAAAAAAGGAGGATAAAGAATAAGGGAAGGTCTTGGACGAGAAGTAAAGAGCAATGGCGTACCAGCAGCTGGCGTGTTTAACGCGTTTGGCGATGCGCGAAACGCGTCTGGTAGCATTCTTACAAGTACGTAAGGGAGCTCATTACTGGAGGCTCTGTAGAAATACGATAGTGTTCTTGGACTTCTCTTTCTCTTTCTTCCATTCTTTCATTCTTTCTTCTTTACATCGACGCATGGCGCCGATTTCTCTCTCCCCCACTCTCTCTCTGTCTGTCTTCTCCTCTTAACACTTTCTTTCATCGTTATGGAAAAGATGAGATCATTGTTTTTTATATTACACGATATCTTGGAAATTCTATACTTGAAAAATACGATATGAAGTCACATTTAATCTGAACGAAAATAAAAGTTTCTTCGATATTTGTATCTGTCATTATACATAGAAAAAGATAAACGAAAGTATTTCATTCGTTATTAGATTCCAAAGAATTTTCATGAATACTTTATTATTGTAATAATTAAAAAGGACGATTGGTTGAAATTAATTTTTAATATCTGTTAAAAGAAAAAAATAAATAAATGAATAAAATAAAAGAAATAAAAGAAAATCTGGTCCATATTAAAGAATATTTCTCAAATTAATTATCCGATGGTAGATCTACAATATTTGATCAATACTAACGAGTTTCACGTGGTAACCCTGTGATCTTCATCCACCTCCCATAAGTTGATCTTCGAATTACTTTCGAATTTCGATCACGAAAAGGTCGAGATCGGCTTTCGCCGTATATAATTAATAAATAACATCGTGCCCAACTTCTCTCTCCCTCTCTCTCTCTCTCTCTCCTCTGTCTTTCTTTCTTCCTTCTCTTCTCTTCTCTTTTTCTCCATTCTTCGCGAATAAACACTAATTGTCGAATTAATTAATGACACGCTTTCGAAATTAATAAACTCAAGACGGTTATCGATGTGCAGGCGTCACGTGAGAACGCATGCCGCGAGTTAATTGCTAATTCATGCCGATTGCCGACTATTTATTTCACGAGCCTTGAAACCTCGCGCGCGCACGATTATCAATTACCGAAGATTTATGTTACAACTTACGTACGTCGCGGCAACCACGAAGAGAGAGAAAGGAAGAGAAAGAGAAAGAGAGAGAGAGAGAGACTACGACGACGACGTTTCCATGCTGTTGTTACCGCTGGATAAAACTTGTAAGCTCGCAAAAACGTAGCCTCCCTTTCCTTTAACCTTCCTCCTATCCCTCCCTACCTCCCTCCCATCCCTTATTTTCTCTGTAACGACGAGAAATCGCGTAAATTTATCCACCAAGCGAGAAGCAGACTTCTACCTCCCACGTTTCAAGATCGTTACGCGTTCGGTGGCTCCCTTGAGTCTGTTATCCTCGATACTATGTTTCTTCTTGAACGACCAGAGCCTCAGTAACAATATCGTTTGTCCAGACTTCTTATCGTCTTGATGCTTTTATTTCGTAGTTTGGCGTGTTAAATTCACGTAAGATTTACTTTCTTAAGCTTGATTATGTTTCGGTGGATGGATAAAGATCTTGTTCGTTCGATTCGAGTAGGTATACTATCGGTTTCAGCGATCTTTTTTCTTTTTTTCTTTCCTTTTTCTTTTCTGGTTTTTCTTTTTTTTTTTATTTCTTTTTTTATATGGGGTAATTTTATCTCACATCGGCACTCACTTTTCTTTTTATTCTTTTGGATTCTTTGTTGTTTCGTTTATTTACCTTTGTTTGATTTCATATTAAATTAAAATGTTTTATTAGGAATTTCGTGGTTGAAGAAAGTTTAGAGAAATAAAGATATTCTTTCGCAATATTTTGATTATGTGAGTAATCAAAATTTATCTATATTAGATTCATGTTTTCTAATACCACCCAGAAGCTATGAGATTCCACGTGTCCTAATGCGGTTATACAATTTGAGTATATAGTGACATTATAGAGAAAGTAACATGAAAATTCTCGCCTGTGTGGAATTTCTATCGGTAGATTATAAGTTTTTAAATGTCTCTAATTCCTACATAAAATTTAAAGAGCGATCTTTAAGACTTTTAAGGTTGAGAAAAGAATGTTGAGAAAAAATTTGTAAAAAAGAGAAAAAGAATTCCCTCTTTAGAAATTGACGAAAATTAGGGTCACATTTTGATGAAATAAAATTCTAATAATAATATTCAAAGGCTATGAAATTCCTCGTGTGTCCATTTTTGACGCGTCTACCTTGAAGATAGAGAGCGTGAAGGCTAATTCTTAGCGAGTCACCGTGCGATGATCCTCCGTCGTCGTGTTCTCACGTATCGGCCTGATGATAGTCGCGGCGCTCTTGCTTGGTGCGGGTCATTAAAGTTTCTCGAAGAGAAGACAGAAGGTAAGAACGTGAGAAGGGGGTGGAGAGGAAGATGGACGGTACCGAGAGTGAGAAAGAAGTGCATGCCGAGCCTTCGAGTAAATTACCGCTGTGGGCGAGAGAATCCCATAAAGTACGCCGCGTATTAAGTAGCTAGAAGAAGAAGGTTTATTCATTTTTTCTTTTCCTTGTTTTTCTTTTATCTTTTTTTTTTCTTTCTTTCTTTGTTTCCTTTTTTTTCTTATTTTTTCTTTTTCTTTATGGCATCAATAAAAATTCAATCGATTAACTAGAAAGTGAAAGAAAAAGAATTGTTTACTATTCACCGTTCAGAAAGATATTGTGCAACGATAATTATATATACGTATGGAACAATAACGATAAAAGTATTATAAGTTTTAAAATAAAATGAACATTGTAGTGAAACAGAAAATATTGTCGACCAAAGTGTACCTACAGGGTGAGTTTTAACGGTTATCGCTAATGAAAGAACATTTAATTAGCATCTACGTGGCCATAGTTGAGAATTTCTAAGTAAGGGAAATAGAGACTGATGTTTATGATTATTATCCGGAACACGTGTCGTTTCGAGTGCCGTAATAAATTTCAGCGAGTTGAACTTTGGTTAGGTACTTGTCTATATACATGTATACATACATACATAAATACATACATACATACATACATACATATATATATATATATATATATATATATATATGTTTCAAGGGTGTAATAAAGAAAACGGTTTTGCAGCATAGAGAAGAGTTTCTTCTAGCGATAATCTTGTCGGATACGATCATCGAGAATGAAGGTAACTTGCCCTGTAATGTCTTCGTAGAAAATATATGTATGCAATTTCTTCGATTCCACGGTTGTCAACTTATTATTTGGTAATTAAGACTCGCTCGTTAGACGGCACGAGTACACGCCTATGAAACGTGCCAAGCTCGTTACTTAATGTCTGCAATATTGAGTACAACTCATTGTTTAAACTCATGATCATTCATATGCATACGTAAAATATCTATTCTTTAATTTTTTATAAAAATATTTACGAACGAGGTTTAACTTGAACGTTTAAATTGAAAAAATTGGAGAAAAAAATTAATGTCTTGAACTCGATTCTTACAAATGTTTGAATTAAAAATTCGATTTAAAATCGATGATATCGATTTAAAATCGAGATATGAAAAGATAATCTATAGTAATATAATAGATATAATTCTCTATTTGAATTTTCATTTCAAATAGATTGGTCGAGTTGTAAGTCGTTTTTAAAAGTGTCTTTGCGTAGGTGATAACGACGAGCGGAACATTTCTACCATATATTTATCGCTTCTTTAACGAGGAGCACGATGGGCTCTCATTAACTATCATGTTCCATTATATTTTCCTTTATATAACTCACGTAGTTATATGAGAGTCCAATAATGAGAGTATTCGAACGATGTCACGCGAGTCTTTTGACGGTGAAAGTAAATTTGATCAATTTTTCTTTCTTTTTTCTTCTTTTTGTTTTCGTCGCCATATCGCGGCAACATATTTTATGTAAATTGCAGATTAAATATTTAAAAGATCCAATAGGTTTCTCTATTTTTCTCTTCTTCTTTTCCTTTTTTTTCTTGTTTTAATGATAATATTCTAATTGATAATTTTTTTATCTACAATGCAGTAACATTTAATATAAAATGTGCGAGTAATAAATTTTATGAGTTAAAAATAATAAAAAAGAACATATATATATTTGTGGAAAATTTTCAAGGTTTTATGTGGAACTGCCATGATTCTCTCGAAGAATCTCGTTTTTTATTCCACAGAACGTATCCTTTTTTCAGACAAGGTACTAACTATAGTACAAACTTACTTTACCATCGTGCAATAATGATGCGTGTAAACTGTCGTAGGCGCGCGTGCGTCCATCTCGTACGAAGTACCGTGAGACGTGCGTGAACAGACTAAGCAAATTTATTTTGTTCGACCCGCTTCGAACTGTTTTCTTTCTTTCTTTCTTTCTCTCTCTTTCTCTTTCTCTCTCTTTTCATTTTTCTGCGTAGAAAGAGAAGAACGAGTGTCCGATGTAAATTAACGAGCGAAGGTGGCACTTCGAGAAGAGTGCACTCGGAAAATCTTTGAAAGATAAGAAAAAAACTAGTTTCAAGTCTTGCCAGACAAGTCAAATGAATCGACTTATTTGACATTTGAAAATAACGCTTTTTAAATATGATTTTTAAATATTCACTTCGATTAAAAAGAAAAAAATATTGCTGTTATCGATTAATCGATGAACGGATAGATAAAATATATCTGAAGAAAAAATTGTCTGAAATTAAATATCAGATATCTAAGGTAATAACTTTGACGTTTTAAAGATTTAATTTTATTTCTTGTTTGATATTTGTCTTGATTCCTAAGAGTATGTAATTTATTAAAAGTAATTAATTTATTTAAAAAAAAATATATATATAGTTTTAAAGTAGTAATATTCAGTAATATAATCAGTGTTTAAAAATGGTACACAGATATAAGAAATCATTTATAATTATTATTTATAAGTCATAAAAAGTAATTTGATCAATACCTTTACAATATTATTTGAAATAAATGGATCGACAATTTTTTACATACGTATTAATTCGAAGAAAATTAAGTGAGGTGTTTATTTAAGTACTGCTACTGTACAATGTTCAATTATGTTTAAACAAAAGGTATTCGAGTTATAGTCTGTCTCACATTAGTCGAGCAGATCTTTTGACGTGTCCGGTGTTCCTCGTTCGATTCTTGGCGCACCTTTTATCTCGATCTACCGATACGCTCGCGTGTTACGCACGTTTACGATGAAGATCGAGAACCAGGAGGAGAGGCGAAACGAGCTTCTTATCGATGCGCCGTGTTCGTAACGCCAGCTTTATTAGCACGACGATAACCCGAAGGCGGCGAGTCGAAGCTCTTTAATGCCTTTAACGAGCGACCAACCTCGTACTGTGAATATCGACTCTTGCCATGGCCCAAATATTATTACTCGATCGAAAGATAAACTTTTAGTTTGGGGTTAATAATAATGATTACGTAAAAAAATATCCACGTAATCATTATTATCAAAAAACGTTTCATTCAGTGGATTGACTTTTTATTACTCCGATATTATATCATAGTGAGCTTTAAAGTTTTACAAATTCAATGAAATATTTTATTAAACCAACTACCGAATTAATAATAAAATTATGTTCAAATATGGAAAAATCTTGTAAAATTTAAGACGTAGAAAATCATGCTGATTATGATTCTTGCTTGCCTTTTTATTTTTTTTTCTCTTTTTTTTTTCACGACACTGGTGGAGATAAAGTTCGTTGGATAAAACTTAAAAAAAGGAATAATAATAATAAAAAATAAAAAAATAATAAAAAGAAGGAGCTATATTTTTTTTCGTTTTATCCACGTTCAAGTTCCACGGCCCGTTCGACCTCTTGCGACAGACCTGACGGGGGAGAACGCGGTAATTAAGTGATAACGATTAAACGGTAATAAAGTATGTAAGTAAAAGTCCATGATCGAGTCGCTATTGGCCTATCACGACGCTTCTACTCGATGATATCGATATCTTCGCAATTGGACATATGGCACGTGACACTTCATGATGGACTTTGAACGACTAAGTTTTCTAAGAAACTCGTCTTACTGATAATAATTATTTCATCGATCCCGATACGTCCACGTATCGTACGATGTTTTAACAGAGAGGAGAATTATTGTGTTTGAAATCTTGTTCGATTGTTATTTATTTCGAAAATTAATCGATAACGAAAGAATGTGGGGTCATCAAAAGTGGGTACGATATGGTTTCGTGTGTTAGGTCGTGCTGCAAGTTTTTTTTTCTCTCTTTTCTTCGGTCAGCAAAGTATTTTTGATATATCCCCTGTGGGTTGGGGATAGAATATACCCACAGTATCCCCTGCTTGTCGTAAAAGGCGACTAATAGGGGTTGAGTTTTGGGTTGATAACCCAAACCTCGTAAAAGTCTAGTTTGTTAGCGAAACTTCGAAGAGAATGACTTCTTATTTATTTATAAATAAAAATTATATCAGATGTTGAGTCGATATTAAAATGGAAATAATGAAATTGTGTTGCTACAAAATTTGTTACAATATTAAACAAGAAACTAAAATTATTAAACAATTAATACGTAAGTAATCGAGATACCATACAGATTTAAAGAATCGTCTGTTAATTTTTATTTATTGATGTTTTTTAAAGTTAAATTTGGGTAATTAAACGAAAAGTAATTTTTTCTTTGTTTCTTACATTCCGAACAGCAGAGAAATCGTTCTTCTTCTCCTTCTTCTTCTTGTTCTTTTTTTTTATTTGTTTTAAAATCCTTTCTGCTTCACAGAATTCGCTGATTCGCATCTCCTTCTCACGCGCTTACTCGCACACGTGATTTCTCATTATTTTTTTTTTCTCTCTCTCTCTCTCTCTTTCTTTTATTTTATTTTCTTTCCTTTGCGACGAGTATAGTAGTAACTCTCGACGGGTTCTCTCGACAGATTCTACACGACTTTACGAATACGTGGCCGATTCTTCCGCGAGTCGTGCCGTTCGCGTGACTTCGTTTGGGCTTTCGAGATGGTATATCCGGGAGACGATTTAGAGACGAAGCTTCGACTCCCACGGCCTGACTTCCGTCGAATTATTTATTACATCGTTATCGTATTCCTCAGTTTTATTATGCTTCCTAGAAAGATTATTTTGATTTTCTATTACTAAGTTGCACGATGCTCGTAGTATACTCTTAAGAATAGTTATCATTTAATTTGACTTTCTAAAATTTTATTTAGGAAATTAATCAGTAGATTATTATCCACGTATATTAACGTAACGAGATATAATATTAGTAATAAAGAGTCCTTATTATTCGTTTGATAACGCAAAAGTATTTTAATTGATAAAAAATTTTCTTTTTCTTTTTCTTCTTTCTTTACATTTTATTAAATACTAGTGCAGTAAAATAAATCACTTATTAAACAGAATTAAGTAATAAAAATACATCGTATAAACTAATGGACATTCTATATTGCACATTCTATGCACTTTCTATTCGATTATTTAATCATCGCATTTCTCATCGAATTAATCGACATTCCATTTAATTACATTCGCTAGTAAATGACTACATTTTAAAATCGTTTAGAGATAGACGCAAGCTAGTTTCTATTCCATTTTGAGAGTATATTTTCTTAAGAATGAAAAATTAGTGGTAATTCACGTACTTTCGTGAATATATAGATATCTACTTATCTACGGTAAGGAAAGAACATCGTTAAACTAAATTTTTTTTCTGGTACCTCGTTAAAGGAACGAGTGATATAATCATAGCAAACGTTATCGGTACTCGTCGTTTGTTCGTTCCATACGCAACCATAGTCTCTTCCGTATATTCTTATTCTCTCTCTCTCTCTCTCTCTCTCTCTCTCTCTCTTTATTTCTCTCTCTGTCTGTCTCATAGTATGTATTATTCGTGTTCGTGAGGCAGCTATCCGCCGGAAGTATCGTAACGACACGTCTCCCATTCACATGCACCGGTATACTGTTTCATGAGAACTGTGACGCCGTGGAAAAGGGTCATGTGAACGTGTCATGGGCAGTCACCGTATACTTGCATTATGAATCCGAGCTATTCGTGGGACGTTGACCGAAACAAATGGATAAATACGTTTATCCCGATTTATTATCCCTTTCTTCTTTATCCTCGATTATTCTATTTATTATAATTACATTTATCAATTGATTCGTTTCAATCGATCGATGAAAATAACATAATGAAACATATGTTAATATGAACGTAATACTTTCGAATATAAATATATTTCTTACTATTCTCGAATAATCGGAATAATTGATATAAATTAATTTCTATTTTCGAACTGATTTATCAATGTTTCTTTCTTCCTTTTTTTTTTTTATTCGTACAGTTATCACAATTTATGATACAATGTTATTACATTGATGAAGGAAAAAATAGATAGAAAGAAAATATACAGATTTGTCCTAGAGGAGAGAGAGAGAAGGAGAGTCACGTTGATCGATGACTCGATAAAGAACTATTTAAAGACATACATCGTCGTTATCTCGAAACGATACGTAGTACGTTCTAGAGAAAGAAAGATAAAAATAGAGAGAAAAAGAGAGAAAGAGAGAGAAAGAAAGAAAGAAAGAAAGAGAGGAGTTACGACGAAGCGAATGTTGTTTTGCGGTGGGTCTTTGGACTTTCTCGTCGCTGCTACTAACGCAGCATCCATAATGGAACCCGCAAGAATTTCTTGAGAGCGTCGTTAAAGCATCGCTGTATATTATCCGCGAAGGTGCCGAGACTTTTTCATCTCGTTCAGTGTCGTCATTAAAGATAAAGAGTTACTAGCGAATATCTACGAAGGAGTATAGGGTATAGCAAAAGAAAGGAAGAAAGAAAAAAAGAAGAAAAAAAAGGAAGAATCATAAATATTCCAGGTCTTGCTCTCTCTTTCCCTTTTTATTTTCTTTGTCTCTTGTTTCTTTTTATAATCTTTATATTTAAATATTTCTTTTTTTGTTTCAAACTTTTTAATTAGCGATATATATATATATACATCTTTTTTTTTAATTGTTTTAAATTCAAAGACACCGTTAACGAAGTTTCAGGAATGCGAACAGTTTAGTCTAGAACTGAGGTAATGCTGAGATCAGTGCAAGAAGAAAAAGAAGAGGTGAAGGAGGAGCAGAAGGAAGAGTAGGTGAAGGAGGATGAGGTGGAGGAAAGGGTTCCACGCTTGGGAGAAGCCGACGCGCGCCAATCCCCTCCACGACACGCGAGATCGTGCGCGACGACCCGTGCCGTATTAAGCTTCCTTCACAATGATTTTATTCATCTTCTTTGTTCTTCTTTTCTTTTTGTTTTTTGTGTTTTTTCTATTTTTCTGTGTTTTTTCTATCTTTTTTTTTTTTAAATTATTCATCATTGTTAGGCATATAATAAATAATTAGTTCGAAGAATCAAAAGGGTTGCTGAAATCATATCGTTGCTTGTTTATAATCAACCTTTCGTTATAATTTTTAAAAATAATTTTTCTTAACTCGTTTTAAAATGATTTATTTATTTATTTTTTTCTTCGTGTCTTTAGGAACTTTTTTTTTTCTTAATTTCCTATGAAATTCGATTTTTTATAATTTGTAAAGTCATCGCGAAGAGAATGTACAGACAGTAAAGGTTCTTTCACATCGATTATTACTTTTTTCCTCTCAGATAATAAATATATTTAATTTAAATGAATTTAAAAGGATTCGACATTTCCAAGCATAGCAGTTCTTTGAAATAAAGGTAACTTGGTTCTGACATAACGATGATTAGAGTTTTCACGTTTCTACTTCCATGTTCTTCTGAATGGTTAGCAATTAAGAACGTGTACACGGTAGTACGAAGAAGGAAAGGGGATTGTACTGATCTTCTCTAACTCTAGCGTGAGAAATATAAGAAAGAGGAGGAGGAAGAGGAGGAGAAGGAGAGAGACTTCGTCGTGAAACCGGAAGTTAGAAAAGTAAGGAACATAAGAGACTGAGAACCATGTGGAAAAGTTTGGTAGCGTATGTGTATGTGAGAGAGAGAAAGAAAGAGAGAGAGAGAGAGAAAAGGTAAAAGTTGAATTCTCTAGGGAAAGTCGACTTCCTGTTTGTAACGTAAGAAAAACCCTTTTCGGGAGAAACGACGAGATCAGGTCACGATAGGATGAGATCGTAGTTCCCTTTTTTATCCTGATTCATTGCATTCACACGTATTCGTATGTTGTATATATATATATATATATATATATATATATATATATATATAATACTTTCTACGATTGAAATTATATTCCATTAGAGTTGGATAATTAGGTTTACGTTTTCATTAAAAAATAAATTTGTAATTACTCTCATTAGTTAGGACAATGATTATCTTTTTGGGTAAATCAAGGTGAAAGTGTGTGTTCTTTAAAAAAAAAAAAAAAATTATTAATACCGTTCGAAAGTAGAAGCAGATGTCATTAAGTTTATTATTACGTAGTTTCGTCAATAAATATGTTTTGTCGAGAGACAATCTCATTGTAAACAATTCACTTCGTTCAAAGCGTATATTTTCGTCGGCGCGCATTGGAGTACGAGTAATCCAGAAATCAGATTAAATATCGGATATCCTGCGAGAGGGAAGCTTCTCCCTTCACGTGCAGTTTGCAAACGCAGGAAGCTTCAGTCATTAGGTTACTCTCAGTCAGTAGGCAGACCCCTCGTGCATCCTCCGCGACACACTCCGATACGTGTACTTCAAAAGTATCTCTCTCTCTCTCTCTCGCTGTCTCTCTTTGCTCTAGACGGACATCCTCCTATACAAACGAGTGTTCGTTCACGAATATCACACTCCCCCTTTTTACCAGTCATCTCTCTCTTCTCTGTTCTCTTTCTATCTCTCTTTTAGTTACTTAACTGCAACGAATTTTCGTCTTCTTCTATTTTTTTTTAAGTTTCTAACGAATCATCGGTCAAATTTTGACACTTTTTTACGGGAGTCGAACGGGCTGGTCCTTTCTAACGAATGATTAGTCTCCTTCCTAATTCTTTAAATAGTCTTTATTTAACGAAACGACCGTGAAAGGGAAAATATGTTTCGGAAAGGAAGACGAAGTACGAGGAAAGATCGTCGTGACGTTCAATGGATCATTAGTCTTCGAAGATTTTAGATCCTGCGATAAAATCCATACTGTTCAGTCAGGATGATATTAATCATTTTCTTAAATAACAGCCGCCATCATTTTCCCTTTGTCTCTAAATCAATAAAAGTTTACTTTCACAGATTTTTACCCACGCCAACGTGTACTTATTACTTTAATTAATACATTATTTGACTTAATAAGACAAGGTCAAGTATCGTAGTTAAAATATTTTCTTTCACTTTTTTATTTCTACTGAATACAAAGGAACGCATCCGTGACGGCGATAATGAGTCGTCCGGTCGTCACGGACTACAGAGTTAATGACCAGTGTTTTTCTAATATCAGTCTTTTGCGAAATGAGATCCTATTTCATGGACCTAACACGCCAATGTCGCTGTATTCTGTCATTAACTTATCCCGACTGAACTTTAACTTTAATTAAACGACACGATTGTTCGTTTTGTCTTTTATTTAGTTTTTTATTTTTCTATAATCATTTTTTTCTTTTTTTGTAATCATTTCTTTTCTTTCGACTGACTTTTAATATCGGCACGAGGAATCTATTTTTTCGCTCGACGAACACGAAAAAGTTTTGATAAATATCGCGAACGATGCAATATATTCATGAATAGTAGATGTACTTAATTACTCGTGATTCCTGCTCTTGAAATTCGTGCGAAAGAAAAGTCAATCAAGAAATCAGGTATATCATTAACTTTTTCTTTTTTTCTACACCAACCTGTGTTAATTTATTCTTCTTTTTTCTTTTTACCATCAAATTAATCATCGTTAGTTCATAGTTTACGAAAATGAATATTTCCTAAGTATACTTATTTAATATAACGTAATTATCATAATGAGTTATTAGTGCAACACTTTTAAGTAATGTATTATTAGTATCACTGCATTAACCATATAACTTGTAACATAATTTTCACATATTATTATCAAACACTAAAGAAAAGAAAAAAAAAGAGATTATATATTGTTAATTCAGCTAATAATTTGACTCGTTTAAAAGTATCAATGAAAAGAAAGAAAACGAGTAGCGTTCATTTTGGAACTTAGAGTTTTATGTTTTTTTTAAATCGTTAAAAAAACGAGCAGAGAGACAGAGAGGGAGAGAGAGAAAGAGAGGGAGGGGGGTATTGGAGGTGGGATAACATCCTTCTCTCATCCTGTTCATTTATCAACAGATCCGCTTAAGCTTCGAGAGACATGCCGACGTTCTTAGAAGACACTCGAGCTTAATTTTTCAAGCTTTAACCTCGCTCGCGATCGTTGATGTTTTTCTTTCCTCTCTTCGTCCGGCTTCCCGTATTTTAGGATCCGCGTAATTATTCCGAGTGGCCGAATACCGAGACCAAGCTCGTATCATTTGTCAGGATTGAAGGTCCTTCCTGGTCTGAAGACGGCGACAAATTCACGTGCCGTAGGTAATCGTCCTTTTCGTCGGACTATATGTTTCCCCTTGTCAGCTTGTCGTAAATCGATATTTCCGAAAGTAAAAACCCATCTGTTTCTCGTCTAAATAGATATGCAAAGTAACGATTTTTTATAATAATATTAAGGATAATATAATTTTCTGAAATAGGCCATACGTGTCAAATGCGTGATATTTTATGCGTGGAAATATATTATCGAGTAGGAATAATAAAAAAATTATAGTAGATCTATGTCGTGTAAACTAAGCAACTGTGTCAAGCAAATATATATATATATATATATATACATTAAATACTTAATTGACTTGATTAAAAATTAATATTGAATAATTAAAGATATATAAATCTTATGTTGAATGATGTTAGATCGAAATTTCCATAAAAAAAGAAATCATTGTTTTCAAATTTACAAAAAGATAAAGATTAGGGAGCCAAAAATTTGGCAAGTGAGACCACCGTGAGCGAATCGATTTTTTCGCGTTGGAGTCTGCAATGCAGCCGGTGCGGCGCGGCGCAGCGCAGCGCAGTGCAGCGCAGCGCAGCATGGCATAGCACAGCGATGAAACTTCATCTTCCGTTTGGTCCAGCTTCGGGTGAGACCGGTATGATGATACGCGGTCGTTAGACGACGTTATACTTTAGCCCGAGCAAAAAATCAATATTCTTCGGCCTACCGCGAATTGAGATACAAGATAGTTTGACGGCGATTAGCTTGAGAAACAGGTGTCCGTATATGCTCCGGATGGCCACATACTCCGCGAGTGTGGCCAATCTAAAATTGTGTTAAATTGTTCGTTTCGCCTCGAGACATCGGCCGAATCACTAAATTTTGGAGATCGAGCTAAGGTATCGTCTCGCACTTTTAAAAGGGATATTTCTAATTTAATGCCTCGATACAGTTTCAAAATTTTCAGTCTTACGTATAGTGTGTGAGTGGGTGTATGTGCGTGAGTGAATCTATTTAAAATATATATCTTCGTTTTTCCTTTTCTTTTTTTTTTTTTTTTAATAAAAAATTAGAGCAACACAGTACTTATTTAATCTATGATAAATTTAAGATTCATTAAACACACAGACATCAATAAATAGTAGTTTGATTCGGTCGATATTTAAAAAAAACGATACAAACGAGTCTAATTTTTCTAATCTGACAACTGGGATAGTCCTCGAAACTTTTTTCATTGCAACGAATAATTATTACACGCGTTGTATCAAAAGAATATCCCAAATGTCCATAATTTAAACCCGGTAGAATGAATCAAAATGTAGGGAATACTCACCTGTCAGCTGGGACAAATGGTCATCGAGTATATGCAAAGAAAAAGACAGATATACGATAAGGGCTCTTAAAAGGAGATTAGGGTCGATGCAATTCTGTGCCAGTTGCCAAAGGCGAGAGACGAAATCCATGATGCGTTGTCAGTTTTCGTCTGGCCTTAAGGACGAAGGATAATCTACTGTCATTGTCTGGTAAAAGAGAGAAAGAATAAAAGCGAAAAAGAAGAGTAGGATGGTCAAAAAGAACTAACGGACCACCCGTGGTGTTGTTTCGGTCTCCTTCACCGAGTTAAATTAGCTCATCGTCGTCCGTCACGATCGCATCGTGTCGAAATTAAGAAATTTTTGCGAGACCATGCTCGAAATTACGAGACGTGCCATCTTCTCTTGTAGGACAAGTCGCCACGGATATCTCGATGTTACCGGTTTTGTGCCGATATCATGCTGCAGGTGGCATTCTCTCGACAAATTTCTTGATTAGTCTTAATTTCATTGTCCTTTTTCTTTTTCCCTTTTCTCTTTCCAGAATTCTTTATTTCGCTTCTTTTTAACAAATCTCATAGGTATTCAAATAATTTATTCTTGACTGATACAAAACTACGATTATAGAAATTTTCTCTCAATTTAACTATATAAAATAGATTTCATTCCAATGAAATCGAAATCCAATGAATTCAAATATAGATTACGTCTTATAATTTATAGGATGACAGAGAAAAGTATAAAAGACACTTTTCACTCAATATATTGGCATTGATCGATTTGTCATTCATTCGTATATATAATTTTAATTTTTTATTTGTGCTACCAATATTTCTCCTCATTTTCACTCACTACGATCATCCTCTCTCTCTCTCTCTTTCTCTCTTTCTCTTGTAGTTTTATCTACCGTTATCCGGTGTATCATTATCGCGACAGGTTGTTTGCGATGGGGAGAAAGAGAGAAGAAGAAAGAAGAGAGAGATCCCTACGAAATGTATGCCGCGAGTCAACGTTTGGCGCGTCCCGGTATGTTTGATTGTTTGACTTTCCCAGAGAAGAGGAACGTTCCTGAACGTATATCTACCTGCACTCAGGGTTCTAAGGTTCCTCAAATGTTGTCTCAGGCGGGTTAGATACCACACGTCGTCGCGCGAGACTCAACCCTAGATAAGATCATTTCATCCTCAAGATTGGGATTCCTTGTCTCGCATGAATGCATCAAATTTGAGAGATTCTCCTATGAAATTTTCTTTAGAAAATTTTCAAAGCTAAAAATCCTCTCTATTTATCAAATCTTACAAGATGGATAACTTTATCCGAGAAAAAGAAAAAGAAAATGATCTAATTAACTAAAAAAAAAAAAAAAGAATAAAGAATTCAATTTTATCGACTAATAAGAAAAATATTCGCGTTATAATTTGTTAATAAAAAAAATTGAGAGAAAAGAAAATACATATGAATGTATATAAAATTGGGATTCTCGAATGGATGATTAAGAAGGGAATCGTCTTCTATCTAATAAGAAACATATATATACATACATACATATATATATATATAAATATATATATATATATATATATATATATATATATATATATATATATATATTGGTTCGGTACGAAGCCCACGTCTGGTCCCATTTTAACAGGTGCACCTGTTGTTTGATCAGTCCCTTTTCCACGTCATATTTGTTTTACGTGACGCTCGTGTGCCCGACGCGAGCGGCTTGGCGAATCGAGAAGAAAAAGATCTTATGGGCTCCTTCCTATATACTCTTAAATACATTCGGAGACGAGTACAAGACAGAAAGGAAGAAAAAAAGAAAAAAGGAGAGAGAGAGAGAGAGAGAGAGAGAGAGAGAGAGAGAGAGAGGAAGAGAACGAAAGACGTATAGAAAGCGTTTCTCCGCGTTTACTCAGAGGCAGATGCATTAGAAAACTCGTGTGACGACTGGTTACGCCTTCCTAATACTTACTTCTCCACGAACGGATGCTAACGACGCTTCTAGACTGACAATCTGAAAACTCGTTGTACTCTCTTTGAAAGAACTCGTTGGAAGAATTTCTAGGAATAAAAGGGGAACGAGAGAATCGTTAGAAATACGGAGCAGTTTTCCACTTCCTATTGCACAGGATCATAAATAAATTACGACATTCTTCTTATTCCCTTCTTTTTCTTTTTTATTTTTTTATTTATTTTTTTATTTATTTTTTTTTATTTAAAAAGAAGACAAGAAAAAATGAGAAACGACCGATATTTAAACATCGCAGCATCATCGGCCGGTTCAGTGATCTATCCTAATTTTCCAGAGTTATAATATATTGATATAGACGTTCTTAAAAACAACAAAACATTTATTCTAATCGAACAAGCTGATAATTTAATAAACGATGAAAGGTATATTTGTTGAAAAAGAAGAAGAGGAAACCCTTCTTCGGTAGATCATTTAAAGTAGCAAATCTTTGAAATCGGACGATAGTTTTTGATTATGTTACATTTATCGCGAAGTAAAAATTAAAGAAAAAAGAGAGTAAAGTACTAGAAATGTTCTAGTATAAAGGATTATGCTTTATCCAAGTGTAATTGGATCGCTTTACGACGCCTTCCCATTTAAGCACGGATGTCGACTCTACGTAATGCCGACTTTAGATAAACTCTACGATCTCTCTTTCTCTCTTTCTTGCTCTCTCTCTTTCTCTCTCTCTCTCTCTCTCTCCTTCTCTTTTAGTTTCTATCTTCGTTCCCCTTTCTCTTACTAAACTCGACCGTTCTCTTTCTCTCCTTTTCTTGCACACATTGCAGATACCGGACGCGTGCGCCATTACGACAGCCGACGAGATAAGCTAATCGCTGCAGTAAAGGGTGCAATTTGCGAACGACGCACTGGCATCTCCGTTTGCTGGATGAAATTTGCCGACTATAATCGTGGAAAGCAATGGGAAACTCCTGAAGTTGCACTTTGCTGACACTATAAACGATAACGTAAAACGAGTCGTGCTAAATTTGAAAAAAAAATTCGATTATTGCGTGAAACTTCCTATTTTGATAATGAATAGGAAGCATTTTCGTTGTTTAAAGTTAATTAACATAGGAATTTGATTTGGAACAAGAAAGAAATTTCATTGAAATTATTTTAAAAGTGTCTCTATAAATGCGATATGATACAGCTTATTTCTACTATTCTATAAATTATGAAATTTACTCTCAATATTCTTTACTATTATATTGATGTAGATATATCTATGAATGAATATCCTAAAAAATCATATATTATTCGTTGTATTATTCAATAACATATTTCATTTTATTGTAAGAATGAAATTTATTATCGGTCTCTAATAAGTAAGGACGAATTGAAACGGAACAAGAAAGAAAATTTTCTCGAAATTTCGAGCGTGACGAAACGATCGAATAATGGAAAAAAAAATCAGGATTAAATCTGTCGATCTTTCGTACGAATTCGCCGAAAGGCAAGTCTGATTTTCAGCGTGGGTGCACGCAACGATCCGCGGGCTACCATCAAGGTGACCATCTAGAAAGAAACGAGAAATGTGTGAGAGAGAAAAAGAAAAAAAGAGAAAGAACGAGAAAGAGAGAGCAAGAAAGAGAGAGAGAAAGAAAACGGCAACGATTCGTTCCCACAATTACGCAAGCTCTACCTCCCTCACCCATTCGTCCGTCGAATTCGTCCTTAATGAGGGATAATCACGTTTAATTGTGCGCCCTGGGGCGCCGACAGCACCCTCCAACTTCAGAATCCTCTTCTTCTATCTCTTTTCTCTCTCTCTGTCTATCTGTTTCTGCCTCTTTCTCTCTCTCTCTCTCTCTCTCTCTCTTTCTTTATCTTTTTTCCCCTGCGGTGTCAAGAAAAAAACTTTCGTGGGACCTTCCGACTCCTCTTACAATCAGAAAAAACAAGCGTCTGAAGAAAACGTTATTAACTCGTTTCTCTTTCCTCATCACTCGAAAAGAACAATGATCTCTCTGATTTTACAATTAGATTTCGAAATAATCGTAGAATCTTTATGATCCGAATTACACGTGTCGCCATTAAAAAAGAGAAATTTGATTATTTTCGATGGTTAATACGTCTGATTAGAAATCTCTATCTTTCTTTTTCCTTTTTCTTTTCTTTTTCACTAAACAATAGTTGTAGTATATTTAACGTAGAAGTTCGATTAATCGTATAAAATTATTTGCAAATATCAAAGAAATTTTGTTGTTTAAAATTATTATATAGTACGACATAAAATTACAATATACATGGACATACATCGAACTACATATCATATTAAATATTAATGTTCTATATATAAAAAATATATAATGAAAAGAAAAAAGAAAGAGAGTATAAATCTTGCAAGATCGAGTCTTTTGTAGCGAAATAGAAATAAAAATCAAAATAAAAAAGAAAGAAAACGAAGTAGAAAGATAAACGCAAACACAAGTAAGTAGGTAGACGAAGGAAGAAAAGCAATTCACGTATGTAATCTTTCGTATAAACCGCGGCTTACACCGCGAATAGGAAGGTGTAAGGAAGGGTGGTAGGGAGATGTAAGCAAAGAGGGAGGAGAGAAGAGGGTGGGAGAGTCGTGTCACGTCAACGACTTTAACGGCGATGTAAATCAAGGCGATAAGTATCGCGTGAGCTCCTGCACGTTCCACGACGCAGCGTAGCAAGGTCACTTCGCGTCGTTTGTTGTTTGTATATACATATATATGTATATATATATAGATATATACATTTCTGTCTTTCTCTCTCTATATACATATAAATGTATACACGTAAACACGAATACAATAAGGCACATACGTAGTCGAACGTCCGTACTGGCAACACGCGTGTCCCTCGTCGTGCAATTAATCATTTTCGTGCCGACTCGACTCAACCAACCATCGTCGTGCGTGTCCATTTCTTCTTTTCCCCTTTTCCATTTTATTTTTCATTTTCTTTATTCTTATCTTTATCCTTTCTTTTTCCCTCTTTATCTGTTTTCTTATTCTTTTTGTTCTTCTTCTCGTCTCTTTTTCTTCGTCACTATAATTTAAGCGCCGCATCAGAGCAAACTAATTAAAAAAGTATACGACAATCTTTCCGCATCTTTGCCTGTCGGCCTTCGTCATTTCGAGTTTGATGTCGACCGTGCTGTGCTGTGCTCTCTTCGCTTCCGCGTTAATTTCCAAACACGTTTCAAGACTATCTATCTTTTTCACTTGATCGTCTTACTCATTTCATTAGCTTAACGTTTAGGGAACATGGACAAATTGCGAGAACGTGTTCCTTTGGTCTCTTTTGAGGGTTCCTTTTTCTCTTTTCTTTTTTTCCTTCTTTTATTTTTTTCAAGGTACGTGAATGCATATATCTACGTTGGATGAGTCGAGAAAATTAAGGTACAGAAGGTTAATATTTTAAGTGATTTGGTGTGAAGATTAATTAGATTACTTGTCCTCTCTTTTTTTTTCTTCTTTTGTATTTTTCTCTCACTCTTTTTTCTTTTGTTTTTCACAAAATTTGGTCTTTTTTATTCATACTTCGTTTGTTCGATTATTTTATAATAATTTCAATAGTTGTAAGTCGCCAAGTAATATCTTGGAATAATTTGATTCCTTTTTAATAATTGTTTTATTATACTTGGTTTTTGTTTGTTATTTGATTTAAGTTTCGTGATTAAATTATGCATTAAGATACAATAACAAATAATCGAAAATTATCGAGAGTAATTATAATAATATGTAAGGACAAATGAGAAAACCTGAGCATTGTGATCGTTGTATCGATAACAACGTATTCGTACGATAATGGCTGTTGTACTCGATGCAAGGCAATACTCTGTTTCTCTTTAGTTGTTTTTATACGTCAATAAGAAGTTATAAACGTACAGATCGCGTTTGTATATATATATATATATATATGCGCATATGAAACAAGCTCCTTGTTCGTATTTAACTGCTCATTATTATTTCGATCGAAATCTACCCAAGTAAAAACAAAGTCATCTTTATTCTCTTTTTTACTTGTTAAGAGTAATTATTAATTTACATTTTTTTCCTTCTATTAAAAGTATGGAATATTTAAGTATAGAATACATAACGAAACATTTCTTATTTAATTATATTCGTTATCAAATACGATAGAATTTGTTTCGTCATTGAATGATCTTTAATCTTAAATGTAATACATTAAATCGTTAAACACTAATCGATAATATTTTTCTTAAGTTTATATCATCCGTCGTAATTTTCTACGTTAATTTATTGTCCACGTCTCTGTGGTTAATCGATATTTCGTTTAAAAATTTTTTTCTCTTGCTTTTCTTTTCCAAATTTAAAGGATATAATGATTAGAACGTTAGGATAGGATACAAGAGCATAAGTATTCAACGATGAGGTTAAAAAGAGGTTCAATCTTGGTAAAAATCTCGTTAAGATTATAAAATAAAGATATAAGATATAAGATATAAGAAGAGTGCGTTTAAAGAGAAAGAGAAAAAGAAGAGGAAGAAGAGTTTAAATCGGGGAATCATCGTTATTATCGCTAATCGCAAGTAACGGGTGTGATATGATAGCCATGTTCACGCGATCGGTTACGATAATCTTTCCTGGGTATCGGTCATTAGGTTTATTATTACGCGAATTATATCGATGACTTACGTTGGGGCATAATGCGACGGTTTCCAATGTAACGATGAAAGTACTGAGGTAATTATTCGCTTGGAAAGAAAATAATCGCTTGACTCGATTGCTCAATTTTCTGAGTTTCTTAATCGATGTTCAAAAATTTCAAGCCTATCTTCTCCAAAGTATACCGACTTTTCATTTACGTATTAACGTAACTTTATACGTCTTATCGTTAACGGTCTACAAAAATTAAGAATACTCAGTACGATATCGAGAGAAGTTGGAGCAGCTAATTATTGAGTGTAATCAGCGAGTCTCATCTTTTTACTACAACGATATCCAATTAGTTTTTTTTTTTTTACATAATAATTATACTATATCGTTGTTACAATGCTATAGAAATTCTACTGAATCGGGAAATACAAGTTGGAAATTTTTTTTCCTAATTAATTAAATAATTAAATAATTAACTAATTAATTTTAATTAGTAAGGAAACCAGATAATTTTTTAATAGAATTACACTAATCGATGCAAGTTGATCCTACGGCGAATGAAATTATATATATATATATATATATATATATATATATATATATATATATATTACTAAGTTAGTCAGTAACGTTTAAAGAAACATCGTCGAATCGTTTGGAAGTTGCCGAGAGGCTTAATTACAAGATTTCCGGTTGCCTGGTCGCATCACATGGACGGTGTGCGACAAGTGCGCGATGTTTCGAATGCAAATCTCAAGGGAAACCGGTAAGCGGAAATAGCTAGTGCGTCCAAGGGGACCCTTTCGTTTGTGGCCACCTGTTTCGTGATACAGAAATCAAAAGCGGATGTCTGCTGTGCGACGAAAAGCATCGAAGCGTGGCTTCAGATACTAGTTGCTAACCGTTTGTTCTTTTTCTTTTTCTTTTCTTTTTTTTCAATGATTTTTCATATTCCGATTAACTGGTAGATTGATTTCAGATTGAAATTGATTTTCATTTAATTGAGAAGAGTTTAAAGTTCCACTCGTTTATATACACGTGCTATTTTATATTTAAAAAATATTCGATACAATTTAATCAAGGTATAATCATCCCATCATGATAAAATTTACAAATATCATCTATTTAATATTTATTTAAGCATTTGCATATAGAACACAAAGATACTATTTTATACGAACAAGTTTCAACATCGTAGAATACCCTATTACTAGTCTACTTTACTTATCTCGTTATATTATTTATATCGTTAGATTAATAATTCTTAGATGGCAGAACTAACGTCATATATTGAAAGCAGTAGCAAAGTATCAATATCACCCATTACAAATATCATATCTAATATTACGAGCTATTTTACAGCGGTTAACCAGTTTCCATTAACGGTCATCGTCAGCTACTACTGGATCGCGGATCGTTATCAGTGAACCAGAAAATAAATATTGAATGAGATCGTAACAGGTTAAACACGGCAGAAAGAAAAAGATACAGAAAAAATAAAAGAAAAGAAAAGAAAAGAAAATCTCTTTACTTTTAATAATTTGATCGAGTGAAAGTAAAAAAGGAAAAGTATTAAAACCGGTAAAACCAACTAAACGATTGGACTCTTTAATTTTTAAGACTTTTTGTTAAGAGGAAGAGAGAAAAAAATAAAGAATACACACACACACACATATATATATATGTACATATTATATGACTTTGGTCATGGTTCGCCGAGACCGCCCCCATTTAACTTCGAACGTTTCCTGCGACAGGAAGCTGCCGCGGGCCGATGAGTTTTAAGGGGTAAAACATCAGGAGCATCCCCTTTCGTCATGGAATTACTAACACGTTTCTATGTCAGGAAACGAGTTACGATCGCGTACAGGTGCGATTAGCACCGACACTGAATCCTTCCGTCTTAGTTTCGAAAAGATTAAATGACAGTTTACGAGCTCTTTTACACGTACTTTCCATTTAGTGTACGTTTTAGTATAATCTCTTTTTTTTTCTTTTTTTGCTTTCCTTTTCTCCTTTTAAAATGCGATTTTTCAAGGTGATAATAAATTTTCGAAATTTCTTTTATAACAATTTTTACTTTTCAATTATTTGTGATAAAGATTGTGTAGTGATCTTTAAAGATTCAAACTTTATGTCGGTTTTTTAAAGATTTTCTTTTTCTTTATCTCAAGACGATGTTATTCAATGTAAATTTAAAGTGAAATTTTTAGCAATGAATAATAAATTAATAGAGAGTTAAGAACGTATTTCGTTATGGGGCTTTCGAAATTCGTTGTTTGTTAAGGAATAAACGACAAGAAAACGACGGCTTTGCCGAATAATGTCAAGGATAACTCGTGCATTACACAAAGTGCATTACCGGCAGGTGCATTCGTTGGAACGATCGAAGCGAGGAAGAAGGAGAGCTTGAAAAAAGAGGAATAAGTAAACGAATCTCGAATCATACCGGTATTTTGACCGTGGTCTATCATTATTTCGCGGTTTTCGTTGCCGGATTCGATGAAGTAACGACCGTGTCCAGTTCTTTCGTAGAATTCACGAATAATGGATGAGAAAGATTGAGTTTCGTATTTGAGTTCTTTTTTTCTTTTATATTAAAAGGAAAAAAAATTCGATTTCCCAATTTCGATACCTATATAATATTGATTCATGTATTCTAATTACTAAAAAATATATTTATTATATTGCAATGAACTTTTCATCGTTCATTATAATATATATATTTGTTATTGGGTATTTGTAATTGTCGACGTTATATGTATTTATTATTTACATCATATATTAAATACATGAAAAGTGAAGAATATAATAACAAAATATTAGAATAGTTACGATCACTCATTATAATTTCAGAACACAGTTCTCTCGTCCTCGTTCTCATAGATTTATCATAAATTTCACGGATTATTTTTTATTAAGGAAGATACGACTTTCTTATCTCAGTTGCATATAAAAAGAAAAAAAAAAGATTCTACTTGAAGAGACGTTTTTATCGACGTAAATAATTGCCTTTCCATTAATGAATCATTTACCAATTTAATTTGCACTAAGTTACACGAGTACCATAATCAATTTGACTAATCATTGTAATAAAAATGTCAAGATATTATTATTAAAATTTTCCAAGAAGTTTCATATACAGTATTCGTTGTTTTATACTTAGTTGGATGAAATCGAGCATTTCCAGAAGAAGAAAAAAAATGTGATAATTTCTCTAGCTAGTTATTATTCGATTCGGTCGCAATCGTGCGCGCGAACGCATTTTAATAAGTGTTTATGCATCGTTGTAAGAGATAAATCGAAGAAGCTGACTTCGCGTGGGGTTTTGATAAACTTTCCAATGTACTGAAAGTTCACCGTGTTATCATTACTCTCTCTTCTTTCCCTCCCCCACCCCCACCCCTCTCTCTCTCTCTCTCTCACTTTTTCATTCACTTTTTATTTCAATTTTTTTGAGAGATAATTCAACGACTGTTTAATTACAACGACGACAAATCTTAGAAGTTAAATATCGAAAAAGATTTTTATTTTTTGTCATTGCCTTTTTTTTTTAATCATTTTGACGCATTTGTTTAGATATTACACGTGATCTTCTGTAATTCAAGCGTGTGAATTCTCTTTTTTAAATCTCTTGAATCAAGTTGGGCAAGAGATAAGGGAGCTTATGAGGAAATTGTTTTCTTTTTCAAAGATGATTTTTATTTTATTTTTATTTTTATTTCTTTTTTATTGCGTTTGTTTGTTTGTTTTTTTTTTTTTCTATCTTCGATAAAACTTTCTCGTAATATTTACTATTAAAACTGTGTCGCAATAGTTTTATCGTTTGAAAGATATATTTAGAAATTGTTAACTATTAATGAGAGTTTTTGTGGTTATAATCTTTGTTATATTGGATACTCTAAAATATATATTTATAGATTTATAGAATTTTTATGTTTTTATTGTTAATTAAAGTTAGTTTAATTTTTAAGAAAAACTTGAAAAAATAGGAAAAAAGATTCAAAAATCTTAAGAGAGTTTTGAAATGAATGTAACTTTGCATATCTCGCATGGTTCGACTCTGTTCGTGTTTAATTACCAGTGAAAGAGAAAGAGAGAGAGAGACAAAGAGAAAGAGAAAGAGAAGAGTTAACCATCGAAACGAACTGGAAAGCACTTCGTTACTGCGTCTTACTTGATGCATACCTAATTATGCTTGCCTTATCTTTCAGTGTGAATAAAAATAAACGAAAGGTCAAAATATTACTTTGTTTTTTTCCCTCTTGTTATTATCTACCGAAAGAAACGTAGTATAGATTAGTCTCTCTTTCTCTTTGAGAATGTTGTATTATGACACGTGTCTCTTAACAGTTTGATAAAAATAACAAGTTGTTAAAAAAGATGAGGGAAAAAAGTGGAGCAGCGATTTTGAAGTAAAATATAAAATGATTAAGATTTATCAAGATAAAAAAGACGGTTATATGTTACATTAATGTTGTAGAAAATTTTACTGTTTAAATAGAAACTCTATTTCATAAATTTATTGTTGCAACACACACACACACACACACACACACACACACACACACATATATATATACGAATATAATAATTTATTTATTATTTAAAATTTATCAAGTTTTAACAATTATCTTATAATGAATATCAATATAATAATTATTCGTTTTTTTTTTCTTTTTCCTTTTTTTTGTTTAATTTTATATAAGCTAGGAACAATTTCATTTAATAGCATCTCCACGCTATTCAATCACTTTTTGTTTCGATTCTAATCGTAAACTCGTAGAGTCTAGAACAGAAACGTTCGGCAAAGTGTAAAGGAGGTTTGCGTGCGCCGGTATTTTCGACCTTCGACCCTTCTACTCAGCTTCTTATTTCTTGGGAGGAGAGCTCTCGACAAACACAAACACGCGCCGCATTGTACCCGTGCGTGTTATCGCGTGCGCGCAGGGGGCATCTCAACTATCCTCGTCGTTTGGCAGGGGTCAGCGAATAGGGCACGTCATGACCCTGCGAAGACCACTTACGAGGGAACGAAGAAATCGTCTTCCTTCTCTTCGCAGGACGTGCCAAGATGCTTTTAATAGAGTTCGATGCATCTATGTATTAATAATACGACTGTACATAGATCTGATAGAACAAATAATGTAACGTTATTCACCCTTTTTTTCCCCTTTCATCTTTTTTTATTTAAGCTCATATTACAACGATCAAAATGTTAAGCCATAAAGTTCGTTCTTTTTGACGCATATAATTTATTCGTTCTGCTATTTACTTGAACTTTAACTAACGATTATTGTGATTATTCTAAATGAGATTTGAAATATTTCAGAGATAAGTTATGGAAATTTTTTAAGTAGCAAGTGTCTTGTTTTTAATGAATAGTTTTAATTTGTTTGATTATTGCGAATGAAACAAAGCTGGTATAACGATCTAAAATATTTGTGTAATAACAAAATGGTATTAATCGTACTTTCTATCGATCGTTCTTTTTCTAAACGCATAGAAAACACTCAGCGAGAAGTCGAATCATGCAGCGTGAAATTCGAATGGAGGCTCGGATATATTCATCGACCAGACAAAACAGTAGGCTTTAACGAGACGATTTACGATAACTCGAAAGTGTATCATGTATGATGACCTGACAGAACATTTCTTCTCCGATTGAGAATTAAAACGCGTGCATCTTACAAAACTGTCGTTTAGTTAGCAAATCGTATGAATGAGGATTCAAGAAATCCTTTTCTCATTTTATCTTTCTCTCTCTCTCTCTCTCTATCTTTTCACGCAAACGTTTGCTAACATTCTTAAAAATAAAAAAGAAAGGATGATAACCCATGACCTTTCATGGGAGTCTATGACGTTACGATAAAAAAACGTATATTTGTCTGGATAAACTACATGTACTATTTATTTCTGATCTCACCGACAGTACAATTTCTTTAAAAAAAAAAAAATCTTCGATCTTTCTCTACCTCCTAGATAAGATTAAACGTTAATCTATCGTAAGAAATCTTCATGTACGTAGTACCTATATTAAATAAAAAAAAATTCTATTACTTCTCAGTCGATTTACCATTGAAAATAACTTAGCTGAATTATTAATTATAGCTGATCATTATTTAATACGACGATATTATTTCTAAATAAAAAACGATTAGATCCACGAAGGGGATGAATTTGAATTGGAGTGGATAGGATAGTAATAGTTAGGGAGATGAAATTTTGGTTCGTAAAGTTAGGCGAGAAAAAGAAGAAGAACGAGGTCAGCAATCCGAACGGTCGTCCAAGCGGTCGTTCGGGGCTGGCCGCTTGGTTTGGCCCACTGGAGCGGACACCCGGAGGAAGCACGGCCGCCGGAACGTGGCACGCTTTGTAAGCTCTCCAATCGTATATACGTCGTTGCACGTGCAGCCAGACGTGTATATATATATATATATATATATATATATATATATATATATGTATATATGTATATATGTAGGCACTTATCAAAATACATGTATGTGTACGTATAAATGTATATGTATATAAACCCTATAGCTATGGCTACCAAAGCGCGCCAGAACGTAGAAAGGAAGAGGCGAGGGTGAGTACTGAGTGAGCAGCCTAGAGAAAGAAAGAGATAGAGAGACAAAGCACGAACACTCAAAGGGAACTGCGCACCACTAGCCGGAACCGTCCATGACGCAGTCATCGCGACCATCTCGTCAGTCTATCGCATCTGCATATATGCGAGTTTCGACTTACCATCCTGCTTTTATACCCGCATTTCATTCGTTCCACCTAGGATGAACAACCTTCGACTTCTTTTGTTTTGTTTTGCTTTGTTTTGTTTTTTGGGGATTTTTTCTCTCTTTTTTTTTTCTTTTATTTTTTTCTTCCGATCTTCCATGGATGCTGCGATCTTTTTAAGATCGTTAAGATATCTTGTAGATTCAGTGACGAAGTTGAATTTTGGTATAGTTTGGAAATATGAGTCTTCTAGTTTATTAGAAATTTCGTTAGGAATTGTTAAGATTATAATGATTATTTGTGTTACGTTTTGTTTCATTTTATCCTAACAAAATATTAATCGGTACTTCGTATCGTAAATTTCTCGTGTTCTTAATACGTATGTTGTAATTAGCGTAGTGTTTTTTTCTCACACCGACGTATACTACGTCAATTTTGTAGAGAAATTAATTTTTCAATATAAGATCGATCGAAGTAGAAATTTTAATAGGCGAACGAGATCTTAGAATTGATATGTTACAGTAGATTAATTCCCTTTAAATCGTTTCGTATACAATATATATCTAATTGCTACAGTTGATCGAGCGAATCGAAACGTCGAGGAAGTCGATAACTATCGTTGAAGTTACGCCCAGAAATCTTCATAGCGAGTGATAAGACGGAACTATCAATGTTGGATTAGATTTCATAGTGATTTCGTAATCGCATGACTCGATTTCGTATCTCGCTTTCACGGAAGCGCGACTTAAAACATGGCTACGGCTCTTTTCATGCTTCGGATGATCTTGCTGCCGGTAACTCTTCCCCTGTTAAAAAAAAAATCGACTTCGAAGGACTTGCTCGAGTAACTCCTTTGTTCGACGAGGTAATGCGAACGAAGAGAAAGGCAAAGAGGAGCTGCGAGTGAAACGGACCGAAAGACTTTTCGATCATCAATCTCAAAATTTCTTTTTTTGCTTTTCTTTTCAAAACATTTAAAAATTCCAAAACTTTTGTTAGATTTCACGAAATAATATGTCGAATGAATGGTATCAATTTTTTCTAAATTTTGCATCTTAAAATTTGTTGTATTTCATAATCGTTTTAAATAACTTTGCATTATATTGTTGAGCATTTTTGACATCGTAATGAACGCATAACAATAATAAAAATAACGACACGAATAGGGAAGATAAACAGAGATAGAGATATAAAGGAGCGAGGGAAACAGTTGGGAACATGCGCACGTGTAATCGCAGCCGGACGAGTACGTGGGTGCAGTCGTGCAATTAACCCGAATGGTAACGAGCCGCATCGGCTGCCTCTTCGAGACTGCGAAATTCGGTGATTCATTGCTGCAATTTATTTACGTTATTCTATAGTAAATAAAATATATCGATAGTAATTTTATTTATCAATTTCATCGATATATCTCAATGAAAATTTGTGAAATTTTTCTAGATAGGTATAACTCTATGATTTTTATCTTAACTTTTTATATAAATGTATATTATAATTTGTTCAATTGCGATTAAAAACATAAATCGTAACACATTTTTATATAAATTATTTTTTATAGTTTCGAATTTACTTTTCTTTTTTTTTATCTGCGAGGATGTTATATGTCATCAGAAAAGCATATATATACTCCGATATGTTAAACCCACTCCTATTTTTTTTTATCGAGAAAGAAACTCAAAGAACGATGCGTCAATAAGGATATTATCAAGCTTTTAGATAAGAACTCGTGAACTAAGTTCAATCCTTATTTCTCTCTCTCTCTCTCTCTCTCTCTCTTTCTCTCTTTCTCTCTAAAATAAGTTTAAATTTCATTTACTATATGTATATCTATTTTACTAAGAAATAAATAAATAAAATATGTAGATATCTAAATCTTCAAAATGTTCCGATATTTGTTTATTATATTTTATTTTATATAATAATGTTTAAATATGAGAAGGTCATTCCAAATTCTTTTCCATGAGCATGGTATTTTTCGATATGAGAGTAAAGTAGTTAACCGTACAAGAGTATATTCGCAACCCTCTGATTTCGGTCCAATTTCGAATCTCGAGAAGAAGGTTTCGGTCTAGAATAGTCCGAGAAATGTTCCACGGTAGCGCTTCACGAGAGCAACGCGAAACGAAGCACAGCGATGATTACCGCTTATTAGACCGACGTCTCGAGAGTTTGCCTTCGGCGGCTCCCATGGATTTTTCTGACGTCCATAAAGCGAAGCGCGAGGGGAATGTAAATTCTTTCTCGTTCGGCTTCGTTCCGATTTTCTTCTCTTCGAGAAGGTCGAATGCAAAAGTATTACGAATAATATATAGATACGTGTTGGCAATTGCAGTTTATTTCTACGATCATCGAATCGTTAAATCGAACCGTTCGAATATTTTATTAAAAAGTTATAAAACTTCGTCTACTGTTTTTGTAGATATTCTAAACTTTTTTGGATTTCAAAAAATTGTCTGATAAATGTATTGAAGCATCGTTTTTGTCATCAATAATCAGTAAAATTTCGATTATATTAATCGACTTTATTAATCTACCCTGATTATAGTCGCAACACTTTTTAGGTATCGAAAAGAAACGTAGAATCGATTCTAAAGGAAAAAGGAGGAAGTATTCGAAAATACGAAATTGCTGTTCGATGATAGTTCGTAAAATAAATCTGTAAAATCAGCCGGCATGTATCCATCAAAGAGGGAACAAAAGTCTCCCTTCTTTCTCACACCCATACTATCTTTTTTTTTCAACACCTATCTCGTTGCGGATTAAACAATTTATCGGGCAGTTCTCGACGCGAAAATGGGGTGTTGGCTTTCTTTTCGGTTGGTATAAAACAAAAAAGGTAAATCGGTGGGAAGGTGGTCTTGAAATTCACGGTGATGTCCAAGGAGAAAATAAAAAAAAAAGAAGAAAAAGAAATGAAAAAACAGAAGTATAGTTGAGGAGTTGGGGGAGGGAATGAATAAAAGCACATGTCTATAATCGCCGACAATGGAGCGTTGTTAACACCACAAGGCCTGCATTCTTCTTCTCATTGTTCTCCATAGCTTCTTCTTCTTTTTCTTGGACCATTTTGTTTTTTTCTTCTCTTTCTTTCTCTCTCTCTCTCTCTCTCTTCTCGTATCTCTCTCGACTGGTCTTACCTTCTTCTCATTTCCTTTTGTCTCTCGCTGTTTCTGACACCCCGTGTCCTATGTCTAATTTCTCGGGGCGGGCCACGGAAAACTCCGTGCGATAATCGAGATTTCATAGTTTGATGGAGGACGCAGGTAACATC
The DNA here is from genome assembly GCF_905475345.1 of Vespula vulgaris. Classification (NCBI taxonomy): domain Eukaryota; kingdom Metazoa; phylum Arthropoda; class Insecta; order Hymenoptera; family Vespidae; genus Vespula; species Vespula vulgaris. The sequence goes on along the minus strand of NC_066601.1, from coordinate 3,508,378 downwards.
GATCCTTTGGCTGCCTTCTTTTCTTCCTTTTTATCTTCTTTTTCTTCTTCTTCTATTTTTTTGGTAAATCGAATTACGTTCTTTTTTAAATCTTATTGTTAAATGATTTCTCGATTTTTATCGAAGGAGAGAGAAAGAGAGACAGAGAGAAAAAGAAAGAATGTATTATTTTTATATAATAAAATCTACATTTTTAAAAAAATTAATACAGAATAATAGAATTATAAATTGACTGATCAATGGTATTGACAAATAAATTTAAGCTAACAATTTGATATATTTGGTAAAATAATTCAATGGGAGAGTTATGTTAGAGGGTATATTTCAGAAATAATACGTAATGTTGTAGTGAAAGAGACAAATGAGAGAATATAAGAATTAGAATACGGTTACGCATTTAAAGGTTGAATTCGATGATAGGAATAAGAAGGATCTAAAAAGAGAGAAGAACGATTTGATATTAAATCGATGATATTAAAACGATCGACGCGGCGATTTCGAGGATTAGTCGATGTAAAAACGTAGAAAGCTCCGGTTCTCAGGGGCGGCTGCTTCTCGAAACAGCCCATTTAATCCATAGGACTCCTCCCTCTCGACGCTTTTGCATTTTTAACCTATGAATTCATCTCCGAAAATTAACAACCCAATTAAAGTGGCCATTAACATCTTCGTATCTCATTAGGATGAAATCGTTTGCAACTTTTAATGGTGGGGAGGCATATGAGGTTTTTGTTGTATAGTAACAACGTATGAATGTATGTGTATATATATACACCCATAGATATGTGTATATATATATATACACATATGCAAGCTAGGTTCTTTGTCTCTTTCTTTCTATTATTATATTCAGGTCTTTAAAATGGGTTCTCGTTAGCATAAACAGCTTATAATATTTTTCATATCGAACGTTTAAAGTTTTTATTTTAAATGTTTTCTTTTTTAATAGATATTTTAAATATTATTACAGTATAGAGAAAAAAAATATATCGAAAAACTTTAATTACACAACTTTAATTAATGATATTATAAATATTATTATTATATTTCGTAGAGATCAATAAATCACGTTTGTTATTATGATAGGTTGGAAGTAAACTTAGTTTTTTAATGTAATTTAGATTTGTAAAAAAATTTCTTTGGGAGTCGAGTTAGGTATTCCAATAAGTGTGAAATGATGTAGATAATAATAAGATAGTGGAAAATTTTGTTTAGCAAAAAGAAGGAACCTGTTTCTTAAATTCTAGCAGAATAACGACTCCTTTGAGAGAGAAGCAGGTGAAAAAGTAGAAGAAAAAGATCAATTCCTTCAGGAAGATCAATTTCTTTTATAATGGAAACGTCTCGAGCTCGTAGGTCTAATCTTTTCGCTAACCACGCTGATCCGCCCCGTTCTAAGCGTCGATTTTTCAAATCGTCTTTTGAAAACGAGCCGGACGAAACGCTCGTTCATCGCGTTATCTTTCTCTCTCTCTCATTTTTGAAAACATATTACCGCGACTTTTCCTTCCCTCAGTCTATTGTTTCAGTTTTAGAGAGGACCATTTTTATAAGTTCTTTTAATTTATCACAAGGAATTTTTTCTTTTCGTCAAAAGTGCTTCTGTTCTAAAGTTCCGACCGATTAGAACCGAGAAACTAACGTTTTTTTGAACCTTACCTGATCCATTGTCTTATTTTCACGCTCAATTTCGTTCCAACGCCCGAAATCTTTGAAATTTCTCCTTCCAAAAAAGAACGAGATTTCATTAACAGAGAAAAAGGGAGAGAAAGGGAGAAAGAGGGAAAAACAAAGAGAAGATTAACAATTTTTGTATCATGATAAAAGAAAAAAAGAAATGAACAATTTTTACCAAGTAGCCAATAAGAGAAACGCATTTACTAAAATTTGTATATCAAATATATAAGAACAATCGATATGACAAATATCGAAAGAAATTCAATATAAAAAAAAGGAAAAAACCAATAAAAAAAATTAATAATTATTACTCAACCGTGAAGATAGTAAAAGATCAGTAGAAGAGATAGTATTTGAAAGATCTCTTTGGAGGATCCGTGTAGAAGGTAGAGAAGAAAGAGAGAGAGAGAAAGAGAGAGGAGAGAGAAAGAGAAAGAGATAGCAAAAGAAAGAAAGAAAGAAACAGAGAAGGCGCGACGCGGCGTTCTCTCATTAACGATATTCATTGGCGGTTCATTCGCGAATAATGCGGCCATTCATCAAGGGCCGATCTAACGATCCGTTCGGTTTTCTTGCGCGAGCCCGAGCGAAATCGATTAAAGTGATCGACCGTTCTCGAGCGAGGATTCTCGCAGGAGGGATCGAGAGGACGGTGACCATCCTCCTTCTTTTCTCTCCATTCCTCCTCTACCCTTTCGATCCTTCACTTCTTCTTTCTCTGTTCGTGTGCACACGAAGAACTAATTCCCAAGACAATGCATCACCCACCCAGTTTCGAGACATTACCGTCATCAACACAAACACTATTGAAAATGACTCGTCGGTGATGAACCCTCGGTGTTAATGAGGATAGTTGCTTGACTAAGCAAAGAATAAAGAAGGGACGAAATCAAATTTATACGTGCTATCTCGCTCGTATCTATAATCAAATGCATGAACGCTTCTTCTCTTGGTCCTCTTTTCTTCAAAGAGAAAGCCTGCCGGTGTTAATGATTAATTAATAGGGGTCTCTCTTTCTCTCTCTCTTTTTCTTTCTCTCTTTTTTCTTTCTTGCTATCTGTGATGTAGAAATGGAAGGGATGGATCTCGCTCGCACGGTTTTGCGATCTAACTAAACGCCTATATTATGCCGCATTAATTACGCCAACGACGACGTCCTTCTTCGACGATTTAAATTGCTAAACAAGTGAGACGCTTTTCCTTTTTGCCTTTCGTTGGCTCGCTTGCTCATAGACCAAGAATGACCATTCGTCTTTCGTGAATATACTTCTTTTCTTTGCTACGTTCGTTAACAAGGTGAACTTTTAAGTTTGCTTGTTTAATGATAATGTTGATAATTCGATATTATTTCTCTTTTTTTTTTCTTTGTAATTCTTCTTTATGATATCGTAAATACTATCGTTGATTATCATATTTTTATTTTTTCTTTCCCTTTAGTTTCTACGTCATCTTATTTAACATACACATATGTCTTCCCTCGTAATTTTATATTCAACGAAATTATTCAAATTCTTTGTTCAGTTCAAATAAATTATAAATTCAAGAATTTCTATGGGATATAAAAAAAGAAGAATTATTCTAGAATCAAACGATAAGACATATTTTAATAGGATGATCGATCAAATCGACAGCTAAGATAACAGAGATATTTTTATTCTCGACAAGTTTTGGTGCCAAGTTTCACGGCTTACGAGAATAAAAGAGAAATATAATGAGCTATACAAATAAATAAAAAGAAATATATATATATATATATAAAGAAAGAAAGACATAGAGAAAGGGAATGAGAGAGAGAATGAGAGAAAGAGAGATTGGGAGAGAAAGAAAGAGAGAGAGAGAGAGAGATAAAAAGAGACAGACTACTGTTCGAGTTTCGTTGAAAAAGGCAGGTGAATCGCAGTCGGTGGTGGACGATTATGGAATGACCGAACTCTCACCGTAGTCTTTTCGGTCGTCCTCAAACTGAAAGGACTCGAAGGGCTCGACGGGGGGTTTGGGTGCACCCCGTCGTGCTTCCCTCCACGCTAAATCACAGCGATTATGTCGATGGTTCCTGTGCCGATTAAAAGCATCCACGGATAATTACCTAGCCTTCTAGCGTAACGCGAATACGAGCTACGCCACCTTAAAACCTTATTTATTCGTTTCTTTATTATATCGTTTTGAACGCCTTCCTACTATTTTAAGGTGATTCTAATTTTTAGCATGAAATAGATGTTCCTTTTTATACAATTTTATTGTTATACGTATATCTATATCTTTTTTTATTTGTACTTTTACCGCTAATACTAATTTACTACTACTATAACTTTTTTAATTATTTATCCTATAACATATAATTTTGTATAATAGTTTTTTCTATTATATCTATTATTTTATTATTTATGAATAAATACGTGCAGGTAAAGGAAAAAAGGAAAGAAGAAAAGAAGTTCGTGTTACACACGATAATAAGTACATACGTGGTTAGGAAAGAGGAAACTCGGAGATGATGGTGCCACTTGGCTTGGAAAAAAATTGCAAAGTTAGAGAATAATATTTCTAAAAAATGAGAGACTCGCATCTTAAAGGAAAAGGAATGTTCTTGTGTAGAAAACAAGGTACTCTTTTAAAACTGTTATGTACATACATACATATGTCGTTAGGTTTTTCGTTGTAGCGTGCAGGCAACGAAAAAGGGCCTTGGTAAAAAGGGCGTGCCTAAACAATGAAGTTTACGGGCTAAAGCCTGCGGGAGCGGCCATTAAAACAATCGACAGTCGCCCTTACGCAGAAAAGAAGGGTGAGGAGGGGAGTGATGCAAATGCGTGAGAGGAGCACAATGGCCGGTGAAACGGCAGGGCTCGGCAGTAAATACCAGTATAATTGCCGGTCTCAAAAGTTAAGTCTCCCCTAGACAGAGAGAGAGAGAGAGAGAGAGAGAGAGAGAGAGAGAGAGAGAGAGAGAGAGACCGGATACCCACGATCCTTTTTCGGGTTGGCCTACATGCAAATCCTTCTTCGGCGCGTGTCCTTCCGATTATGCAGGTGTAGGAGGAGGTTGAAAGAGGATATGTACGGATATATATATATATATCTATATATATATATATATATATATATATATATATATATATGTATATGTATATATATATTTTCCATAGAGAATGAGATTTAGCCACAAAATTTTTTTCCCAGTATTTTCTCTTCTCGACTTTATTCCTTTCGTTGCTTATAAAATTTTTGTTTGTACAATTCTCAGATTATTGATTTCGTAAATATTTGGAATTATAATTATATATCGTAATTATTAATAATAAATTATTTATATATCGTATTTATATATCGTATATGTATGCATATGTATTCATTGAATTGTCTTACTCAATAAGATAATAAGAGTTATGAAGATTATTTATAAAAAATTGTTTATAACAAATTGTCAATAACAATTAAATGAAAAAATAGTAAAAAAATTGCCCTTTTCAACGATATCCGTTTCAAGTCTCTACGAATTTTAGTTCCGAAGATATAACGTTATAAACAATTATATTTTTGAAAACGGGGAGTGAAAATTGTTTATAATATATTGTTTATAACAATTACATGAAAAAATAGTAAAATATTTGCCCTTTTCAACGATATCCATTTCAAGTCTCTACGAGTTTTAGTTCCGAAGATATGACGTTATAAACAAGTACATTTATGAAAACGGGGAATGAGAATTGTTTATAACATATTGTTTATAACAAATTGTTAAATTTGAATATGCATGTATATATATATATGCATATATATATATATATATCTTTATAGTGTGACATATTATGGGATATCAATTTTAGACGAATTTTTACATTAAAATTATAGAAAACATTATTTATAACTAATTGTTTATAAAAAACGGTTAATAACAAATTGTTAATATATTATATGATAGATATATACATATTATGTATGATATGCATATATATATATTGTATGATATGAATATATGAAAATTATTTATAACAAATTGTTTATGACAAATTGTTTATAACAAATTGTTAATAACAATTGCATGAAAAAATAGTAAAAAAATTTCCCTTTACAACGATACCCGTTTCAAGTCTCTACGATTTTTAGTTCCGGAGATATAACAATTTAAATAATTTTATTTACGATGACCTACTGACCTATATAATTTCTTGGAAAAACGTAGTGACCTATATAAATTCCTGGAATTCATAGATTTTTATGAATGTCCATTCATAATCATAACATATGTACGTAGTACTACGAGTAGTACTACTCGTAGTACTACGTACATATGTTATGAAAATGAATGGAAATCTTTCGAAAGCGATATCTCCGCAACCAAAAGTCGTAGAAAAGTGAAACAAGTACCATTTTCATGGGAAAAATGCCCTCTTTCCACCTATGTAGCCAGATTATATCGTTATAATAGGATCCATTTTGTCAATAATTCATAGACATAACTAATCGGTTTATCGTACACATTTGATAGATCTTTGAATAAATTTGCTTGAGAATTAGTTGTTTAATGTTATAAATATTATAAAAATAATCTTGAAAACATTTGAAACGAAGTGTAGTAAATTGAGTATCGATCATAAATCAATTAGGTGAAATGAACGTTCATTCATAAATAACGTAAGAATTTTATAAGAAAATAAATGCTTAATCTTGCTGGATAAATCGATAAGTAGTAGTCATTCGAATACAATCACATTAATCGAGTTAATACTTGAGAAAGTAACTTAAAAGATTGCAATCGAGAATATTCATATGTAATTTGTATTTACGTAGACACATGCATATAAAATTCAAAGGTAAAATTTTTGTTTCTTTCAACTTTCTTGAATACCTTTCGCCATTAACATAGTATACGAAAGACGACAGGTGGTTGAAATTTTCACAGCTTGCAATTGCCATTTCTGAAGACCTTCGTGGTTGTGCGAAGAGGCAATGATAATACAACGAAGATTAAAATCTGTAGAGAAGAAAAAGAAAAAGATGTAGTATGCTACGAGAAGAGAGAGTGAGAAAGAGAGAGAGAGAGAGAGAGAGAGAGAGAGAGAGAGAGAGAGATAAAACGACACGAATAATATTCGTTTCGATGCGACTCATCGTCTATTACTCGAAAAGATTTAAACATCTGCGTTTACACGGACGAACGACGTTCAGTAAAAGGGGGAAGAGAAAAAGTAAAAGTAAAAGGAAAACAACAAAAATAAAAAAAGAAAAAAAAATAAGGAGTGAAAGGGAGCTCTCCGACGGTGAGTTAACCGATTGTCCTATAATTACTCATGATGCCGCGAAGATAATCGCGTTTAATTATCGCTCCAACCTGAGAACTTGTTGCGATTAATCGTAAAACTCGATTTTTGTCATTGCGAGTGTAGTTCAACGACGATACGAGTTGATAAGAAAGGAGGACCAGTTGAACAAAAAGAAAAACAAAAAGAAATATATAAAGAAAAGAGATTTAAGAGGGAAAAAGAAAAGGTAACATAAATAAAAATAAAACGATTACGTAAGGACTTGTTTGTAAAGTTTAAAGAAGCAGTCTCCGCACTTTGTGCGTACAAGTGTACGAATCTTTTCTTTTCTTTCTGTTTTGTTTTTTTTTCCTTTTTTTTAAGAAGAAGAAAGTGCATGAGAGAGAAAGAGAGAAAGAGAGAATAAAAAAAGGATTAAAAAGAAAAGATAGGGAGGAAGTTACGGGGCCAAAGCAAATTATGCGAGGACGCTCATGCGCGACGCACGGTGCCATGCCGTGCCACGCCAAATGGCCAATTCGTGTTTGCAGATTGCCTCTATCTCGGCACCCTGTCGCGCGCCCGAGAGATTGCAGTTTCCTCTTTCCACTTGAAGAAAAAAAATGTTTACGGAGAAAAGGTACGAGAGAGAAATAAAGAGTTTCTTCGAGAGCTCTCGCGCACGATTTTTTTTACAGACGTTCTTTAGACCGCACTCTTGCATATTGGGAGTCTTCTATTTCGTCTTCTTCTGCTTCTTTTTCTTCTTCTTCTTTTTCCTTTTCTTATCTTCTTTTATTCGTTTCTTTCTTCAAATCACTATATTTATAGCGATCTTGAAACTTAATTATTATTTCTAGATATAGTAACTTTTTCGTTGTAAAATCGACACAGACTTTTAATCGTTTTTAATGTTAATGGTTTTATGATTTTTTTTTTATGATTTCAGTTTTAAATAATAATATATATATATATTTTTTATATGGCTTTGTTTATTTTTTATTAAATTGGAATGTAAAGTTAGTCTTGTAACGTATAAAAATGTTAAACTTTAATTGTAAAAATATTATAAATTTTATTATAAAATTCTTTTGTAAAATTTGATGAGAGATCCAGAGGAGCAGAACTCTCGCTATTTCAAGTTAAGTCAATTATCTCGCACGTGTTCGATCACGCTGTAACTGACACGCGTACGTGTAATTTACATTTGTATATTTGTACGCTCGCACGTACTCCGATTTCAAGAGGAAGTAGGATGTGTCTACGTTTAAGAGCGCGAACGAATGAAAAGGAAACGTGGTGACAAAAAGTTTTTCCTTTGTTCTCGTTGCTTCTAATTTCTCGCAAGGTTAGATACCTAATCTCTCTTTAGAAGTAGTTGGTTATTATTCCACGTTCTTAAGAAACGTACGTGCACGATTCAAAGGTAAAAAGTCGTCGAGGACTCACGTTCTTCTTTCAAGGAACATTTCAACTTAAACATTGAGTCGTTCATACGTTATGTTAAACAATTTCATACTAAATAATTTTCTACTAATCTCAAAGTCTAATTACCAGGCTCCATAGAAAGCTCTTTCCTTCTTAAACGTCACTTGTAGCGGAACACATAGAAAGACCTTTTTTTCTTTTTTATTAAAAACTTGAAAGGATTAAAAATATTTAAAGATTCGTCACGTCAAACACAATACATTTGTTATCACACTTAGGCGTACAATGTAGGAGTAAAGAAATATTCAATTTATTGTATACTTTATCTCTCGGTATTATATAAAATATTCAATATATATATATATATATATATATACACACACACACATACACACACACACATACATATATCTATATCTATATACTTTAGATTTCTACTTTCTCGGCATACATTTTATTGGACTTTATCTCCCACTCTGGGATCTCAAATTACTCAATGGATATTGTACCGAGTACGAGGAGACTCGTTCGAGGTCGATTTTATCGTAAACTGGAGTAACCATTCCCGTGGGAGGTATAAGTGTGGAGGTGGGTGGGTGTAAAGAGGTCGAAGAAGAGCGTAGCGTTATCGGTCGAACGGTCGTCGGCAATGTCGATTATCCGTCGACTGTGGCCACCTCGACTCGAGGGCTTTGGATAACGACGACAAATTGCGTGGCTTCGCGCTTGGCTCCCGATAGCCGATCGCACGTTTATTGGCCCTTGGCGCCGACCGGCCACCGATGATGTCATACATACTCGTAAAATTCTTTTTCAAGATCACCGATAGAACCAACATTCTTTCTTCTTTTCTCTCTCTCTCTCTCTCTTTCTCTCTCTCTCTCTTTCTCTCTCTCTTTCTATATTTCTTTCATCAAATTCATTTTTTTCTCCAAGTTATTTTTAACTCGAAAACGAACAAGATCGATATGAATGAGAATTAAATTCGATACTGATGATAGCTTGATTTAAATGTTTTTCATAAACACTTATGTATATGACTTATTTTAGACTATTTTTATTTAAATAGAATCATTAGATTTGTATAGATTCTATTTTCATCCTTTTTAAAAGTCAAATTTTATATATATATGTATTGGGTTGTTCAGATTTCGTGGAGATTACATTAATGAAGTGGACACGAGGGGAATGAAATAAAATAAAAAAGGAAGAAAAAAGAAGAAAAAAGAAAGAGAGAGAATCCGATGAAAGGAGAAGGAGAAAGAAGAGATCGAAAAGATATCTCGTTGCTCCAGAAATCTTATCCCATAGGAGATGATCGCATTTAATCTCCTTACTTTACGCTATGTAATTGCTGTCCCATGGCTCTAACAACGAACCGGTTTCCCAGTTGGTATTATTCGTGTCACTAATACCAAAACGTAAAGTAAATAGTAGGAAAGGATTGAGAAGACTAAATCGAGGAGACACGCGTAAGGCAAATGATATTGCGAGGTGGTTTCCGAGGTAGAAAGTTTTCTCGATTCTTGAGAGTCGAGTCACTTGTTTAGGCTACGTTGGAATAACGAAGGAACGGAATGGAACGAAGGAATAACGAACTCTTTCAGTTCGGCCTAAGCCAAAAAGCATTCGTGAAATATTTCTAAACAGGCGCGGGCGTGTCTCGTGAGAAAGAGAAAGGAAGAAGAAAAAAAAGGAACGAAAGAAGGAAAGAAAGAAAGAGAAAGAGAAGATGAAGGAAAGCAGAGCTAAAGCACGCGTATAATAATAGCTAATAAAGTGGACGTAAAAGGGGGTCCTTCGTGGTAAGGGCAGGTGGTGGCCCTTCGGTCGTCCATGGGGCACACTCCGGTTACTCTCGTGGCCAAAAACGACTTGCCTCTGGGCCCACGCGAGGGAGAGACTCTCTTTTTCTTTCTCTCCTTCTTATTTTTTTTTCTTCTTCATCTCTCTTGTTCTCGTCTTCGTCTTCACGAAGTGGCTTGGCTTTGTCCGCGAGAGAAGAACGACAAAAGAAAAATGACGTGCCAGGTTCTCTTCTTTGGTCGAGCTCTCTCTTTAATATTAAATCGACATTCTCGTTTCTCACGTATTTATACGTATTTATTCTATTTGACATCGATCAAACGAATTTCTCGATAGTACACGTATAATTATCGTTGGAGTTAGGATCAGAAATAGATATTTCTATCGATGGACCACACCGAGAGTACTTCGTGAAAGCAAACCGCTAGGTATTATTATGATATAAGCCGCGCGTGGCTTGCATGCACTACCATAAAGCCGGTGTACGTATGATACATACTTATGGTCAGACCGTACGAGCCCATTCGTCAGAGACAACGTTATGCCACATTACCGTCAGCGCGTGCCTCGGAAATTCCTGGCTCCCTTTGTGCCATAGAATTGAAACGGATGTGTTGCCTCACTTTGCTTTACGATATTTCCTCTCATTCTCTTTCTCTCTTTGGACTATTTATTTGAAATTTCCGAGCTAAGAGAAACGGGTTCAGGATCGTATATGTATGGAGATAGAATTTTTAACGAGAGATTCTCAAAAAAGCCCTAGCGACACCATAAAAGTACGGTGTATCTATTAAGATAAAAATCTTTCGAGTTAATTGATATTATAAAATAAAATCGTTCTTAAATCATTCGAGTGAACGTACGTCGTAGATAGTAAATAAATTTTTTCGTAAATTTTAGCAGTCGCATAATTCGAAAATGAGTCATTGCTTCATCCTACTCTTTCGTCCTTTAGGTATATAATTCGAAGGAGATCGTGGTCGCAACCGCGATCGTATTTCTTTCGACATATACGCGTTCGAGAGACGATCGCGGGCGTACGCTTCCAGACGTAGGTACGCGTGGTCGAGATAAATTCCACGCGAGTAATTTCAGTTAAAAAGGAGAGGATCTACCGGAGTCAAGTTTTGTCGTCGCCCCCGCAAAGAGGCCTTCAATTTCACGATCGGCCTAACTCCGTTGGGAGTACGTCGGGTGGCTGGTTTCACGCGATATCGTTCGGTCTTGCGTTTTCTCGTTCGTTCCTTCGTTCTTCCGTTCGTTCGCTCGCTCGCTCGCTCGCTCGTTCGTTCGTTCGTTCGTTCGGTTGGATGGAAATGGGCGAAAGGAGAAAGGAAAGAGAGACGGAGTAATCGGCAAATGGAGATGGCCCCTAAGTTCTCCAAGTCATCCCGCACCCGCCCACGCGTCCAGACAGAATAAAACTACTCGGGGACGGTCGTAAGTACCGAGGAAGTACGCGTTCGTCCTGATCCTCTATGTATATGAAAGAGAAAGAGAAGAAGAAAAAAAGAAAAGAGAGAAAGAAGAGAAAGAGGAGAGAGAGAGAGAGAAAGAAAGAATGATAGAAAGAGAATGAGAGAGTAAAAGAGAAGAGAAACGAAGGGACAGTTTGCCCGAGGGTGTTCTACGTAGGTATATAGGAAGAGTAAAAGAGAGAACGATATACGCAAAGATAAAGAGAAAGAGAGCAGTCTCGAGAGGGGATGAAGAAGACGAGGGAACGTAACGCCGCTTTACGGCTCTCTGGTCCAGTTGTAGCATTAATGCTCTCGTACGTATCGCGTAGGCGTGTGGTCGATCGGAGAAACGCGTGACACGTGGACATTACTTTGCGAGTCTCTGCAATTGCGCGTAAAAGCCTCGTGTTACGCCAGCGAAGAGAGAGAGAGAGATAAGTATATAACGCTGAGATATATATATATATATATATATATATATATATATATACCTGTGTATAGATATATGATCATATCGAAGAGAATAGAGAACCGAGAATAAGCAGATAAACGAGATCGTTCTTCTCACGGATTGTTACGCTTGATTCCTAGATTTGTTCCTCATTTTATTATTATATCTGTTTACCATATCTTGATCAGGATTTTGCAATTTTCTTTTTAGATTCTCTTCGATTCGTTTATTTCGTTGCATTAGATACTTTACGACGCGTTCCTTAATTGTGATACATAGACAGTACAGATTGGACACTTGAAAGATATTTTATAAGATCTTTTCTTTTTTCTATTTTCTTTTTTCGAGAAACATCAAATTTCAAACGAAAGAATTTCAATTTATACATCATCAGATTGTCTAGATCAGTTATCTATATCATAGTTCTAATAGTATGTTTTTGTTTTTTTTTATTTTTTTCTTCATTGAAAACACGTTAAGTCTTTACTATCTAGGGTGTAATTTGTTCGAGTATTACCTTATTCGTCCGACTGTTGACTTATAAAAGAAAAATCAAAGAAAGAGAATCGTGTAGAAAGGTGGCCGACACGTACGCGAGTATCACGTTCGTCTCTTCTTACCAAAGCCGGTTATATCTTGTCCCGGAGGAAGAGGACTCTCGAGAGAGAGGGCCCTGTCTCTTGCCCCACCCACCCTTTGTTTCCATAAATCACATCACAGCATACATAGCTCTCCAAGAATGGGCAGGTGCTCTCGCGCACCCACTGTCACGCTTCGTGCACCCGTGCCAGTGATTCTTCCTTTTTCTTTTCCTCTTCTTTCTCCTTTCCTTTCCTTTCATGCTCTCTCTCTCTTTCTCTCTCTCTTTCTGTCTTTCTCATTCTTTCTCTCTTTCTCTTCAGAAACCAAAGCACCGTTTTCTTTCGCATGCTCCGACCCCCTTTAAGTGCTTTTTTATGTGGTTTCGCCGTTTTGTTGCCACTTATTTTTTTCTACTGCAGCATCCCTCTTATCCCCTCTCTTTTTCTCTCCTACATTCATTCTTTCTCCTTCTCTCTCTCTCTCTCTTTTTCTCTTACATTCATTCTTCATCTTTCTCTCTCTCTCTCTCTCTCTCTTATTCTCCTTCTCTCTTAACGTTAAGGCCTTTACTCTTCAGCCTCTTTCGGCGTAATTACCGCGTCTTGCGGTTCGCTAGTGGTTTGCCATCCCGAGCTGTACCGAGAGCCACCGACTGCCTACAGGTGGTCCACTCGAGGAAATGCTCCTGTACGATATTCAGAGAACCCGAGACTTCTCTTCTTCTTCTTCTTCTTCTTCTTCTTCTTCTTCCTCTTCATCTTCGTCTTTTCCTTTTCTCTTTTTTCTTCTTCATCTTCTTCTTCTTCCTGTTCTTCTTCTTCTTCTTCTTCCTCTTCATCTTCGTCTTTTCCTTTTCTCTTTTTTCTTCTTCATCTTCTTCTTCTTCTTCTTCTTCTTCTTCACCTTCGAATATTTCCTCCCGAAGAAAGATCGTGTGCCGAAGGAACAGGTGGCAACGATTATCACAGGCGGCATGTCTTTTTAAATGTGCTTCCGCGATTTTTTTTCTTTTATTATTTTATCTTATTTCTCGTAATACATGAAATACTGTAGAGTATTATAACGATGCATTAAAGGAAATTTTGATTGGATTATGTAAGTACGTAGTAGATATTTGTTGATTATAGAAATCTTCTTTTAAGATTTTTTATACATTAGCCTCTCTCTCTCTCTCTCTCTCTCTCTTTCTTTCTTTCTCGTTCTTTTTAGTTTTACCTCTCCGTGGCTTGCACTTTGACTTTTAGATCCTACTAAATGTTTTATAATGATGCTGCACTATCTCGAAAACTCGTTTCGTCCATTAGGTGAACATACACCTGTAGCGGGGGTTGCACTCGTTTGAGCGAGGGTTGGACCCCTCACCGACGATCGACCTAACCGATATAGACTTTCCCCAAGCTTTATGTTAACTTTGAAAATCCTTTTTAAACAACAGGATTGATCCTTGTTTCGGATAGATAATTTCTTTTATATTTCTTTTTCTTCTTCTTTTTTTTTTTTGACGAAAATGCAGTCGAAAGTATTATAATTCATTGAAATATTAAAATTAACGTGTTAAAATAATTATTAAAAATTTTCCTACAGAATTGTACACGGTAAAACCGTGATTTTTTATAAGTTATCGCCAACAATTTCTCTACCTGTTAGAAATAACATTATCGAAGGGAGATAATATTATTTATTGTTCATCAAAATGATCCGGCTCACGATGAAAGTAGTCGTCAATTTTCACGGCGCCAAGTAAACGACAAGCTCCGCTCCTTATCCGCTTCCGCGATGTCAGGAGAGAAAAATTTTTTGTCCTGATAATTTCATGATTTACGGCCAAGATCGTGGCAGTTAACGAGCGTCGATTTTAACTTCCACGACGCGTATCGTTTGCTTGAATTACGAGAAAGAGAGATAGAGGGTCTTCTTCCCCTCACTTTTTTTTTTATCTCTTTTTCTTTCTCTCCAACCCCTTCTACAGGATTACCGGAATTCACGAAAGAAGTACCGGAATTTATCGTTGAGGGAATATTTACGGTTGGTCGGGGGGTATGAATATTCAGCTGGGTTTATTTTACGTGCTCGAAGGTTCGCCATAGCTCGCTTCCTCATACCTCTTCCTTCTCTCTCTTTCGTCGAAGAGAAAATAAGAAAAGAAAAATCTCTCTCTCTCTTTTTCTCTGCCTGTCTGTCTCTCTCTCTCTTTCTCTCTATCTATCTCTGTCTCTCTTTCGTTGGCTATGGGGTCAAGGGTTAATGAAACTTGGTGGAAAAAAGAAATGCAAATAAGATAAGCGAGAAGGAGAAGCGTGCCATGGTAGTTTCTTACAGTATATATCTACATACATACATATATGTATATCTACATACATATATATATATATGTATGTATGTATGTAGATACCCTACGCTATACATGGAACAACGTATAAGATAAAAATACACGAAGAAGGCAAATTAGAGGCTCGTTGCTCGCTCGAAGCCAAAAGTTTTCTTTTGGCGAATAGCAGGAACCTTTCACGAAGCCTTCTCTCGTATGTCCGTCTTATGTTGGTACGTTCAAAGTAACGACCACAGCAGTAACGCTTTCTACAAATCGACGCTCTTACCGGTCATGTAAAAGTAAGTGGCACAAAGTGGCACGAAGTTTCGCCTTGAAACTTTGGCTTTTGATTTCATTCTCACGCTGGTCGATAAGTATAACGCTTATGATAATTTTATTACAAGTACGTTTTAATAATAATATTTTTATCAATATCAAACGTTTTTATTACGGGTAAATTAGTTGGTTCGTCGTATGGAAGAAAAAGAAAAATGAAATATTGTGGAGTCAAGGTCGAGAAAGGGAATAAGATTGCAGAAAAAGGGACAAATCGAGAAGAAAGTAACGTTAAGTTAAAATAAGGTATCGGGATAAAAGGGACAGGTGCACGTAACACTGGTAGTCGTTATGGCGAGTGCCATATGGCGGGGTTTCACGAGCGGAAGGATGATATAAAGCGATGTGGATGAACGAGTCAAGCGAGTTACAGTGTCTCCCCGACGAAAGATATTTCAAACCGATCGATGGATCCACCACAAGAGATTATTTCTCTTTTATCAATGATTAAATTTTATTTGTATAATCATTTACCGAGATAAGGGAGAGTTAACGAACAAAAAGAAATCGAATTTAATGGTCGAAATTGCACCAAAAGAAAGAAAAAAAAAGAAAAGAAAAAAAATTTGTTGAAAGATTTAAAAGAAGGATATTTTTTGGGGCCTCGGCGTAAAAAAATGTTGTTTTCTTATCCAACATATTCTCTTCCTCCCTCTCCCTCTCTCTCTCTCTCTCTCTCCTTCTTTCTTTGGTTCGCCATTAACGATAACTCTCGGAATCCAGCGAAAGGATAGGGGCTTATCCTTAACGGGATGTAAAAGTTTATCTTACTTGTTCTGTAAGGATCGAAGAAGAAGTGGACACGAGGGGTCTAGGTGCGAGAGCACGGCGGCGCCCGTAAAAAGGTACTTTATTCGTTAATTACAAGAGGGGTAGTTGCTTACCGTCGACTTGAAATACTTCCTACCCGATGCCTTTAAATTATAGACTTAATGGATTTGGGAAATACTTGTTAGCGAACGTTCGAGGCCAGCCACGAATGGAGTTGCCCCGGACTCTCGCAGCTGCGATCATAAAATTTCTACTCCGCGACGGTCGCGATGACATTTTTAAAATACCTTTTTGTCTCTCTCTCTCTCTCTCTCTCTTTCCCTTTTCTCCTTTTTTCTTTCTTCCTTTGATTTTTACTTTTCTTCTTTCTTTTCTTCTCTTTCCCCGTTTAATACATCCATATAGACTTTGTGAAAGTAAGCAGTGAGCCAGAGAGAAATGAAAAAGACACACGAACAAATCCTAACAGCCGTAACAGACGAACGATCGATGATTTACACAGCTAATAAAGTTCGCCGAATTAACATAATGCATGGCTTGCTGAGCTTTAACTCACGATAAACTTTCCATCGTGGTAAAGTCCATCGTTCCGCGAATCGTGATTTACCGACAGATTCTCCTTCTCCATTCGACGTTCAACGAGACTTCTCAAAATTTTTTCCTTTTTCTTTTTTTTTCTCTTTTCTTTTTCTCTTCGGAGGAGATTTTTCTAAATTCTATTGACAAACGCTATAAGAAAATATCATATTTCTCAGCGAACATTAAACGTGAACGTTTAAAGACAAAATATCCGAGAGTATAATCCTCTCATCGAATCCGTGTGTCGAATATTTCTTTTTATTTTTTTTTTTGTATCTATACTTTCGTAAAGCAGTATCCAGAAGATCCTAATGCATACAATGTTTCGAAGGTATTGATTTACATGCACAATAAACTCTGCTCAAAATTTGCATAATACCAGGTCAAATACGGTCGAGTACCAAGTTTACTTACCCGCGTATTGAACTTCATAATATCTCGGCCAAGATTTACTACCTCTTCGACCGTAGGAAAGTATATACTTCGTTCCAGGACCACGAAAGATGACTCTTACTCTCATCGTGTATAATTCATACTAATTCACTTACATTGTTTTAATTTCTACGTGCGCGTCTTATTATCGAGTTGCATATGATTTATTGTCAGACAAGTTTCGTGTTAACATTTGCCAATTAAAGTTATTAAATACGATAAATATATCATATTAATCACTATTAAATCATTAATTAACAATAGGATATGTTCATTGATAAGACTTAATACGAATTTTATAAAATTGCATCGAGTTTAAGAAAATTCTTTTTTTTAAACAACACACACGATATATGTATCGTAAAAGAAAATTTGTTAAAATTTTCGGAATATCAAAATTTTGTATTTTTTTTTATTCTCATTCGTTTTTTTTTCCTTGAATAATCAATTTTGTAATTTTACTTGTAATACTGTGTGTAATACTATACGTGCACGTGGTGCCGAGATCATAACGTTCTTTTCTTTTCACGTAAGAAAATTTTATTAAATTCATGCTTCGATATGGTACGAATATTCAAAATTTTATGCCACAGTGATGTCGCCGTGCTTTTGCTCGCCCCTTCACCCTACTACTTATCTCTCTCTCTCTCTTTCTCTCTCTTTCTCTTTCTCTTTCTCCCTCCCTCTCATCGAAAAGCATATTCTCACGGTTCACATTCTTTAAGATTCCTTTCGGTGAAAGTAATTAAAAGTCTTACCTCAATAGTATGCACGAATAATAATAAACGTACGACTGAGAAAACTGGTAGAAGAAAATTTACACTATCGTATTTATTCGACAGGGAGTTTAAATATAAAAAAAAATAAAGTGCGGAAGAGTATGGATGAGGAAAGGATGATGAGAAAAGGAGGAGAAGGTTTCTTTGACTCTCACAAGACAACGTCACTGCATTCTGTACGGATATTATGTCTGCGTTTAACGGCCATGCCATTTTGTTTTGCCTCGAGAAGAAGAGAAAAAGTGGTGAAGAAATATAAAGCAAAATGGTGGAAAAAAGAGAGAGAGGGTGAGAGGGGGAGGGGGAAGGGGCAAATAAAATGGGAAAGAACGAAGAGCAAAATCGAGTTTCGACCTTTGGTTTTACCAGGAGCAGGGACTAATTAGTTGTAATTATAATCCATGTGGAGTATGCTTGCCGAACATCTGCTCCAAAAAAAGAATAATAAAAAATTCAAGATAATAACTTTTGACCTTCATCAAATGCGTTTTATATTTTTCTTGATTTGTCTTTTTTTTCATTATCTTAATTCTTTCTTTTTTTCTTTTACATTCATTACTAATCAGGGAGGTCCAATTATTTGTGTAATTTTTATCATACGAAATTAGACAATATATATACATAGAGAGAGAGAGAGAGAGAGGGAAAGAGAGAGAAAAGAAATTGAGTAAAAGTATTGTTTATTTGTTTGTGATTCCTGAATGAGAAGTTGGAAGAGATATAGAAAGAGTGAAAAAAGTTTTGAATAATTACGGTAATTAGTGTCGCAACAATGGCGACGATTTCTTTCTCCAAGGAGCTCCATTTTTCTCGAATAGTTGGAATACTTGTTCTCTACTTCGGCACATTTCGCGTACAGATATATCTTCATTTTATCTGCGTTTCTCGAATGGAACGTAACTTCGGCGATCGTTGAAAAAAAAAAGAAAGAGTCAGAAGGAGAGGGAGAAAGATATAGAAAGAGAGAATTTCCACGGGACGGAGAGTTTAAATCCCAAGATTTATGCTCGAAGATTACGTTCTTGTGTCAAGCAAGCGGCAAGAGAACGTATTCTTTCGTGGTCGTTGGAATACGTTACGAGTGTCCGACTACTATGATTTCCGAGTAATAAAAGAGAAGCAGAGAATGTTACTTTCGGTCCAAGAAGTCTCCGAACAAAACCGTATTCTTTTTCCAGCGTTAACTATTTTTCTGGATTTTTGCTGTCGCAATTATGTCGGGGTATTTGCTTCCGCGCAATACAGCGATGCTAATCGTTATAATTATCGGCTTAGCTTTTGCTCAATGTAGAGCAACGATAAGTTTCGAATCTATTAAAAAAAAAAAAAGAAGAAAGAAAAGACGAAATGTTTAGAAACTTACACGTTGAAAATAATTTAGAAATAATCAATAGATATAGTTTTACAATTATACAAAATCGTGTAACAATTCGTTGCAAAATAATAATAATAATAATAACATGAAATAATTGACGAAATTCGATGCTGATTGGACCGAAATACAAAATGTAAAATTATTATCATCATAATATCGGAGAGATAAGGTCTTACCGTGAAATTTGTTAAAGAATTTCTTCATGGAAATTTTCGAATAAAAGTTCGAAGAAGGTCTAAACTGGATTGGAGTTGATTCGATTCTCTTTGAACATGCCGGATTCGAAAGTAGAAAGAGAAAAGGAATGAGATAGAAATTAATTTGGCAAATTACTCGATGTGAGGATAAGAAGGAGTGAGAGTGTTCAGGTCAGAAGCTTCGTCGGAGAGAATTCTCCAGGATTCTTGGCAACGAAGGTCGCTTGGTTTCGCTGTACAAGCTTTTAAAACGATATGGAACGAAGGTAACACGGACATAACCGTTGGTTATCGGAACGCACGAGTAACATTCCAAACATCCTACGAATGGTCACGCGATATCTGAGCTTGGTTTTGAATGTTTCTTCCTATAAAGACGCCGGTATTATCCTTGAAATCTGTTTCGATGAGGACGAATCGTTCTTTCCCACGAAGACTATTTCTTTCGCTCTATCTCTTTCTCTCTTTCTCTTATCATCCACTCTTACTCATAATTTTCAAAGACCGATTAATTAGCGCTCAGCCTAATTGCCGTATTAATTACGAGCATGTAACGTGCCATGCGTCGCAGGTAATCGAGCGAAACAGGCTCGTGTTTCATTACAATCTCTCTCTTTCTCTCTCTTTTTCTCTCTTCCTTTCTTTATAATGATTCGAGATGGAAATGGAAAAAAAAGAAAAAGAGCTAAAGGGAAGATAGAACCCAAATTTTAATAGGGATTCGAAACGTTTATGCGATGTCATTAAATATTGTAAAAGCTGGAACGCTTCTTCTTTCGACCGCACACATTGAATTCATATCATATATATATGATATGAAAAGGAATAATATGGATATAAATTACATTATATGAAAAATATATTAAAATTAGTGATACGAATAAATTTTTTCAACTTTCGATGATAAGATTGATTGATTGATGTATTCGTGATATATCGTATATGATAGTTAAATCAAATAATTTTTTGTAAATATTAAATTTTATGCCAGCAGGATTATTTGAAGCATGATCGAGAAAAAAAGTCTTGGCGAAAAAAGTAAGCCGGTATTCGAAGCATTCCACGCTTTTGCTCACATTTCAAACCTCGAACTCGTTGATGTGCCACGAATGGAAAGGTAATCGTTCCGCCGAAGGCGTCGAACACGTCCACCTTCCTTCTTCTCGTTCATTTCCACTCTTTCCACCATATTGCCGTACGATTAATTATATCTCACAAATTCGTAGAAAGCCTCATGTCATGTATCAACCTAATCACATTATTTTTATTATGTAAAATTTCAGATATTTCTATCTAAATTATTTTTCTAATTTTTTTTTTCATAGGTATTACATAAAAATATATTATTTACATTTTTTCTTTTTCTACTCTTTTCGTATAAACGTAAGTCTTACGATGATTCATTCATCTGTCATTCATAGAAATAATTTCTTATAAAAATTTCCCGTATATTGGATTCTTAAAGTAAATTACATTTTTTTTGCCAACTCTTATCAATTATTTTAAAAAGAAAAAAAATCATCCCTTAGTGTTCTCAAGTGTCCAAGAATTGTCAGCAATGATTTGTCAATTTTCATCTGAATACATTATCATTAAGTTATTTTTCTTTAAGCTTATCATTCGTGTGACCACTCCTTGGAATGTTTTACGATTTTTCATTTCTCATCGAATGTTATCTTGTATAAAAACGATTGGCTTATTTTTCTTGCCTTACAGGTTTGTTAGTCAGATTTTAATTTACCTTGGTACTTCTAAAAAGGGTAAAGAGGATACGTTTCGAATGCATGGTAATAGGATTACGAAACTTTTTCTTTCAAGAAAAGAAAAAAAAAGGAAAAAAAAAATAAATAAATAAAATGTAAGAAAAAGACAGAGGGATGTATTTATTCTTCTGGTGAATTTACGATTAAGTGATTTTGCAAGTGCCATTGAGCGTTTCGAAACCAAGAGCGTATCGCTTTACGATTTGGATAAACATCATGGAGAGGATAGAAGGAACGAATGAGCAGAAGGAGGAAGAGGAGGAGGAGAAAGAGGACCATCGCAGGAACTCGTAAAACGTACGAACGACTATACAACCGGTGATACGAGGCGTACCATCTTATATTAATTTATTACCATTAATAACAGGTCGCCCCTTTCCTTTCGCTTTGATTACTTTTTTTTTCTTTCATTCATTTTCTCTCTCTCTCTTTCTCTTTCTTTCTCTCTCTCTCTCTTTCTTTCTATCTTTTTCTCAAAGTTTCTTGCTACCGGGGATAAATTTTACGACAAGTCAATGGAGTTGCTTCGCTAACATTCGGAATATATACTTTTTTCTTATTATATGTAGATATTAATGAATATGTTCTGTTATAATTAATACTCGTATTAGGTAGATTTATAAATATTCAACCAACATTAGAATTATCGTCGTAAAATATTTATTTTCTATATATACTTATACATTTAAATATTTATATATCTATATATTTAAATATATAATAGCAATCTCCCGAAAAGGTAACCCAGTAAACAATTGTATGATAAATTTAAATGAATAGATATTTATTTCGTTAATTCGTAAATAAATATTTTTTATATAATTGTATATAATTATATAATTTTTCTAACATTCATAACTTTATTATAACGTATATAAATTTCTAACTTCAACATATACAAATATCAGTTTTGTGTGGGATCATTTGACAGGGGATAAAATAAAAGAAAAATGTGAAAGCGTTGGTGAGAATTCGTATAACAATTAAATCGTCACGACATGCGACCACGAAATTGGAGATGCAGTTTTTATAAAAGAGACTCACCTGAGAAGAGGACTAACGGATTCTGCTTGCTCTCTCTCTCTCTTTCTCTCTTTTTTATCTCTCTCTTCTTGAGAGGAAGATCGTCCTACGAGATGGAGATTTCCAAGACGGATCGCACGCTTTGCACGCGAGCGGAACCTGCGGCCAGAATGTGCGTGTCTGTGCATCGTGTTTCAAAAAGAGAGAGAAACAGAAAGAGAGTGAGGGAGAGACGTAGAGAGAGAGAGAGAGAGAGAGAGAGAGAGGGAGAGGGTCGATCGTTACGACTTCACGCTGACTTTTGCACGCGCTCGTCACTCGCAGCGTATTCACCCTTCTCGTATACGATCGAAACGTTACACGCTCTGTGTGAGAAGAGAAGTAGCAGGAAGAAGAGGGAAGAAGAGGAGAAGGAGGAGGAGAAAGAAGTAGGAGGAAGAGGAAAAGTAGGAGGAGGTGGTACAACGACTAAGAGAAAGCCTCGAGCTGATCCAGTAAAATCGCGTAGGCAGATTACTTGCGTCGTTATCTTTTGTATGTGTGTATATATGTGTCTACATTTACCTCCTGGAAATTTCTTCCCTTCTTGGTAAAATCGATTGGTTAAAAATTGAACTTGCAAATTTAAGGTTTGTTTCACTCGTTGAATTTATCCTATCGTTATCGTGATTCTTCAATAAAGGGGATCGTGCAATGTATATTGAGTATATTTCTTTCTCTCTTTTCTTAATTCGTAAATAATACGAACGTTCGAAATGTATAATAATTTATTTTCTATGATTTATAAAGTTTTAACGAGACATAAGTAATTCATAAATAAATAAATAGTATAAGATACGTAATAAATGAATAGTAAATAATAAAATTGTATTTATCCAATGAATTTCAAATGCGACGTTATTGCAATCAATCTCGTGTTTATATATGAATGGATTTAATAAATGTATGTTCGTGTAAAATCAATAATAATATCGTAATTTAAGCGGAAGAGAAAGGAAAGGATAATTATCTCGATTTCGTAAATACGATATAATTAAGATCGATATTAACTGGTATAGAATTTATTATGTTTATAACTGATATTGATATCATCATCGATAATATGTTTCATGGTGTACGACGAATCGCCAGTAAAATTTGCAAGGAAGGTTATTACTTTGTTATTTATATACTGTTCAATAAAAAGCATATTATATATATATATATATATATATATATATATCGTTATTTTTTTTTTTGATACTCTGGTAAGCGAGTTATCGAAAACGGAGTGTCATTAAGCTGCCAAGGTCGACCGTTTAAAATTTCTTTCAACGACCACAAGCCGCGTTCAATTTTTAATTAGGCTTGATTACATAAGCATAAAACGCGACGCGGCACTCTCGATAATTAAAAGTAATTACCAATTACAGTGAGTCGAATCCTCTCCCATTTAGTCGAGCGATTGAAACGAGCATGCGCGTGTGCGTAATTGCAACGAACCTGTATCCTTTTTTTCAGTTCTTTACTCCTATTTTTTTCCTTAATTTGGTCTATTTCGATAAGATTATTTAGATCGATTAAAACGTTCGACATTTTCGACTGATTATCGATCGATCCAGATTATTCTCGTTCCGACATAAAATATTATTTATCTTACTATCAAAGAAATATCATTTTTTAGGCGGGTATAATCGAAAAAAAATTTCTGAATGATTCGAGTTTAAGAATCGAAGAAGATTTTTCGGGCCTTCCTCTATTCGTAATCGTTGGAGCGAGACGAATTCGAGTCCTAGGACAATTTTCGACGATTTTCAACCACAGCGAATCGAGATGCGGTCGAATCGATGATGAAGGCTCGATATCGTCGATTCGATCGAGACGTGATTTTTCTTTTGAAATGAGAACAAAAGGATCGCTAGTTAAGAGTACCGGTTGATGTGCAAGAAACGTTTATATGGATTGCTCGTGTTTTCTTCGAGAATCGAAAGGAGGAACTTGGAACTTGTAAAACGTGAATTCGATGTAGGTCGGTATAAAGAGAATTTTTACAATTAAGGGATTAAACCACAAGCAACTCCTGTGTCAGGATAAATGAGGCATCGCTTTGGATAGGATAGTAAACGATTAAAGTTACTGGAGCAGGTGTGTTTCAATGTAGGTGAGAGAAAGAGATAGATTAATAGGGTAGAAAGAGAGAAAGAAGGAGAGAGAGAGAGAGAGAGAGAAAAGAGAAAATGAACGAACGCGTTTGTGAAACTAGTTCTCGATCGCGTGCTACCACTCGATCTTCTAGATCTTCTTGATCTTCTCTCTCTCTCTTTCTCTCTCTTTCTCTTTCGACGTTATCCTCTCCGATATTTCGCAGCTAGGAACAAGTCATTCTCTTTCGACTCATCCGAACCCATATTCCATCCCCCTTTTTCCTTAAGAAGAAAAGACTTTTGTCTTCTTCTTCTTCTTCTTCTTATTGTTCCTTGTCTTCCCTAATGTTTCTCCCTCTATCTCATGCGAATCGAACGGTCGATCGCCATAACTTTTTTTTGAATATTTCGGCTTCGTATACGAGTCTCTCGCACCTGCCATCCGGCAAAACGAGTCGGAGAACTCTTCGACTCCACTCGACTAGAAATAGTTCGCTATTTTTTTTTCCATTCTTTTTTTTTGTGTTGTTGCCAGTGAGAGGCTAATTCGTTTGGTAGATTCTGAGTGTCACTCGGTGCTATGCCCTCGAGTTTACTCTCGTGTGAGAGAACGTGAAAGAGAGATAGAGAGAAAGAGAGAAAGAGAAGGAGAGAGAGAGAGGGAGAAAGAGAGAGAAGAGGAGTTAGAGAGAGAGAGAGAGAGAGAGAGAGAGAGAGAGAGAGAGAGAAAGAGAGAGAGAAGAAGAGGGGTGGTTCGGAAGACGATCGTCTCGTTCGGGCAGTGCAGCTTTTTATCGACTACCACATTTTCTCCCGGCATCTCCTCGCCTTTTTATTCCATCCTTGCTCTCCTTCCGATCCATTTCCGAGCGAGCAACGCGTTTGATCTTTCCAGTTGAGAAAAAGTCGAGTGCGAGTGGCATAGTGTCCGAGAGCACTGTTGTATCGATCTTGACGGATTTCTTCTTTTTAATATACCCATTTTATACAGGGGCGAGGCACTGGGCTTAAACGTGATTTCTACGAGCAGGTCTTCGATCGAACGGTAAAACGTTTAGTTTAATTCTTTTAGTTAATTCTTTACTTTCGTCTGTGTGTTGATAAATTTAAAATAATAATAATAATAATAAATTGTAAACCATCGTTTTTAGAAACAGTTATTTTTACGTCAAGATTGCAATTCTGAATACGATTAAATGTTATATATCTTTTTTATATTGAACAATACAATTTTATTGTTAATTAATTGTTAGAGAAGTATAATAAAACTGTGTAACTATTAAAAAATAGCTTTCGAAAGGAAAGATACTCGATACTTAGGGATAAAAGTCGATGAAAAATCTATGGTTTTTCCAATCCCTTAGGAGGACTTAAGGACGAGTGGGAGAAGGAAGAGGACAACGAAACGATCAACACCCGCTGCGATTCCTCCACAACTCGTCTCCCGTGGTGTTTAGAACGAAACAAAGAACAATTTCCTTGTCATGCGGAAATACTATAGTTGAAAGTTGCTTTCGCTCAGAGTTGACGAACTAACTTGTGGCACGTGTCCTCCCACCCCCATTTTTTCTCTCTCTCTCTTTCTTTATCTATCCGTCTGTGTGTCTCTCTCTCTCTCTTCTTTCAAAAAAATTTTCTACGTTCCGCCGTACATCCTTCGCTTCCTAAAGAAACCGAAATCCATCTTTTCGAAGTTCTTCTCGTTTTTCTTGCCACGTGTGGGGGATTCCATTATCCCTATAACTCATTCTTTCTCTTCCCGTAAAACATTAGAGACTAAACTCTCGCTTTATTTCCTAATTCTATCCTGATTTATGTCTTCCGAAAGAAATTTTCAGTGGAAGAGAATAAATTTGATATCTGACTTTGGAAAGACAAAGAAGGATCTTTAAACTCGTTTCCGTGTGACTATTTTTCTTTTTATATCCATAAAGTTCTTCATTCTTTTAATGTGATAACGATTCCATTTGTTTATTTAAAATGATTACTAATAAATAATTAAACTGTGTAATATATAAAGTAAGAGTTGCAATATATTTCATTATATCCTATGTAAAATCGTATATAATTTATAAACATTATTTATAAAAAATGATTAACGATTCAACGTCATATATATACATGTGTGTGTGTGTGTGTTATTAGAAATAAAAATTATAAAAGATATTCGTATTTGTATATTCAAAAATAAACATCAAAGAAACGTTCGACACGAAGGATAAAAAAGGATAAAAATGAGATCGCTGAAACGATCCCTTTTCTCGTTCTTTCATCTTCTTTTAGGTGACATAGAAATAAGAAAAAGAGGGTAAGAATATAAGCGGAATATAAAAGAGTATAAAAAAAAGAGGAGTAGGTTCTCGAAAGAGAGGGAGAAAGAAAGAGATAAAAATATTCTCGATGGGGTGGACGTTCTCGCAGCTAGCAAATCACAGCATCATTTATCATCGGAGGCATCATCCATCTCGGACAACTGGAAATCTCTATTTTGCATTCGGCTTATCCGAGTGTCAAGAGGGATCGCGATACTTCGTCCCTTTTCTTTCTTTTTTTTTTATTCTTCCTTTCTCTTTTCTCCCTTCTTTTTTCTCTCTCTATTCCTCTCTATCTATTTTTTTTCTCTCTCTTTTTCTCTCTCCGTATACAAAATTTTTCAGATCTGGTGCTCTTGAATCGTAAATAAACAAGAAAACAATCAAATAAAATAAACTTGATTAATTTTTACAATATTTAAAACAAAAAATTGTCGAATAGTTGAATATTTATAGAAAAAATAATCAATTACAATTATATCTCTATTTCGTATGTATGTTAACATAATTAATACCCATACTAATATTCTTATGTAAATTTGTTCTTTTAAATTATTAATCAGATGAATCAATTTTTTATTATTTGATATCAAGTCTTTTTGTGAATATCATGAAATGTTACTGTTTAAAAGCTACTTCAAAATGCATAATAAATATCCTCTCTCTCTCTCTCTCCTTTCACATGCTCTCACATAACGAATCACTCGGAAATTAACGGTCTTCTGGCACACCGGCACCGCCCCGTAACTGCTAATGGTAATGCGGTAATACTCGACTTTCCATTCTCGTTAAAGTTTGATTTAAGCGTCTCGTCGAGCTTCACTCAGTCGAGACGAGTCTCGTAGAACGATCAACTACTTCGATCGTAGGCGATGCTTCAAGAGAGAGAACGAGAGAGAGAGAGAGAGAGAGAAAGAAGAATGTCTTATGTCATGATTTACATATGTATGTACCGAAACTCTCTTGACATTTACGAAGAAAATATTGAAATAAAATTTTACAATTAATAAACAATAATTAATATTGTTCATTTATTAATTACAATTCAATGAGAAATATATAAAATTTATTGGAAGATCTTTATTAAATTTATTCATTAATAATTACAAATCAAAGTATGAATTAATCATTCGTTGTAATATAGATGCTTGAATGTCAGTGATAATTATAAAAATAGTTGAAGATCGATTTAATAATTCGTATAATTCGTACTTTTTTCATTTCATTCGTAGAAAGGCTTGTTAAGACGTAATCAGTTCGAATTTTGTGCAGGACCCGCCCTATCTTTGTACACGCAAGGATGACGTCTTACAAGGATAAAATATATAGTCACCTCGACTTAGGCTTATAATATTAATCTTCGTTTCTCGATTTCGACAAGATTAATAGATGTTCGAAAGATGAAGAGAAATAGAGACGACCTCGTTGTAACATTCTAGAACGATAGATATAAGGAACTTGAGATCTATACATCGTCAATGTGATCGATGCGATCGTTTGGATGATTCTGATATAGCTTTATCGATCAGGTTAGTATATCAGTGCTAATGCGAGTCTTACTAGAATGACAGGGTATCACTTATAATAATTGACACGTCTACTATGAGGATTCTACTTCAAATCATTAAAGAAAAAAAAAGAAGAAAGATGTTTTAAATAAAAAAGACCAAAGTTTTAGTAAATATCTTTTATCTCGATCATATCGTCGATTCGTCAAGATATCGTTAAATACCCTTTTCATAAAAAAAAAAAAGAAAAAAAGAAAAAACTTACACGTTCAAAGTGTGAAATTAAAAATGATCTACACGACGTGATGATCTACAGGATGTGATATGAATTTATTATCCATTACTAGGGATGTATTATATTTGCTTCGATCGATCTAACGGTTTAAATTCTTTGGAAAAAGATCGATCAAAGCTACTAACCTCGATCGAAAGAATAACGATTAGCGGAACTTCTACTTTTTATTGGTAAATGATTCTTAAATGATTACTGTGAAAATTGGTAGCAACGTTCGATCGTGAGTTTTATTTTTTCTTTCTCTCTTTTTTCTTTTTCCTCTCTCGGTTTATCCTGTTACACATGACGTAAGTAAGTAGACGAGGCAGGTCACAGAGAGCAGAAAACGGAAGTCGAAGAAGTAGTAGAAGCTTCGATAGCCGAGAGTTAGTTGTAAGACGACGGTAATTAGTTAGCAGTCGTTGTTCTTTTTAGATGATGATCGCCACTAACGATCAACTTCTATAACGATCACCTTTTTCTTTTTTCTTTTCTTTTTTATCTATTTTTTTCTTTTTCTTTTTTTAATTCAAACACCGTATTCCGAGTAGCATTTCGTGATTGGGATAATAAGTTATTGATATTCCCTATCTATCCTCCTCTTTTTTTATATCATAGTTATTATAATTGGTAGTGATCAAAGTTTATTTATACAGAAAAAAGAGATCCGTTTTTATTATATCGAGTATGTCTCTAGACGTAAGTTCATTCATAGTTTACTATTAATTAATTTTCCTTAGTAAATTATAGGTAAAAAGATTTTGTAGAGAGACATTCTTTACGAACGTTCTCTCTTTCTCCTTTTCTCTTTTTATTTCTCTCTTTCTTTCTCTCTACATTTCCATAAAATATCGGGGTGGTAATAAATTTCAATTTTACAAGCCGCTCGTACATTTGCAATTGGAATTCTCGTTCGTTCGTTGCATTGACGACGAGACGAAAGGGAAAGGATAGAGATAGAGAATAGGGATGAACAAAGACGAAAGAGAAAGAAGGATCGAAAGGGGAGAGGAAGCACGTTAATTATTTCAAGCTCGATTGCAATTACTCATACCGAGTTGGTCGTTAAGACACACGATTCGAGACCTCGAACAATCTCCACGAAGCTCGTTAGCGAAAGGATAAATATTTCCAATTGGTGTCGTTTCTTTCTACTTAATTTTCTTTCTCTTTCTTCCATTCTTCTTTTCTTCCTTTCTTTCTTTCTCTTTCTAATATATTTTCTGTTCGATCGATCTCTCTTGTTTTGATTTTTTTCAAAGCACGATATATTTCGACAAGTTCGCTTTAATATAATTATATCAAATTTATTTTTATTAGAACATATCTGTGATAAAGAGATATTAATTAGATCAAAATTCAATAGTCAAATTATATGGTAATCGAGCAAATAAAAAATTTCGATCGTCGAGTTCATCGTTGAAAATGATTTTATCAGATCGAAGTTACGTCATTTTGATCCCTCCCTTTTTTTTCGAGGTCAATGTAGATCCCTTTATACACAAGTCGAACTGTTACATTATAGATGCCAATCTGAAAAGGTGAGGCGAGGAGAAACGAGAGATAGAAAAGAAGTCGATCGAAGCCGCGACAGAGATCGACTCTATCGTAAGATCAATGATCATTATTCAAGGTTCAATTAAAGGCACGCCGTGCTTCTAATTCGGGCATCGTTCATGAGATTATCCCGATATCTTTTCGTATCGATTGCTCCTAGGTGGGCCTTGCGCGTTATGCTACGTTATACACAGGGGCGGATTCAATAATGGAATTAAATTACGATTTATCATTGTAAAGGGATAAATAAAATAGAAAAAAATCTTTCGAATGTTGTTATAGTATAATTTAATTCATAAAAATTTAATTCAAACGATTCGTCTAACAAGGTACATATATTGCATTATTATATATTGCTATTGAAATATATATAAATCTGGGATATACATATATGTATTTAATGTTTATAATAATAATAATCGTCATTTAAAATACATCACTCAAACATCTTTTAAATTATTCGATGATAGAAAGAAATTTTTCCGATAAAAGTTAATCGATCTATCTATACATTTTGTTTTCATCTTCAAAACTGTTCTCTCTGTATATCAATATATATTTAAAAAATTATATGAAATATTTTATTATTAATAGGTATTGAATACAAATTTCAAAAAAAAAAAAAAAAAGAAAGAAACAAAAAATATAAAATTATCAATATATAAAAATTGCTTCGTGTTGCAAACATCATTTTAATCGTACGATTAAATTACGAAATTTTGTATATATTCGCAAATATATAGATTAGAGAAGGGTTGAGATGAATCCGCCCCTGACTAGTGGCATCGTCGTGGTCGAAGCGAAGGAGAGCGTGGGCGCGCACCTCGTCGTATCGATCTCAGATTTTTCGACGACCGTTTCAGAGCAGGATACACTGGGTGGTCCCACGAGATGTACACAGAACAATGAATCATACCTCGAAGAAAAGGATTTCGGTGTGACACAGTACCAACTCTCAACGTATTCCCTCAAGGTGATCTATACGAACCAACGAGTACCAACCCGGAGAGAACCGATCTTTGTAAGATCCTTTTTTTTATCGATCATAAAACATTTCAAAACGTTAACTCTCTCTGTGTATGTCTATTTTATTTTTCAACGTTAATAATAATATTTAATTAATAGTTTTCTCTTTTGAAACAAATAACATTCAATGAATCATTGTAATTAAATATCAATAATTATTAATATAACATCATTTTTAATTAAAAAAGTAAAAACTAAAATAATGAAGTAATAAGATCGATTCGTTCGTGAATAAATTTAGCAGAAATTAATTAGAATTTATCAGGGAGAAAACATTGAGAAATGCTTCTTTTCTTTTCGCAAATATTTAAAAAACTGATTAACTATTAACGAGAAAATGTAAACGAAAATAATGAATATAAGCGATCGTTCGAATTTATCGAATTTAGCCACTCCCCATTTTCTTTCTGAGCGAGCACCTAATTAAATTAGGCTCTTGCTGATAGATTTCAATCAGACTCGAACGGGCCACCGTCGACACTCGACTTGCTCGTCGAGGGAAGTTTCGATCTACACGCCCCTAAAATTTAACAAGCCACCTACCCCATGTTCGCAGCCTCCCGCATGTCATCTCCTTTTCTCCTTCCTCTTCGTGCAATTAATTAACTCGGTCTTCTCTCTCTCTTTCTCTTTCTCTCTCTGTCTCTCTCTCTCTCTCTCTCTCTCTCTCTCTCTCTCTCTCTGCGTCTCCTCTTCTCTCGCATCCCAAGTCTTCCCTTAGGTTCCGAGTAATTCAATATTGTGATACGGGTTCTCTGATGTTTTTTCTTTCTTCTTTGTTATTTTCCCACGGAAAAAATATCAGGGAACCTAAAAATTTTTTCTATATCCTTCAGTAAAATTAATTCGTTCGATTAAACAAATACGTTTACAACTAAAACAACTTATAGTTAACACAATTGGAATAAACCTCTAGTTTCTTTGAGTAGACATAGATTTAACGTCGAGATAAAAAAAAAATCGATCGATCACGTCCGTCCATGATATGTAACTTAAAATATATTTTTTTTTTCTTTTACAAGCCAGGTCTCGATTTATTTATATCAAAAAGTCGCGAGAAGAGACAAGTAGTACACGTGCCCGATCCTCACTCCATGTAATCCCAACGCTTCGATAATAATCTTGCGAATTACATAATCGGCATACCTTCGACGAATGTGAAAAAAAAAGAAAAAGAAAAAGAAATAAGAAAAGCACGAGCCAGGTACGATCAGCAAGGTGTATCGGCAAAACGATTATTATCCGGGAGTCTCCTTCGGGCTGTCTGGATTCGTGTTCACTTTATTTCCTCGGTCGTTAGCCTTCGCGTGTGCGTTCCAAAAAATCATGAAAGTTATATACGGTGATGCAACAGAAACGGCCAAACGTTGTTCTTAAATCCTTGAGAATGAAAGCAGCTTTGCTTGTAGAAGCCGAAAAGGAAGAAGAAACTGAAGAAAGAGAGGGCAGTTCATAGGCAGCTGGCGAAAAGGCATTTATTACCTCTCGCTACATTTTACGGGTCCTTAATCCCTTTCCTGCCGTTATATCCTGGATCGGAGGAGGATTTCGAGTAGCCTGCCAAAGGATTTTGACGGTCCTTTGAGAAATTCACACTAATCTTCTTTCTTTCTGTCTCTCTCTATTTCTTTTTCTTTGTAAACCTCCACTTTCTTTCTCTCTCTCTCTCTCTCTTTTTTTCCATTTTTCTTCTATTCTCTTTCTCTTTTCTTTGTAACTCTTTTTTGTTCTTCATTTCTATAATTTTCTCACAGTATGATATTTTTCCCAGAAGTATATTAAATCTCGTATGGTCAGAACTACGTCGTTGACGACGACGTCGCCGTCATCGCCGCCGCCGCCGTCGTCGTCGTCGTCGTCGTCGTCGTCGTCGTCGTCATCGTCATCAGCTCTTTTAGAAAAAGATTTTCTTGAGAAACGTATAACATAATAGGTGTTCCTATTCGGTTAGCAGCTCGATGGAAAAACGACTTTTTCGTGCGGCTAGACGGATAATCGGTTAGAAGGAAGTACGTGATAAACGTGAACGATCGGGAAGAGTTATGATCTTAGGAAGTGACAAGAAACCGGTGCGATACCTCATAAGGAGTTCTGGTATATGAACGGACTCGATAACTTGCTTTAATAGAACGGGAAATTGTATGGATTCCAATGATATATACGTACACACACACATATATATATGTGTAGTAAGTTTGTTTATTAAGAAATTTCAAAGAATTTTATAATGAAAATTTCAAACGTCAGCGAAGAAATTTCATAATTTATTAACAGAAATTTATTCTAAGATAAAGACACACAAAAACGATTCGTTAACTTATTGTTCGATCACGAGAAAGTACATACATACCTACCTATCTACCTACCTACCTACCTACTTACCTACCTAACTACCTACTTACTGTGCTCCAAGAAAAAAGAAAAAAAGAAAACAAGAAAAATGATCGCACTTGGAGCGAGCAAAGTCGAGATAAGAAAGCATTGAGTTCGAGAATCGTCGAGTCTCGGAGATTATTAAGAGCGAAATAAAATCGCGAGACAATCGCTCGAGCATACCATTTTATCGGTGTCACAAGAAAAAGAGAGAAAGAGAGAGAGAGAGAGAGAGGAGAGAGAAAGAACGGTCTCTCGTGAGATTTCGAGCACTTCTCCTTGTCGGATTATTTGATAACAGAGAAAGAGATAAAGATTCGTATGTGAAGAAAAGAAAAATCTTGACCGTCCAATTCATTTTGATAAGAGAGAAGAATCGATCCCATATCTCGAACATATTCTTCGTATCATTTCTACATAAAACTTTTGCTTACGTCCTAAACGTGTAATATTTATTTCAATAAATAAACATATATATATATATATTTATATATAGGACGATTTCCATTTCATGGTTTCGCTTTTTACGATTGGAAAGATCGACGAATTTTTTAGAAGGTGAAACGCGATCGAAACTCTCAATGATGGGTTAACGTTTCTCTCCGAGCGATAAAACTTACGTCGATAGGCATCGGAACACAATGGGATTTCGATTTTATTATGTCCAGCTGCAGAAAAAGCGAGAGAGAGAGAGAGAGAGAGAAACAGAGAAAAAAGAAAAGGAGATAACAACCAAAGCCAAAGGCGATCGTAACTCAAGCGGTGTCTTTCAAGTTGTCGTCGCACAGTGAAACTGTGTCAAATCGATGAAATAGCCTCTGGACTTACTCAAAGAGAAAGAGAGAGAGAGAGAGAGAACGTTGTACCTTCGGAAAAATCACTTTTAAATATTAATCGTGTTCTTCAATTATACGATCGCCATTTGAAAAGTACATGTGTAACTTTTCCGTAAATTGTTCCTATACTTTTTTAATCATGAAACGAATTAGATCAGAAATTGCAGTTCTTAAGATAAAATAAAATCTGCGTCTGATAATTTTCGACTCACTCTGTATTATTATACTTTCATTAATATTTGTCTTAACCCTTATTCTCTTATTATCATTAGTATTATTCATTAAGATGGGCCAACATTATTTTTTCTTTCAGATCGTAAAACTTTCCAGACTTGTAATTTTTACAATCTCAAAGGGAAGAAAAGATTGGACCGAAAGATCTCGAAAAGGTTTATAATTGATTTTAAAAGTCGTATCAGGGACTTTACGGCCCTAATCTGTATTAGGATGGTAAAGAAATGTATAATAATCGAGCTCCCACCGATTTTAACTTCAAAATAGTCTCGAAGCGAGTCGAGCTCTCGATTAATACCCATCGAGAAAAGGATTCAGCTCTCAACCCATACACCTTCGTAATGATCGTAATACCATTCTCTACGTAGCAAGTTCGCCTCGCTTCGAATACAATAATAAATAATTAAAGTCACCGAACCGGATGAGATTCGTTCCTCGAGACGTACGACCGAAATTACTCGCGAGCGAGCGAGCGAGCAAGCGAGCAAGCGAGCAAGCGATGTGTCCCGAGGAGATTTCGTGTCGTCGGACTTAATTACTTCGGCGCAAGCATTAATGGTATACGCCGCGTAGTTTTACGTTCCGTGGTGTACACTATACTGTCCGCACATTTGCCATTTTATTACTTTCTTCGGCAGGTGGACGTATACTCCTCTCTAACCCACCTCAGGCATCTAGTACTTTTATTATTTCTTTTCTCTTGTTTCTTTTCTTCTTTTTTTTTTGTATTCCAAAAATCTTTTCAGTCAGCACACTCCACCCTTTTATAGGTAATTTATCTCTACATCGATCTTGATTGTATATTTTAAGTTTGATGAATTCGATCTTATAGTAATAATAATATAGTTTATATAATATCGCACAATGTAATTTAATGTATGTAATAAAATGTACATAAAGTGTCTATAAAAAAAATGTGTATATATATATATATATATATATATATATATATATATATATATAAAATGCATTAATGATACGATGCTCGAAACGTTGCTTCATTTAAATACGTTATTCGTTTAAAATATATCGTCGTAATAATTTATATACGTACGTTTGTTATGGCAATCTTTTATATAAATATCTTTTTTTTTGGCCATACACATGCATAAGATTAATTGTTATTCAAGACTAATCCGAAAACTGAAGTCAATTAAGTCAAGTGATTCGAATCTTTTTGTTTCTTCTCTTGCATTTTAAAAAGAGCTATTGAAAAAAACTCAAGTATGATAATTCTTTTAAAAGGGATAAGATAATAATGATAATAGGAGTTCATTATACTTACTCGCAAGATTGAATCAAATGCAACGTCATCGAGACGAAAGATTTTCTCTCTCTTTCTCTCTCTCTCTCTTTCTCCCTCTCTCTCGTTATGCACTATTCTTTAGGACGAACTCGTAACATCCAATTTGTCTTGTCCGCCTCGATGTCATCTGTCGTTTCTCTGCCCTTGCTCCTTCTCTCATTATTGCCAATTATTTGTCCGACCGGAGACGAAATTGCACCCTGGTCAGCATCTGCGGGCTTTCAAGTTGCTCCGATGGGAGCTTAATTGCCAAGCCCGATGGTTACGTGAGCGAGCACTCGTTTTCTACGTACTTTTAAGAGAAGAAATCCCTGCAACCCTTAGAGTAAAAGAGAGAGAGAGAGAGAGAGATAATTGGATAAATACAAAGGAAAGTTTTTTAATCGAATTTCTCAAGTTTACAAAACTTAACAATTGATTCAGAAATGTTCACTCGTATGAAACAAATTTGATCACAATTAAAAATTGTAATGTTTATTAAATATCTATCAATATCGCGTAAACGTAAAGATAGATTGCTTTCAAAACGAATATTACCAAAAACAAATTTAAAGATCAGATAAGTAAAGCATTTTTCATCATCGAGGTTTACGACGATTATCTTAAAGGAAATACCATCTTTGTTTATATAAT
Organism: Vespula vulgaris; assembly: GCF_905475345.1. NCBI lineage: Eukaryota > Metazoa > Arthropoda > Insecta > Hymenoptera > Vespidae > Vespula > Vespula vulgaris. Next base: position 3,471,986 of record NC_066601.1, on the reverse strand, counting down.
AGCCGACCAAACAAATCGTTCGTGGAATCGTTGAACCTTTTCAATTATCGAAAGTGTTCGGGAGATTCTCAAAGATGGTTTTCGTCGAGTAAAAAATTCCTTTTAAATCTGAAATAAGATAAAAGGAACCCCAAGAGACATCACCGAATTATTAATAGGAAATTCTTAGTTCTCTCGGTGAAAGAATTTCTTTTTTTGTTTTCTTTTTTCTTTTTTTTATATCTATTCCTATCTACGTGATATAGAAGAAAGAAAAAGAAGAAAATACGTCTGTGGTATTTGATGCACGGCAAGGTAGAAGACCATATGTAAGATTCAAACGCCCACGATGATTCGACGCTCGATAAGATCGGCCTAAGGCCGAAAACGTGGGCTCTTAACTGGACGATGTAATCTTCCATTCGTAATACCGTGAAATCAATAAATTATCGTGCAACATCTATCCAAGATGATTAATAGTCAGGATCTTCGTTTCTTTTCGTCGGACGTAGATACTACATACATAGTAAAAGGAAGGACCATCCACGGTTAAATAGGGTTGCCTCGAAGAGCTGTGAACATTAAAATACAGCTACCTCGAAGGATAATTAAAAGAAATCGAGTTGTATTTAAACCATACAGGAGATACGATCTATCCCATTTAATATTACATATACATATTGCATATATTTACCTTATTCATTCCAATAAAAATTATGAGAGATCGTTGATGTCTTGTGGAGTACTTTGAACTCTAAAAAAAAAAGAAAACATGAATTCGTTGATTAGAAAAATAGTAGAAAGATAGTAAACAAAATTAAAAAAAAAATATATAAAGAAAAAATGAAAAAGACGAGAGAAATGAAACGAGATCATAGTCAAAGTTAAAAGACAAACGAAGAGGTAAGAAAGGGTGGGTGGGTGATTGGAGAGTGGAGAGGGGAGAGAGGACAACCGAGTCTTTTCTCCTTCGAGTCTTTCGAGTTCCTCCCGGCGCCTACGAACGTTTCCGCCCACGTGACTTGGTGCATACGTACCAGGGAAGAAAGTCGACGAGGAAGATTCCTTTGGTGGATTCATTAATACGTCCGGTTATTAATAGAGGACACGGTTTGGTATAAAAGGATCGTAAATACGTTAGAAAGAGAGTGTGTAAGAGAGAATGGAGAAAGGAGAGAGAGAAAGAGAAAGAGAGAAAAAGAGAGAGAGAGAGAAGAAGAGAGAGTATGAGATATACGTGTGGGTGTTCAGTGGCCGCCCATGTCGATTGGCGTGCGGTCCGCCCGAAGTAACAATTTAATTACAGCACGAGCTTCGATATGTATAGCAGCCACCCACGGTAAATTGATTTTGCCACGGTATTAAGGATATCTCTCTCTTTCTCTTTCTCTTTCTCTTTCTCTCTTTCATTCTGTAGGTTACGTTCAATTCTCTCTCTCCTTCTCTCTCTCTCTCTCTCTCTCTCTCTCTGTCTTTCTCTCACTTTTTCTTTCTATCTCTTTCTCTTTCTTCGAACTCGATTTATAGGAGCCATGGCTTATAAGCCCGGCAGCGCTAAACGGTAGTCAAGAAATAGAGTTCGCACAAGGCGTCGTAATTAAGAGAGGGCCTCTCTCTCTCTCTCTTTCTCTTTCTCTCTCTTCCTTTCTTTGCAAACCTTTCGATTCGTTCCACTTTTTGCACATGGCAGAACTGATCTCACCTCTCGCGCTTTTGAATGAAATATCGAAGATGAAACTTTCGATCTTATTTCACGAACTTCGTCGATTTGGTGCGATTATTTTTCTTCTTTCATTTTATTTGTCCTTTTCTTCTGGGTGGAGGGGAAGGGTATTATATTTATTTATCTCGTTGAAATTATTTAATTGCGCTAAACTTTGAGTTATTGAATAGTTAATTGAAACGACATAATCAATAATTTATTTTAATTATTATCAATGAATTATTTTTTTATTTCCCAGTGGTTAATGTTCAGTGACATAATCAATTGTTTATTTCAATTATTATGAAACAATTATTCTTTTATCTCGCGATAAATTTAATTCGACAATATAATCAAATCATTATCAATGAATTATTCTCTTGTACGTTATGTTCGACTCGATAAAAAATCTTCAATGGATCCTTGAGGTTTCTTCGGTGAAACTTTTTCGTTAGGGTAGGTCTCGCGAGGCACGTTGGTCTCTTTGAAAAGCGTTTCGTTAGAGCGAGGGTATTATTTCAGCGGCTCGCCACCCATAACGCGGAACAATCGCCCTGTAGCAATAAGAGAGAGAAAGAGAGAGAGAGAAAGAGAGAGAAAGTATCTTGAATCACCACCTCTCTCTTTGCAGCCGCCACGGAAGAATCAGTTTCGCGTGCCAGAGAACAATGAACACGCTCACGATACGTCTTCGTTTTACGGAAGAAACGTTCAAGTAACTTCGAAGAAAAAGATTCCTATTTCCTCTCCTCAGACATTTTTATCTAAATCTTTATTACTCTAAATTTGTGGCTGATACTTTTCTAATCATGGTTCAAATGAATATATACACACATTTGGAACACACATAATATTCAAATTTTATAAAAGTTAGTATAAAATAATCTAGTGTAAATAGTTATCAAATTTGATTGATCCTGCATACTAATTAATCTAAAAGAATCAAAATAACGAAAGTAATTAGAAAGTGAATCTCGTGTGTTTAATGTACGATCAATCTTTACGATTTAAGATATGCAGTAAATAGAGTAAGTATTCAAGTTAAGAAAGTCTAAAGTCTTCTTCTCACGTTTATGAATTCATCAAGAAAAATGAATAGTTATATCTGGCGTCGATACAAGAGTGGTTGGCTCGTTTAAGTTTAGTGATCGTGAATAGCCAGGCTATTTTTATTGTACCATTTTGATGAATAGCTGAAAAGGAAGGTCTTAAACCCTAATCGAGTGGTATTAGGTAAAACCCGTCCACATGTTTCCTGGACGACGACCGTATCAAGGAAAAGGTATAGGAAGGGTAGAAAGTTGAAGGACGAAAATAGAGCAGGTAGTTGTAGGTACTTACACTTTTGGTGTAAGATCTATATCTAACACCGTTCTATTTCTCGAAGGAATTAGTATTAGTTGGTCCTTGCTCATTCGAGTAAATATTTATCCTCGTTACGTTCGACTCAATGAGAAACGTGTGCCAGTCTCTCTAAAATCCTCTCTTTCGAAATGAAAGAGAGGAAAAGAAAAAAAAGAATGAAAGGGGGGATGAATTTGTAAAGAGGGTTATCGAGTTTTCTCGAGCGAGAGACGAGCTTAGAAAAGTGAAAGCATGATTTCGATTCTTTTCTTCTTGAAAGAGATCTCGAGAGAGAGAGAGAGAGAGAGAGAGAGAGAGAAAAGAAAAGGAAACTCATCTTCGAAATTTAATACCTTCGTCTAGAATTATATTACGTCGGATTAATTACGATCCCGGATAGTTGACCTATTTTATTGGCACGATTATATATACATATATTTTTTTTTCTTCTTTCATTTAAACAAATTATTTTTAAGTATTTTTTAACAAGTATATGTACGTGTCTTAATAAGTAGAATAAAGATTTGAAAGAATGAATCTGAATTTCCTTTAAAAATAATAAACGAGAAGAACTTCAGTTTTTTTTTCCTATATTATTATTTAAAAAATATATGAATACGTTGCACTAATTTGTCTATGAATCATCTTTATCGCTCGTGAGATAAAAATTAGAGAAAAATTTTGAAAGAAAGTTTACAAGCGTGAGATGAGATTTTGAGATTTTAATGAGCGTTTTAGTTGTCCTTCAAAAAAGAAAAGAACTCGAAACAACAATCAAGTAATTATAGACTTATTAAAAGATTATACGTGGATAAACGAAAAGACGAGCTTGACAAGCGTTTTCTATGACAACGGGCATGTCTCGATGTTTATCCTCGTACCATCCTCTTCTTTTAGGTTTGTCTAGACTGTCAAATGAGTGGTACGTAATTACTTTGTTTTAGGTTCGTCAAAAAAAAGGGAAAAGGAAACGATCTGTCGTCGAGTCCCTCGAAGGACCCATTCTTCGTCCTAGTTATGTCCAAATCTTTGATGGAACGAAAGATAAAATGCGTCCAGAAAAATAGTCATTAATCTTCAAAAACATTCATTATAAAAAAATCACATAGGTATAAATTATCCTTAAAGGAACTTTTATCTCTTATTTTAATTTTTATCTTTTATTTTAAAAACCAATAAGACAAAAAAGCAAACGCACAATTCATTTATTATTATTTAATAAGTATACATTAACAATTTATTATATTACTTATAAAATCGGCAAAAAGTTCTCAGATGAACCAAGTACTTTTGGCATTGAATTAACTTTTATTAATATTTTTTTAAACTCTATTTTTCGTAAATAGAAAATCTATTACTATATATACGAATCATTTAATTATTACACTATTCATTTAGGAATAATTTATTGTCGCTGATTTAACACTAAATTCTCAGCTGATTCAGTTGGATGAACACGCATATTCCATTCTTGAACAATGTAATATCTAGCTAATAGGCCATACGGCCAGGTCAAATGAATTTGCCATTTGCAGTGAGTGTGCGAGGTCTTACATAGAAGCGAACAAAGAGAATGGAGAAGAACAGAGAACTGTTCTGTTCGCTCTACGTCTTCGGGGGTGGTCTACCTCTATCTATCTTTATCTATCTATCTATCTATCCATCTATCTATATCATGGTTCAGTTTCCTTTCAATTGAGCCTCAGAAGATTTTCTTAAGTACTCATACTCGCAATAATGAATTATGATCCATAGAGTATCTTCCATTGCAAAAATTTCCCTAGTCACTAAAGAAGATAAATCAATGATAAACTTCTGCTTTTTTTGTTTCATAGTTAACAATAGACAATAAAAATATACATTTATACATTTATTAAATATATTATAAAGGCATTTGGAGTCTTTGAATTTTTTAATATTATTGTACCTGATCGAACATTCATGTCCAATTTATTTATCGAACTTAACTTTCAAAATTTAATAGTACACAGTAGATACAGAAATAATATTTCTACTTTTACTATATAGTATCGGTAATAGATCTTATTAATAATCAAATAAGTTAGAAAAAAATATATACGTGTAAAAATGATAACAGACAATCTCGTGCTTGAATGAAATAAAAATGGTAATACGAATACGCTCGAAGGGTAGCACGATTTTCGTGCGTACTAACATGCAAATTCGAAACACGGTAGTTCGAGCTGTCTCGTATTCGCGTGTTAAGGATTTACTCGACTGTAATTTGTGGCTAGTGGAAATCTTATGGAGAATCGAAACGTCGTCGAAACGAAAACTCTTTTTCTCTTTCTCTTTCGAACGTTCGTTTCGATAGCTTCGAGCGATTCGCTTGTTACAGACCATGAAATGAGAGGAAGCGAGAAGAGGGGAAGAATGGAGAGGAGGAAATGAGGAGGAGGAGATGAGGAGGAGGTGAGGAGGAAGAGGTGAGGAGGAGTGTAGGGGTTTTGGGTAGACATGGTACTTTGGTCTTTTATCGTTCACCAAAGAAGTAACCGGTTAACGAAAGCCGGAGTCGTGAAATTGTGCGAAGGTAAGAATCGTGACTCGTTAGCCCTTCTAAGGGCAACGATGCCACGTGGCTACTTGAGATTCTTTAAAAGCGTATCTGATTATCGTTTTAAACGGGGTAGGAGAATGGAGGAAAGGAGAGAGGAGAGGAAAAGAGGAAGGTTTTACCATGGCCACAAAGCGTACCCGTGTCGCGTTAAAAGGACTCAAGTAACGAGGACTGTCGCTTCCTGATTTGTTTCGATCGTTATACCCGATCGACATGGCGTCCAACGAGAAAGCGAGAGACTCCCTTTCTACAAAAGTTAACAAAAAATATTATCGAGTTAAAGTCGTATCTTCGATGTGAGTATCGTTTTAATTAATTGAAACCACTTAATCTGACAATTGAATCGAAATTTTCTGATCGTTTCGTTACTTTTTCGGATTTGTCCAAAATATATCGTTATTGCATTTCGAGGATCGCTTAAAAGGTGTTCATTTTCTTTGTTCGAGAGAAAGAAATGAAAATATATTAGTAAAGCGTACAATGTAACGAATACAGTAATAAAAATATTAAATTATATTATTTAATATTATTACATGATATTAACTTTCTGATATTTCTATTTTATATATATATATATATATATATATATATATATATATATATATAAATATCCCTGTAATAACGAGATTTAGTCCCTACGAAGTTTTCCCCCTCGTTATCTTTCGTTTAAAGAAATTTAAACAAAAATTAGAATAATTTCAGTCGATATAAAATGTATACTTATAAAGTATAGTTTACTAAAAAATTAATACCCAATGGTTCGCATCACGTATTTTTATTCATGGTAAATAGGCAGGTGCGGACAGATGTTTAATAAAGATGTTTTTGTAAACGAGATTCTCTAAGAAAATTGCGCGAGAAATATGAGGAGATCGTTACGATGTATGCTTATATATCCCATATTCATAATCTTGTATTATAAATAGAAGGGTAACGTAAAATCAAATGGCCATGAAAATATATTTTCGTTTAATTGACACAAAGATCGCGTCAGTCGTCTTAAAAATAAGAAAGGAATTCAGCTTTTTCGCTCAGCATTAAAATGTCGATCTTTACGATCGTTGTTTTTACGTTGCTCGAGTACGAGCTAATACTCATCGAGTAGACACCATTAACATATACCGACAGTAAATCTCTGTTTACCTGCTATTAAACTTTTAGGAGATTCGATTATACGAAGCAACGAATCGATTTTCACTTGACAAAGTCACTTTGAAATCTATCTCGTCGACAATGACCGTATATATCACGAGTAAACTTTTTTATTAAATATTTTTTTATATACCATATCATTTCTTGTATTTATAATATTTTAATAATATTTCCTAGAGCCCGAATAATAACGATATTCTTATTATTATTTCTAATGATAAATCTATATAATTGTTATTTTATATCCTAACAGTATATGATATTATTATTATCACAATTATCATTTTTAATATTATCCTTCGATAATATCTATAATAAAGTTCGTAATTATTATTAATAATAAATATCCTTTGCAAATTCTAACAAAATTATTCAATCTTTTTTTTTAAGATTATAAGAAAGAAAGAAAAAAGGCTATTCCGCTTTTTCAGTCGGTAGAAACAAAGAGGAATGGAAGTATGCTCGTCGAAAGAGGTCCACTCGTAAGAGGAGGAGCACGACGTAAAAGTCTCGTCGTCTCCACCCAACGAAGACGCCTTTGGACGTGTCCCAAAGGAAGAGAGTTGATGTTGAAGCCGAAAAAGAGAGACCGTGAAGGATTCTTCGGAGCCAGGATCCTTCCTAAGGTCGTCTTACGTCTAGTCCTTTGGGATTTTGACCGACCCCAGTACAGACCTACAGCAGAGTCGTTCGTGCCACTCAACGGTATTTACGTGTTTTGGAATGTTATTATAAGTGGTAAGAAGTACTGTCGCCGTCCGAGACACGTAAAAAAGATAGAAAGAAAGAGGCTTACAGGAGGCTTATATCGAAAGGACACAGACCGGTATTAATTTACTGAAATCATTGTAAAAATATGATGGAAAATATTTTTTATTTGTTTTCTAATATCGTCACGAATGTCATATAATTTTTTATTTTTCATATCTATATCCACGTTTATCGACAATCGTTCGGATAATCTCAATTCTCTTAAAACATCAAATTCTTTGACAAAGAAATTATTAAACTGGAGACACAGATCTCCAGTCATCGATATAATTGTAATAGTATTTATAAAATGAGAGAAGAGATAGAGAAACGGATCGAGTATCGTAAAAATCCACTTTTACTTGCTCTTTCGGAGAGATATTTTTTTTCTGGAATTTCGTTGAATTTCGTTTTGGTGGATACGCGAATAACGGGCGAGACCGCCTTAGGGAGCCGCCTTTTAACGAGGCATACACATCGCCAATGTTTTTCTTCTACTCTTTCTCCGTTTTTGCGTGTCCCCTTTCGTATGCGTGTACGTACGTGATTACGTGCGTGCCGACTTTTCGCAAAGCGGCTCGCAATTAGCGCTTCGGTACTCGACGATCGCCAACTCGTCGGCAGGATAAACCACAAGTAAATAAAAAAGGCGCCGATAAAACTTTCATAATACGATTCCTCTTATCTCTTTCTGTCACTCTTTCCCTCTCTTTTCTTCTCTCATCGTACATACGTGCATACATACATGCATATATATATATACAATTTTTTAAATAAAAAGGAAAATATGGATAAATGCTTGTATGTGTGTCTATACATATCTATATACATCTATATACAAACACACGTTTACCCACACGCACTTATCATTATTTTGTTTTTTATTTAAAGAATTTTTTCTTTTGTTTAATCAACATGGGCGGTCCAACTCGTAACCGTATAAATATGTATATAGATTTCACAAACTTTTTCCCTTTCCTTTAATCGATTTTTGCAAGCGAGCCCGGAATAAAAAGCGATTCCTGTCGATAAGAAGCGTGAGTTAATAAATATGTCAAGCGTTTCGAGATCGAACATTGCCACAGCACGCGTGTGCACTCGCCAGATTCTTTACTTTCCTCCTCTTCTTCCTCTCGCAAGACACCAAACGTGTCATCGACGAAGAAGAAGAGAAAGTCTGAGTGAGATCTGTTATCGTGTTAGTGTATTTGTGATTGCCTTCGGACGCGTACCCTTCGAACAACACCTGCTGCTTCTGCTGCTGTTGCTTCAGCAGCTTCTTCTTCTTATTCTTCTTTATTTTCCTCCTCTCTCTCTCTCTTTCTCTTTCTCTCTTTCTCTTTCTCTTCTTCTTCCTCTTTTTCTTTTTCTTTTCTTGGAGGCTGATTAAAGTAATACGTAAGAGCTACCGTTCGATCGGAGATTTTGCAACGTCATTCCCGAGCGTGGCACGAGCTCACGACAAATTTCTGGGTAAGTGCCTCACGAGCAGATGCGCCACAGCTACTTTTCTTGGATTCCTTTGCTCGTCTTAAAGATCGTAAGAGCTCCCATAAAGGAAGAAGAAAAAAAGAAGAAAAAATACGAGTCAAGAGGCGAGGAACTTTGATTACTCGCTTAAGGACTTCTTGATAACGTCCGTTTGTTTCTCTCTTTTTTTTTCTTCCTTCTTTTCATTCGTTCTTATCATTAATTAAAGATTATTTGTAAACCGCTTATCTGTATTTCGATCAGAAATGTACGTACAAGATATAAACCGATTCATCATGAATTTATATAAATCTCTTTGCAAAGTAGTATTTATTAAACTTTCGTTGGACATTTTTAATTTAATTCGAAGATCGTTGCGAAATAATTTTCTGACAGGTAGACATCGAATATCCGACGCGTGTGGTCCATGCGTGGTTCCAAGCAATTTCAAAGTTCACGAAGAATCGGATTCGCGCTATATAGAGATGGACTTTACGCTTTCTCTCTCTCTCTCTTTCTCTCTTTATTTATCTCTCTCTTTCTCTCTTGTTCTCTTTTTCGTTTTCAAGTGGAATCGTTAAAGCGTGCCGCTCGAACGACTATCGCACGAATCGAAATTCTTTCCTTCGAAATAGCATCCAGATACGTACCACCCAAGACGACCGTCGAAAAATATCTATACAGCGAAACTACCCTAGCCACGCCACACCGATTAATCCTCCCTTTAATTAACGGCAAATTTTATTTATCGTCGACGATTACTATGAATGATTGCAAAGAAGGGACCGAATGACTTTCGCGTCAGTGAAAAACTAAGTGAGGCTGTACCTCAAAGGATAGGAAAAAAATGTAATAAAATGGTTCAACGTATTTCCAAGAGGCTAAGAGATTGTCCTGAGAACGAAAAGAGAAAAAGAGGAAGAAAGAGAGAGAGAGAGAGAGAGAGAGAGACAGACATACAGACGGACAAGGGGAACGAGAGAGAGAAAAAAAGAAGTAATTTTTTTAAGGGCAGTCAAGAAATTAGCCTTCGGAATAACACAGTGTTTTTCTCCATTAACGTTCATTTAGATAAGAGCGAAGGCATGGTCAAAGAGAAAGAAAGAGAGAGAGAGAGAGAGAGAGAGAGAGAGAGAAGGAGAGAAAGAAGTAAGTCATGCGCAAGGACGAGAAAGAGAGAGAAGTTAAAGGCGGTGATGGAGTTACCTGTAATCAAAGCAACGTAAAATCGAAAAGCAAAAGAAAAGAAAAAAAAAGAAAGGAAAAGAAAAGAAAAGAAAAGAGAAGAAAAAAGAACGTAAACTCTCGCGACGCTCGAACGGCACGGTAAGAAGAAAGTTAATCGTGCGATCGACTCTCCTCTTGTTTTAGTCACGAATATTCTTTGAGTTGAGTAGGAACGAAGGACCGGAAGAGACAGGGTGGTTGGGTAGAAAAGGGCTTGTACGGTCATCATCGAGGAGATGATGTTAAAACCGTGAAATTTGCATGCGGTGGAACACGGAGCAAGCGATAATTGTCTTTAATTTTGTGATACTATAAAGGTAAAGGGCGAGACCTCTCGAGGGTCGGTCGGGCCTTTTGAAAAATGAAGTCATTACGTATTTAGTCGGCATTGATCGTTCGAGATTTAAGCTTCCATACCTAAAATTATTCGTCGAATATTTAATGTTATCGAAGGAGTTTAATTTTTCGCTGGATTATTTCATTCTCTTTTTTCCTTTGATTTCTCCTTTCTTTTCTTCTTCTTCTTCTTCTTCTTCTGCTTCTTTTTTTATTCCTTTTCTTCGTTTTTAAGAAGGAACGAAACCTTCGTAAATTACAGGTAGTTCTAAATCTCACGAATAACGTAGAAAAATCGAAAAGAAACTTCGTGTTTCCTTAAAACGGAAAGTACCGTGTCCAAAATGTCTAGACTAAATAAAATAACGTTAATAATGCGGGATAAGATACACGTAAGAAGTAGAATCAAGGTTGGTCTAATTTTACGGCACTCTAAATTAAGACCTACCTTCTTGCTGGCCGTCATCTAAGCTACGGATGAGAAGCCAGGACACATTTGGTTCACTATGGATATCTCCCTCTATGTCCCGCAGGACGAACGATCTTCCGCAATTTGGCGAAATTACAGGGTGGCATGGTATTGATTAGGTTTGGGGGGTAACGATTAAACAATCTAGGGGCCCTCCCTGGTAGAACTTCTGGGAGGGCAAAACCATAGGTAGAAGAGAAGGACTTCGTGTCCTGTCTATTCGCAAAACTACCTCTTCCTTTTGGATATCTCTTCTCTCTCTCTCTCTCTCTTTCGTCTCTCTTTTTCTCTTCTTCCTTCCTTTTTCACGAAGTCCTTCCTCGCGAAGGCAGATGATTCCCTTCGGGCCATGCACTCAAAATGAAGCAGTTATACGACCGAACTAATAACATATTTAGGAGGGCAAGCGTATACCCACCTGTATACACTCGCGACCTCCCAAGATGGGCGCACGCTTCCAAAAGACCAGACTCTTGTCTCTTTTTTCTCCCTTAAGAGAAAGAGAGATGGAGAGATATTTTGAAATAGAACAGGTGGACTGACGTGTCTAAGGATGTTAAGAAAATTTTTCTCAAAATATGAGCACTTTTTTAGAAAAAATATTCCAACCTTGCATACCCTAGATTTTAAATCTTAACAATTCTTAAACGAGGTCTCCAAAAATGAAAACAAATCTAAAACGAGAATATTTACAAAGTTCCTCTCGATACTACAAAAATCTGATTTATTAAATCAATTAAATCAATATAAAGATCGGATAAGTTGTATGAGTAACTATAAAATAAAGAAGAAGAAAAAAAAAGAAAAAGATTACGTCATTTCGGTCAAAAAATTAGTCCTTGGTTAATTAAGGATATTCCCTCTGAATTAGCTCGTATTGCTTTATCTCGTTAGAACAAAAAAGAAAAAAAAGAAAAAAAAAACAGAAAGAGAAAGAGAAAGAATTAAGAAAAAGAATTAAGAAAAAAGAGAGAAGGATAGGAACAAAAAAAATCTCTTTTGAAAAAGGATGAAGGAAGCGGAACTTGGAAGCGTGACGCATCGATTTGACAAAAAAAAAAGCAGATCCTTTACTCCCCCTCTCTCTCTCTCTCTCTCTCTCCCTCTCTCTCACTCCTCTCCTTCGAAATATTTCTTTTTCGAAGTCGAAAGGCAGGGGGTCCATCGTGCGTGTCCAAGTAGAAGCAGGCACGACAATGCCTTGGCTTTCCACGGACGTGAACTTTCGACAATGCTGCTGGAACGAAGAAGCATGGAAGGAGAACGAGCAGAAGATTCGCCCTTTGTCGGCTTTTAAAAGTAAGAGCAACAACGTGCTTCTGAACAGAGAAAGGAGACAGAGAGAAGAGAGAGAGAGAGAGAGAGAGAGAGAGAGAGAAAGAAAGATAGAGGACCACCAACACACACACATATATAAAGACGCGATTTAACAAACGTTGAGTCGAAACACATGTTAGACTTTTGGAAACCCATAGACACGTGACTTCATTATTTTCTTATGGTGTTTGCTATGAAAAATGTTTCCAGATCCTTTAAAAAAAGATAAGAAAAAACAGAAATAAAAAAATGAAAGAAAGAACAGAGAAAAGGAAAATAATTTTATTCTCTCAATTGGCCGATATAAGAATAATTTAAAAAATAATTTTAGCAATTTACAAAAGTTCCACGGCACTCTTTAGATTTCTCTTTTTATATGAAATACTTTTACGAACGATTTCCGCGGGTTCCTTCTCGATCCTTTGATCGCTCGCGGAACGACACGCGAGCTCGTTAACGTCCCAATTTCGCGGCTAATGCTTGCATTCTCCGAACGATCTTCTTGTCTTCTCTTATGCCCACCAAGGATGAGTTTTTCGTTCGGTTCTCTTGATTCTTCATCATTCTTATTTTTATTAGAGAACCATTGTGACTCTAATATCTGCCAGTCGAGTCCAGAAAAAAGAAAAGATAAAAAAAAGCAAAGATAAAAAAAAATATAAAGTGAAACGAAGGTTTTCATTTGGAGATAATAAAATTATTTTTGGATACACTTTGATCACATTTCTTTTTCTTCTTTCGTTCGATTCTGTTTTTTCTTACTCTTCTCTCTTTCTCTCTCTCTCTCTCTCTCTCTTTCTTTTTCTTACATAAAAGCTTTCATACAAAAAGAGATGGCAAGATATCGTAAGATCGTATTTACCAAGTAATGAATACTTGTCTCTTAATTAGCATAATAACTCTTTAACTCATGTTGTAGTAAATACGACGTAGGATCTTTTCATCTGCTTTTCTTTCTCTCTTTATTCCGCCGTCGTTGGTTCTTTCGACCCTCGACTCGAAAGATTCGAGGTAGTTTCCGAACTGCTAAGGGCTAGGGGAGGTGTCGAATAAATTGAGGTCGCGTGGGGCGGACGTCTGCCGGGAATGGTGGACCACACTGGCGCGATTTCTTTCTACCCTCGAGGCTCCTGGATAGGCTTTGAGATATCCTCGGTCTCCTCGTAGAAAAAGGACAGATAGAAAGAGAGACAGTTAGAAAGAGAGTGTAAGAGAGAGAAAGAGAGAGAGAGAGAGGAGAGAAGAACTGGAAGAGTTGTATGCGGTATTCTTTGAAGTCGTGTGCCATTCCACGTCGAAATTTTCCAGAGTCGGCCTTTCCTTTTTGAAAGATGAAGGAAGGAGAGACTCCGTGTAAGAAAGAGAAAGAATAAAATGGGAGTAAACCGGAATCAGCCTTGTTCCGGTCTCGACGCGTGTTTTACAGAAGGTACAGTAGAGAACAGGTCGACAGAGATTTTTCATGGTCTATCTTTCTGAAGGGACTTTTCTAAATACGTAGGTATATATACTTATATACTATGTATATATACTTATATACTATGTATATATACACATAGGTAGGTAGGTATATATTCCTGGTTAGTATCCGAAGATATTTCGACTAACTTTCGTAGAAGTCTAAGATAATTTAGTCTACCCTAAAGCAGAATATTTTGGACGGTACTATTGGGAAGTATCCGTCGAAAAAAGAAGAGAAAAGAAATAAAAGCAAAATGGAAGAAAATTTCTAAGTAAAGAAACATGTTACATTAGTAGATATCAAATAATAAAATAAAAAGATAACGAAGATGTAGAAAGAGAAGTAATGAAACAAAACAGAAAATGTATTACATTGAATAATTGTTTAATTTAACAAATGATCGAAGTAATTAGATCGAAGTTGCCATTTACTTTATAATAAGCGTTCACCGTATATGTAGGTACGCATACCTATATATAGTATGTACACTTGTTCGATAATATCCATGATTGGCGATCATTCGCGAAGAAGCTCGACTCTGAAAGGTAGAAAAAAAAATTGACTACTTGCGTGTGGTCGCTCTAACGATCGACTAAAATATGTTATTAGGGAGAGAGAGAGATCGGTTCGGCCGATGCACACCGGTCAGATTAAACGAGAACCCCTAGCCACGCGTATTTGCATTTGACGCGTAATTGCTCGCACGCGATTTACCATCTTCTCTCTCTCTCTCTCTCTCTCTCTCTCTCTCTCTGTCTGTCTGTCTTCCCTTCTTCTTCCAACAAATTTTCTCTTTATTAAGGTGCTCTAGAACGATGAATTTATTTAGCCATTATTTTAACGGTGTCAGTCGCGCGAAACGCATCCATAAAAGAACGAATCCTTTCGTTTAATTATCTCTCATATCTCATTGATTATCGTCTATATGTTTATATGTATATTTGTGTATTTCTAAATATTACACTTAAATTGCTACGATGATTTATTCAGTTTTTATTGAACCACTTAATCGTACTTACTTCGACAAACGTCAGATAGAAATGTAAAATCGATTTATATTCCATTATATATTTTTTTTCTTTTTTACAATTTTATTATTCAACCATCGTACACTTTTTGCATATAAATGTAAGTGAATATATATATATATTCTATTATATCAATATTCATATGTATGATACCGACGTATAGTAAAATAGAAATTATAAAAAATGAATATTACTTATTCATGGATTAAATATTAAATGAATGATCTTTACTTTTATTTTTTTCGCTTTTATATCGTTTTGTAATGATTTTATCGTATACCAGTTTAGTATAAAACCACAGGATACAAGATCCGAATCGTGAAATCGTTTATTTTCTTTCCCTTCGATACACCTGCCGTCTTCCCACGTGAGTTCATGTGCAATCGTATTTCTGCTTCCCTTTTGCATCTCCTCCTTCGTCACCTTGCCAACAGGAAGAGGGAAAGGATGACGATAGGATTCTTTTAGGGGCTTGAAAGAACGAAAGGGAAAGATAGAAAAAGATAGAAAGATATCCTACTTGAAAAGAAAAGACAGACCTGCTTTCGGGATCGAATCGTATGGGACAAGTTCGAGACGGGTATATATATAAGCATTCAGTGTCAATCAGAACAACTGATTTCTAAAGGGATTCTCCTTCTTTCTCCCTTTGAACGAATACCGAATGCATTATCGTTTCTTCGAGAGTTCTCGATTAACCCTCTTTCCTATTGGAACTCTCCTTTCAAATTATAAAACCAATTTCCGTTGTTGGAGTTTATCGAGGTCGACGAAGGTCGAATATATATATATATACATAAACTTTGATGTGTAGGGATTCGATTCGATTCGAACGGATGTCGCGTCCTGCTTTTGCTCTCTGTCGTGAAATAACCTGCTCTTCGAAAGAGCTTCAGGTGCAAATAAAGGATATCCTCTTACGAGAAGAGGTAAGGGACTTTTACCACAGGAAATTCTTGAATTTAATTGGGAAGTCATTTTTCTTGTAACACCGTAGGCGTCGCCTTATCTTCGTCGGAAAGTAAAACTTTCGAGAATTCAAACGATTTTGTTCCTTTAGCACCAACTTGTATAAGAGAGAGGAAAAGAGAAAGAGAGAGGAAGAGAGAGAGAAAGAGAGAGAGAGAAAGAGAGAGAGAGAGAGAGAGAGAGATGAAGAGAGACTATCGTTAGTGGTTTATATATTGATTTTGTTTCTTTCTTCTCCTTTTTATATATGTATGTATATATATTGGTATCTCGCGGCTTTCACGTCGATCTTCACCAATTAGCGATCGATCGCCTTTTTCATATTTTATCTTGGTAAGATTTCACGAAACGTACCAGCTCAAACGGGAAATGACGTTACTTTGGAATCTTGCGGGGTTTCTTTTAAGTCAAAGCAACCAGAGAAACGAAGTACACGCTCAATTTGCTTCGTCCAATTACAGAATTCCGTTCGAACTCGACGTTATATCGCACGTTCGTGCGTTCCATGAATAAATTAGAAAATAAGAAGTTGTATCTACCGTATCGAATAAACGTGTATATGTGTGGCTACCCTTGACCAATATAAGTACGAATATTACATAGAAATGTTCATTTAAATAAATCATTACGAATTAATTCTTAAAGAATAGCTTTTTCATATGCAAAATTGCAATTGAACGTTTTATGTACTTTAATGCCAACACGTTTGTAGATTCGTTAAAAAAAATTAGCTTGAAAAAATCTCTCTCGAGAGAGTAATGTATCTTTAAAATCTTCTAAGAACTTTCGATCCACCCTACATATATCTTTTATTTATCTCTCAAGTACTTTAATGTAAACATTTGGAAGGTAAATATATTACGTACACGTGTGTGTAAGCAGTGTACGCAGTCGAGGTCGTGTCGTTTGTAGGACGCCCGATTGTAGTAAACATTCCTTTGTCCTTACAGCGAAGAATAGGCCGAGGTACTACGACTTTTAGTTTAATTTCAACACTCGTCCCGATCGCACGTAAGTTTTATAATTTGTACAGTCTTAAAATTTAAAGCAATAAGATCGTATATTTAATAATTATATCGTATAAATTGGTTAATATAATTTAATAATTAGACCGTATAAGAATAATTATCGTAAATTTTTATTACGTTATATTAGATCGTAGAAGGTAGCGATAAAAATGCGAATTATTTTTCAATCGTTGCGATGCTGTTCCTCAAAATGAAATTTCTTGTTCGTAAGATGTTCGCTAAACTGATAATAACAATTGAAAAGAATTGTATCCGTTGGTGGTCTTCAGAATGGTCGGTTCTCACACTCGTATCGATTCGTTCGGCGAAGAAACCAAGAGAAAAGCGAGACGCTCGCGCCAGATCGTTCGAGCGTGGCAAAGAAACGTGTCGATGGTAGGTGCGGAATGCGACGAGCGAGCGGTAAGTTTCTTCCGTGACAGCGTTAATTAACCGTGACGCCAGCATTAAGAACTACGTAGGTATCGAAAAGTTCACGTACCTACAACTTTCTCGTGTACCAAGATTCTATGTATTTACTACTAACCACGATTATTAACCTTTTTTTTTTTCTCTTAACGAAATTTTCATTTTCGTTTAAGAACGAAGTAACATTTTCTATTTCCGTCATTGCTTTGTTCGTAGATATTTATAGGATTAATTCTAATAAGATTAAAGCGTATATTATTAATGAGTATCCATCAATGACCCAGTGACATTGAAAAAGAGAAAGTTCAAATTTGTAAAATCTGTTTCTTTTTTTTTTATTGGGTACACCTCGTCATTATTTGTTGATCAACACGATATATCTTCGATTTAAATGCGTTACAACATGGTCACGATTATGATCATCTAAGTATAACGACAACAAAATTAATTCGATAATTAGGCGATTATTTTATTTATCCTGTCTGTATGTATACGATATATACGTAATCAACGAGAGAAAGATCGATACTATTTTATCGATCACAGCAAAGATCCAGATACCACCAAGAGATTGTCGGAGGGTCGATCTCTAAGAAGATACATCCTTCGTCAGGAGTCTTTCACGATCGTGATCGATGCTGCGAGCTCGCGCTTGCGAATCTTGGAAGCTGGATCGATCGATCGATCCATGAGTATGGAAGGGAGTCGGTTATCCAGTGATCGAGACGCGTTCCTGTACGATCTGCGTGAGTTTACGAGCCGTTTCTTGCGCCCTCGGGCTTTAAAAGCGAGGCCATTCGAACAAGAGAGCAAAAGGGAGAGAAAGAGATACAGAGAGAGATAGAGAGAGAAAGAAAGAAAGAGAAATCAAAGGCTACCCTTCGAATGCACTGCTCTCTTTGTGTCTTCTACGGCGACGCATCGACGCGCACTTGGAATGTCGCTTTATCGTAGCGAGAAAAAGATTTTTATTTCTACTATACTACTCTTTTATATCTACAGGGTGAGTCATATTGTCGTTTATTATAGATTGATAAATAATGAAAGTGAAGGGAATCATTTGTGTCAACATTAAAAGTGAACGATTTCCTTGGAATCATTTTCTTCGTTTTTTTTTCTTTTTGTTTTTTTTCTTTGAAACGATCTAAGTACTTAAATCCAAAACTTTTTTCTTTCTTTCTTGTTCTTTTTTTCTTATTACCTTCATCAGTTACTTAGACATGAATTGCAGCTAAGTATCCGACTCACTCTGTATATATATATATATATATATATATATATATATATATATATATATATATATAAATTTACTTCAAGTGATATTTCATCTTTTAATGGATCTTTATCCGTATAATAACTGCGACAAGATTACTAGAATATATTTGGGTTCTTATCAGTGAACATGATTTATTAGAATAAAATTCGATCGTGATATTGTCTTCTTAAGAAAGAAAATTTCGAATGAGTCGTTCTCGAAAGATGATTTCGAGGAACTTAATACAGCGTGCAATGTTGGCTATTAAACGAACAGAATACTCATAAATATAAATCATATGGAATTGTCTTGTTGCTCTGTGTTCGAAGCAGTCACGACCCTGGGAAACAGCTGTCCATTTGTAAGAAGAAGAAGAAGACGAAGAAGAAGAAGAAGAAGAAGAGGAACATTGAGAAGATGAGAGGGGAGAGGAGTGAAGAGGAAAGGAGAACTCACGACGCCGCCAAATTTGGTCTCGCGAATGTTGGCGGAATTACAGATCGTCGCCTCCTTCTTGTCCTTTCTCTCGACTCTCCTCGTCCCTTTATACCAGCCCTTTCTCTTTCTCTCTCCCTCTCTCCCTCCCCCTCTCTCTGCAACTCTGGAACTCTGAAACTCTCTTCTTCAAGTTCGAACCTTTTGCACGTGGAACCACGTTAACTTTCTTGCCTTGAAATTCCGCTAAGAAGGATCGATTCCTCGATCTCGATCATCGATTTCGAGCAAATTTATAACTCGTATCTTTTAGAAACTCGTCCGTAGTTATAAATACTTATTTTTTTATAAATTGTGTTAACTAGAGATAAGTTCGTTAACTTTACCGTAATAAGAAGATGGTTTAAAAATCAATATTACTAGAATTTATGAGCGAAAGAATGTGAAATAATCAAATCGAATATGGATTTCTGGATATCTGACTTAACTTAAAATATTGAAGAAAAAAAGAAGAATTGAAATATTAGTATAAAGAAATTCGTACGATTTTATTTATCCTTATTTTGTTGGATATTTTTTTTTTTTTTTTTGTAGATTCGCACGAAACATTGTGAACTTCGAACCACGCTGTATTAAACCAGAAAACGATTTTATCCGGAGCAAAGAACTTTCGATCGTGGCTGTACGTAGAAAGGCTTATCGGTAGAGTCCCCGATCGAAGGTACGTATCGTTTAATAGAGCGAGCCTTTGATTAAATTGTTGGCCGATTAAGAGACAAGAATCGCATTCGCGATAAGTCGGAAAAGATAAATCGATCGTTCGTCGGAGGCTATTCAAGCCACTCGTCGAATTATAATCGAAGTCTCGCCGCAAATTGACTCTTTCGAAGCTTCAATTAATCTTCTCTCTTTCTCTTTCTCTCTTTTGATTCAAAGAAAAAGAAAAAAGAAAAAAGCAAAGAAATGTGATAGTGGTGCGAAATTTCATAGGGTAAAATAAATCTTGTAGGATGAATTAATAAATATTCATGTACTTCGCCGATCTATCGCGAACCATTATGAACAAAAACAAAACCATCTTGCAACTTGTCCTATTTGTTATACATCCTTTTATTTATTTATTTATTTATTACGGTAAATTCGAATAATTACGAAGAAGCGTTTTATAATTCCTCTTTGAACGATCAAAGTTACTCATCACCACGTTTGCCATAGATTGTTCAATCAATGGATTCGACACGGCGGGCCTATTAATGAGCATACGGATAAAATCTTCCGCAGAGGTAATCGCGTTTTAATTAATTTTTTATAGGCCGATAACAGGATCTTACTGCGTCCTTATGAAAAAAAAATTAAGAAGAGATCGCTACGTTTTTATTTGCATACTTACACATTCCACTTCTTTTATTTATATATTACCCGTTCGTGTTAATAATGAAGACGAAATCGATTTTTCTCTCGTATTAATTCTTCCGAAACGTGGAATTATCGATTCGATAGATCGATGATCTTTCGTAAGTCTCTATCGCGTTTAATGCCGAAGAGATAATATTTTAAGCTAGAATAGATGTCCTTGAAAATTTTCTTTTATTTTATCTACTTTACGGGTGGTCTTCCGAAAAGTCAAATCGATCTTGAATTCTCGACTAGGAAAGAGAAAAAGATAGAAAACTTTTTCGTCGACGTTCTAAGTCTTTTAGAAGCAATCATCGTCTTCGCTACCGGTACACGTCTTCGATCGAATGCAACCGCAAAAATGTCTCGTGGAATTTCTAAAGCAATTTTTCGGTGGCTCGTTCCATTCCGTCGTAATCACCGGTTTCGTTCTACGATCAGTTTTTCAATACTATAGGATAGAAAGAGAAAGGTAGAGTCAATCTAGGACGATTTAAATTTTTTTTAACAGAGATTTCTTCATTTTTTTCTGTTCTTTTTTTTCCTTATTCTCTATTCTCGTCTAGCTCATACCGAGTTTCTTTCGTAGTCTCGACGGTGATTATAGACTCGAACTGATTGGAGTTTCGCCACGAAATGCATCTCGAATTTTTATATATCTATCTCTTTCTTTCTCTTTTTCAAAACTAGTCTTCGTAGAGTTCTCGCAAAAGAAAAAGAACAAAAAGAAAAATGAAGAAAAGAAAGAAGAAAAACAACGGAACTCGGTATCTCGCTTTCATCGCGCGGTCTATTTAAAATAAACCAGCAGGATAGTTCAGAAACAGGAAACGTGCCAATTAAGAGCGCCAAAAAGTCACCTCTGACATTTCGAAAGAAGATTTTAGATTCGTGCCGTTGGAATTATACCCTTTCCAAGTCCTTTTTTCTTTTTTTTTTTTCCTTTCCGTAGCTACCGCCGCCGAAACGTACAATTCGAATCCTTGGTCACCGTTCGTAATTAGTACACGCCTACTTTCCTGAACGTGTTTGGTACACGATACGAACTCGTATATGTAAATCTGTGTGAATTGGTGTGTTCTTGTCCACATGCAGGGGTGCGTAATAACTTATTTCGAGACTCGTTATTAAAGAACGACGACTGCGGTGGCCTCATGGGAATGCTTGAGTGCTTCATCAACATTATTACGTCGTCGTTTGTTAAATTTATTTGATGTTCTCTCTGGATGTAAATTATTATTATTATTATTATCATTATTATCGTCATTTTCATTATTTTTTTAATAATTAAATAAGGTATCACACATTATCATAACTATTATTACACATGGATATTGAACGAAAGAAGATTAAGACGATAACGACCTTTCTGTCTACGGTCGGTAAGGGAATTTAAGAGAATATGTAAAAAAAAAAAAAAAGGAAAAGAAGGAAGACTGTTAAAAACAGTGAAGCAAGAAATAAGTAAATAAATAAAAAATAAATGGAAGGAAGAGCGGTAAAAAGTTGGGCGTCGCGACGCATTGGAACGCGTGGGCGCACGCGACCGCCTCGTTGATTCGTGCGAGAGACGCGTTCAACCCGACCGATATAGCGACCGGTATGCGAGGAAAGCGGACGAGTGGCTTACAAGCACGCGTGTGCGGTTAGACGTCGTCCGGGCGAGGACGAGACTGCCACGAGGAAGAATCGAAAAGAAAGAGAGGTAGAAGAAGATAGACAAAGACGCGGGAAGACGGAGAGACAAAGACAAAGAAGGACAGAGACAAATAAAGAGAAATAGACGGAGAGAGAAAAAGAGAGAGGAAGAGAGAAAGAGAGAGACACAGAACAGACGGACAGATGAAATAAAGAGAAAGAGAGAAAGAGAGAGGCAGAGACAGAAAGAAGAGATGACTCTTAAGTAAAGGATGCGTGCGTGAGTGTAAGACAGAGAACGAGAGAAGTGGTTTTAGTCCCACGCGACGGCTCGTGGCTCCTCGTGGCGGACGCGCGTCTCCCTCTCTTTCCTCTCTCTGTTCCCTCCGAGGCGCGCGCGCGAGACTCGCGCGAAGAGTGGGAGAGACGAAGAGGGAAGGAGATAGAGCCGCTTTAAGGTCAGCCACGAATGCCAGAGGCTTCGTGCGCCACTCGCGATATCGCGAGCATACACTACTACTACTACTACTACCCTATTACTAGTACTATTACTATTACTACTACACTATTATACTATTTACTAGTACGCTATTACTATATTCTATCGACTGTTGCTGTTACAACTGACACCACTACGCACTAGAAACTATCGCTAGACTAACTTTGCAACCTCGGCGCACGCCTTTCAATGGAACGCCGAGTTGTCTGCCAATTAAGGACGCATTAATTCCACGTAGTCGTTGTTTTCCGTTTGGAGAATCCTGCGTAATCATTCTCCGTCTCTTTCTCTCTTTCCCATTACGTATTCGAAATATTTATAATGGTTTTTGTATGTCCAGTTAGCCTCGACGTCGTACTTGTTAGATCCCTTTTGTAAAAATATCATATATGTCTTTCGATTAAGCTTTCATCGATCTCATCGATCGTTTCGGTAAATTGTTGTCCCGAATTAATTCCTATATGTTAATATAAAAAAGAAGACGATATATTGAGAAATATTATTTTTTATTCTCGATTTTCTCTGGGAAAGCATGACGTACATACGTCTCGACAAATATTTTCATCGCGGATGCATCGACAAGGTCGATTCGTGTGAAAATATCAGCAAGGAACGGAGCCAATCATCCGCGAATAACATCCTCTTTCTCTCTCCTTCTCACCCTTTCTCTCTCTCTCTCTCTCTCTCTCTCCCTCTCTCGCTCTCTTTCTTCGTGCATTCTCGCACGACCACTTCGCGGACTGGCCCGGGCACAATGGCTAAACTAATATTGAAATATTGCCCGGCGATTGGGTACCGCATGCGTTTTTCAACGTCAGACTGTAGAGGCGCGCCCGCTAACAAATGCGCCTGACTTATGGCCCGGTATCCATTGAATGCCGATTGTTAATACGAAATCATTTATTTACACGAGCCGTAGCCCATCCAGAACCGATCCGCGAGATCGTTACGTATTCTTGGCCGATCGTGACGTTGTGTGCGTGTCGCACCCAACTTTCCTCTCCTTCTCTTTCTTACGCCTTTAATCTCTTCATCTATTCGTCTCACTCTCTTTCTCTCACTACTTCTCCCTACTTCACACACTCTATCTCTATCTCTCTTTCACTCTCCTCCCCTCTCTCACTCTTTTTCTTTCTCTCTCTTTCTCTCTCTTTCTCTCTCTCTCTCTGTCTCTCTTGTTCGATATCTAAACGAGTCGAGCATTCGAAGGTGGAAGATTGGATCGCGACTTCGAGCTCGATGAGTTTATTCCTTTTGAGAGCCGTAATTTGACCGGGAAAATAAATCAAAAAGAAAGAGGCGAGAAAAGGAACTCGAACTCCATCTACATGGTGTCCCCGAAGTAACGATCTATTTAATGTTCTCGAATTAATTTCAAAACGAGAGAGAATTAACGTAAGAATTTTATTAAACGTAAAATTACGCTTAAATCAAAATGTGTTAGATCGGTTTTGTCCATGATGCGATATAATTTTTGGTTTCGATTTATTAGATCAGCTTTGAAAGGATTAGAAGACATTTGAAGATTTCGTTGAAATTCTTTTTTATATGGACACCTTGTATTTATGTAACGAACGCATTCGTATAACGCAACCCTTTCTCGTGATTTATTCGACGACACTTTTTTAAAGTCCACGCGCGACATTACACGCAATTAAAGGGATAAATGTTTCCCGACGAATTGGATGTGTAACGAAAAGTGATAAATGCGAGATGTAATAAGTTCTTAATAAGTTTGTAGGGATATCTGTGAGGTATATATATTATAACTTACTATCCGTGTAATTGACTCGTAACATCATTCTATTTTAATATTCGACATACCCTTTGCAATTTATCCAACAAACCTATATACGAAAGTTGTATGAATGATTCATTCGCAGTTATTTTATAAAAAATAATATTCTTTTTCAAATGAATCTATTTAACCGTGCTCGATTTTAAATTTGTTAATAGAAAGGTTCTTTCTCTGATTTTTTTTTTTTCTTTTGATATTCGATTTAACAATATACGAAAGATATAGAAATAATTCATTTCTAATGTTACTTTATAAATCGATATTTTCTTTTCAAGTGTATCTATTTAACCATGTCGATAATAAAAATGTTTTAGAATTCAGATCGCAAATCGCGATTGTTTTTCGTGGGAAATAAGAAAGGCAAAGCCAAATTTTCTCCTTGCAGGAGACAAGCCATATATGTAAGGAGTAATTGGTCATATTTTTAATATTCCACAGTCACGAGCAAGAAGACGAAAAGCTCGGAGTATTTCGCGCTAATTCGTTCGATCGGCAAGCCGACTAACCAGCCGGATTCTCTTTCACCCTTTTCTTCGGAGCCATCAGACGATTCTCCTCTTTAAATCGTCCGGCCCGCTTTTTGCTGACTTCAAGCGGGATATATTCCGGAGCTTGTCCTCGTCCCGACCAAAAGTGCATTCAAATCGAGATTAACTCGAAGACGACGGTCGCGTTAAAAATCTGCCCGGTGCGCGACGGATAACGAAGAAACTTACTCTATATCGAGATGTTCTCTTTTCAGTTCTTTCGTGAAACTTAAACTACTCACGGAAGATTCTATTATCTTTCTATGTCCTTGTGTCATTAATAGTAAAAGGTATAAACCGTGTTTCGTTTTAACGATCCCAATTAAGAAGTGATTTAAAAAATGTTTTTTCTACATGGTCATGCATTAAAAATTATTTAAAAAACAATGTAGATTTCTTACGAATGATACAGAAAAAAAAAGAAAAGAATGAGGATTTTGACTTTTTTGTTATTTTTGGATTCAAGTAAAAATAGAAAAGAGAAAGAAAACCGACGAGAAAGAAAGAGAGATTTTTGGTACGTTTTGAAAAGTTGAGGCGAGTCAGTCAGTTACGAAACGCGTTCCCGTAGTGCTCCTAAGTGATTCCGCTCACGCGTGTCGCATGAAATTATGCATCTCGCATTTTTTCCCTCCTCCAGGTCCTCGAGCGCGACAATGGCGGCTCTACCGTCGTCCCTGCTCTCCTCAGGGATGCCATTTGTGGGAAAACCACGCAATTATCCGTCGGCAAATCTGAGCGGCAGCTGTGTGCTCCAAGTTTGGTCGCTTCCTACTCTTTCGTCTCCTTTCTCTCTCTCTCTCTCTCTCTCTCTCTCTCTCTCTCTCTTTCCCTCTCTCCCTTTTTCTTTTTCTCTTTCTATCCTTTTCCTCTTATATGCACTTATCTCTCTTCTCAACTCTTTTCCGTTGCGGTCGTACCCGTTTCGCGGTTTCTCGCGGAGTTCTTCGTTTAAGGAGCTTTGACGTCTTGATCGTAGAGAGACTAGTTCTCCTTGAGGTCGAGAAAAAAAAAGAAGAAGAAGAAAAAGAAGAAGAAAAACAAGAAAAAAAACTTCTCTTCACCGAGAAACTATCTTTTACCGTAAGATTTTCCAATTGACCTGGAAATACTTTAAAACGTGATCATTAAACTCGACACATCTTTGAGGGTGTTCTATTTCAGTGAAGAATTCGATTGAGATCAAACCATTAAAAGTAGGAAGTTAAAAGAGGAAATATTTCGTGCTCGTTAGAACTTTTTAGAAAGAGAACACGAATTGATAAAAATCAAAATATTGCTTACTTCTTTTCTCACATATATCATCGTCAACCTTACAAAGTTTATTTATTAATCATTTCTTATCTCCGTTACTACCTTGGACGATATAACTATACATATATATACATATGTGCGTGTTTATGTGTACTGGTATGTGTACACTGGACAAGAGCGCAGATAAAAAAAAGAAAACAAACAGGAACAGACGTGTGAGCGCGTGAATCATCTTGCGTCGAGACGTAGCCTGCGAATTCAATAAAGAAAATAAAGTGAAAAAGAGAGAAAGAGAGAGAGAGAGAGAGAGACAGACAGACAGAGAAAGATAGAAAGAAAGGCACACGGGTACCCGCAGCTCATTTCGTTCAGGACATTCGACGACGCCCAGTCTGGCTAAAGTTTATTTCAGACAGCTTTCTTTTCCATTCTAATCCTCTTTCTTTCTTTCTTTCTTTCTCTCTTACTCTTTCTCTTTTTTACGTATAAAATAGACGTAGGGCAAAAATCAAGAATACGATCATAGAGCGTATAAGCGATTTATAATTAAAGGTTTACAATTCGAAAGACTGAAATTATATCCTAGTTTGCTGATGAAGTTCTTCGTAACCTCGTCGTTTTCTTCGTTGGGACTATTCGGAGCAGCTGCTATATCAAAAATTCTGCAGCAACGTATAATTGAGAATCGAAATAGTGTGAGTTAGTAATTTAAAGAAGATTCTTCGTTTTATATATATATATATCTTTAGGGTGAAATCGAAAGAAGATATCTTTGATTAAATTGCGACGAACGAACGATTTTTTATAAAATCGATTATGATATCAATTAATTCCTATCTTATTGGTAATTCATTTATGGTATGATTTGATTTTATTACGACTTAAGTATATATTGTACTTACTCGAGTCATTTAAAAAAAAAAACATGAGCGACTACTTTTTTTAGATATCTTTATATAGAAAGTAAAAATCTAAAGAGAGAGAGAGAAAGAGAGAGATGGAAGGCTCGGAAGTAAGTATTCCGTGCACAGTCTCGCGAAAGCGACGGTGAAAAGAGGAAAGGGTGGTATTCGAGAGCGAACGTGGGACGTTGTGTGTCCGGGCTCCGTCCGCGTGGGATCGTCGTTGTGTGTGAGTCGACCGCCGGCACCAGGTCGTTACCCAGATAGCCGGCACTCCGTGTGCGTTCTTCCATCACGAGCATGCATCGAGTTATCGCGACAAGAGGTGTGGGAGTCTTCGTATATCTTTCTCTCTCTTTCTTCATAATATATATATATAAATGTATGAATATATGTATACGTAGGTATCTATCTTTATCTCGAAAATAATTTTCTTCTTCCGATAGATATACCGAACGAATACTTCTTTTATATTCCCTTCGATCTATTGATCATAAAGAAAAAGAAACCATTATAAATCATAAAAATTTCAATCATCGATCTTGATCTTTAATCGTCGAGAATTTCGATATCTCGAAAGTTCAGACAAATTGCAAGTTACTAAAATGGTCAGACTGTACGAATTGGCGATCGTTAACACCTCCGTACATGAGAGCGAAGCCAGTCACTCGTATTATTTGCATACGATGCGTTTTTACCGGCTACAAAAATAAAGACCGAAAGGAAGAGAATAGAAAAAGAAAAAGAGAGAAAGGGAACGAGAAAGAGAAAGAAAGAGAGAGATTGGTTCTGCGTGCATACGCGTGCGTGCGTGCGTGCGTGCGTTTCGAAGTACCAGTGGCTTGTGTACGTGCGACTTACGACATCCCACAACGCATCGGCCAAGAGAAGAGAGGAGGAGGTGGTGGAGAAGGAGGAGGAGGAGGAGGAGGAGGAGGAGGAGGAGGAGGAGGAGGACGACGACGACGACGACGACGACGACAATGTGTGGGCATTGTGAAGTGTGGGTTCGGCCAGCTTTTAAGCGCGTGTCGTATTTGGCGATACGTTCGACTAACCGTGTACGTGTGGGTTCCGAAGGTGGACCTTTAGTAGCTTTCTGAGTTCCAGAACTTGAAGGAGAATGTTTAAATTATTATTCTCGAAAATGAATTATTTTAATGAATTTTTATCAAATTGATTTCGAAAAACATGGATAATTAACTATTTTTCAATCCAAAGACGTCATTGTTTCTATACATATATTTTTTTAAGCGATATGTTTTTAAAAAATTTGTTACTTTATCGAGATCTCGAAAAATCGATCATTTAGTATTTTTAAATTTTATGGACGAATTTGTTTCTATATTTTTCGAGATAATTTTCAACGTTCTAAACGGTATTAACGATATCTCGAAATGAAATAATTTACACGTTCATCGCGAGAAATCGTTAAAAATGGAGAGAGAAATGATGGATATATCGCGTTCGATACTTCTCGTTGTTACATACGAGCAGCATGCAAATAGGAATGCGTGTGGGCTACGTCTCGAGTTATACACATACATAAAGGCGTATGTAAGTGAGACAAACGTATGACTCGTTAAAAAAATGTGTTTGGCGCCGTCGTATTTTTCCCATCGACTTGATGCTAAATCCGTCATCGGAAATACGAGTCATTTGTTTTCGGACCTTGCTAGGTAACAATGGATTACTATACTGACAAATGATATATTCCGAACGAAAAAATATATATGTTAACAATAACTACATTGATTCCACATTAAAAAAATGTTTAAATTCCATAAAAAAAATCGTTGTAAAAAGATTTTTTTTTAATATTCTTTTTTATCAACAACACAAAATCATCTTTTCTTTTTTATATTTCATAAAACGTAGTAGTTACTAAAAAATTTGAATCACTTTGAAGATAAATTCAGGCTATATTTATATATACAAGTACGTATATTCATATGTTAATATTATAGAAATAATGAAATTCGAAACGTTTCTTCGTCATTTTAAAATTACCCAGATAAGCTCACAGAATTTTCCATTATCAGTATTAAATATATACGATACGTGCACAAAAGTGTACATGACTGGTTTAACGACAAAAATACTTAAAGAATTACGACGAAACGTGAAGAAAAGGTACGTCGAAAATGTTGAAAATGTTTCGTAACTCATGCTCTCTTCTTTCCTCTCTCGTATGGAAACACCTGTTCAAATGTGGTGGCTCTCTTTGAGGCGCCAAAGGTCGTCGATCGAAACGCGTTTGTGTGTCGATATCCCACGCGACGAATCGAACAGAAAGAACTCTTGCAATCGATTTACGAACGAACGAACGAAGAAATTCAGCCTCCGTCGGCTCGGAAAGTATCTGCGGTTATCGCGTACAACACAAGAGCGAGATATACGACGAAGAAGGAAAGGACAAGGAGTCTCCTTTAAAGCCTACGCTACGGAACTCTACGTTCTCTGTGTGCCGGCCCACTTGAAGTTACTGCCGAGTAAAAGGGAGATACGAGAAGCGAGAGAGGAGCCTGCGAGGACGAGGCGATCCAACTTGGAAACTCTCCTTCGAAAGACCGCCGAAGGCGATCCCACGATTTGTCGTTTAATTGGACATCCTTCGCCTCTTCTTCGTTCATTTCTTATCCTCTTTATTTTTTCTTTATTTTATTTTTCTTTTACTTTTCTTTTTTTTTGCTTTTCTTACCCTCTCCTCCTTTATTTCTTTCTCTCTTGACTTTTTACCAAGATAAATCGACATTCGAACAAGTCGATTACAAGTAATATCCTACCCTTTTATTTTCATATAAAGGAGACTCAAGGAGGAATGATCGATTTCGATTCAGCGACATAAAACCGATCGTCAAGAAAACTTCTGTAACTTTTCACTCTTGCATAGATTAAATCGAGTATGTTTCTTAGTAGAAAAAGAGAAAGAGAGAGAGAGAGAAGAGGAAGAAAAGAAAAAAGGAAGTGATAAAGGTAAAGGGAAGAAAACAGAGTAGGACGTGCTGGCAAGTTGAAATGAACTGTAACACGTAATAAGAATCACAAAGAAGCAGCAGCTGCTAGAGCAGATCGAGTCAATATTTGATACACTGGCTTTCCTTGTCCTCTGACCAGTTTCGAAGGGCTGAGCCTTCGATCGGCCCTGCCTTTCCTCTTCGAAAAGGGAAAGAGGGGAAGGGGAGAGGGAATTCAGTTTCGAACTCGCATTCCTCCCACTTTTTATCAGGACGACAGCGGCCATATCGCAGGAAACGTTTCACGATCAAACGCCAATACGAGGTTCCGATCGGAGTCAGGAATCGGCTCGAACGATCGGACGACAAAAGGTGCCTTTGCCTCTTGCCTACGGTTAAAAGAGAGAGGGCTGCTATTTCAAACGGAGGGGGACCTTTGGCGGGTGGTAAAAAAACGGGAAGACATTAATAACTCGACACACTGCTGCTTTGCCGAGGGTAAAGAAACGGACGGATACGTCGATGCCCGATAAATATCTTTCTCGTGTTATCGTCAAGAAATTTGTATCTTTCTCTCTTCTATCCCTTCTTCGTGTTATACGTGGAAGGGTTTCTAACTCGTTCGTATTCTATCGCGTCTAACTTTATCGTATTCTATCGAACGTATCGATTGAAAAGGAATGCATTGGATCGATAAGATTCTCCTTTTTTTTTTACGAATAGACGATTTAACGTTTTTCCTAGAGAATTTTTCTTTAATTGTCGTCTTTAACAACACGTTTCTAACTTGAAATAATAGTCAAATGATGATAAAAGAAACGTCTTGACGAAATTATTGGAATAACATTTTTACAGATAAAAGTGACAGCGAGTTTCGAAAAAGAGTTTGCATATTGAAAACTGATATGAATAAGGGAAATGAGAGACCGAAAGAGAGAGAGAGAGAGAGACAGAGAGACAGAAAGTGAGAGAGAGAGAAAAGAGGGAGGATAAGAATTCAGTGAAGGTAGGCGCGTGACGAATCCGTCCTCGAAGTCCGCATCTAGATTCACTTTTTTCGATGCACCCCGAGCGAACGAACGACCGTGGGACGTCGACGTTCGCCGCGCACCAAATATGTCCGTTTGCGAAACCGCATTTTCGTCCGTTTTTTGCTGCCGGATGAATTATCGAAGCGGTCGCGGAATCCCGAAAGCCAGTGACCCGCGGTGACTCTTGATCCAACCGGATCTCACGATCCAGCTGTGCCTACCTTCCCTCCCTCTCCCTCTCCCTCTCCTTCTCCCTTTCCCTCTCCCTCTCTCTCTCTCTCTCTCTCTCTCTCCTCTCTCTCTCTCTTTCCTTCTCTCTCTTTGCGTCCCTCACACCCTCTTCCCTCTCCCGATATATACGTCTTGCCTTCGGCACCACTTCGATTACCCTTTCTTTACTCCGACGTCGAAAATCAACGATCGTGCGTTTCTTCGAGCTACAAGTCGATCAAGGAACTTTCCTTCGCGATAAATTATATCGATCTCACGATCGATCATGTACCGACATTGAGATTAAGTTAAAAGGATTAATGGGAAAAATAATCAATTTAATTTCTACTGAAATATCACATGAAGATTTGTCTGCGTTACCGATACGCGTGAAAAAAAAAAGATACAGAAAAATACGTAAACGTAGAAACTATTACGATGTCGCACATGCTT
Source organism: Vespula vulgaris (assembly GCF_905475345.1). Taxonomy (NCBI): domain Eukaryota; kingdom Metazoa; phylum Arthropoda; class Insecta; order Hymenoptera; family Vespidae; genus Vespula; species Vespula vulgaris. The sequence continues at coordinate 3,440,410 of NC_066601.1, read as the reverse complement.
CTTAATAATTTATATAAATGATACAATTAACGTGTCCGCGTGTATATACATATATCTGTATTTATAAATGGATAAAAATTTCTTGATAAATATCTTTAGAAGTCGATTATTCTTTCCCATATGTCGGACTTCTTGTTGACTCGATTCACTTCCAAGTATAGTACTTAGTTACACGCGCGAGTGTAGAAAGAGACAGATTATTATCATTGAAGCGTTTAACAAGTCGGCGCACCCACGAGCGTCGATGCTCGCGTTAAAAGCTTGGCAATGCGGTCTAATAACTCTCGAAGGCGCGTGCGAGACTATGTCGAAGAGGAGGAGGAGGAGGAGGAGGAGGAGAAAGAGAAAGAGGAGGAGAAGGAAGGAGGAAGGAGAAAGGAGGAAGGAGGAAAGAGCAAAGAAAAAAGAGGAAAGAGAAGGAGGAAGAGGAAGAGAGCGAGGAAAAGAGAAAGACGACGACCATGTCGGCGTTTGCTTATGATTATTAAGATTACCATTTATACCACCTTAGACTGGATAAGCTTAATATGTATCTCCGTATTTACAACACATAGAAAATATATACACGTGGTGTTTCTGTGTGGGTCGAGAAACCGGAGTTATTTATGAAGTGTGCGAGCCAAGGCGCGGACCGTACCACGTCGCATATCTGATGCTCTTATTTCGTAGTTTGCTCTCGACGCGTACTACACGTACCTTACGTACGTGCCGGGCTAAGTTAGAAAACGGAGACACGTGCGCTTTACTCGTTCCTAAACTTAAAACTACAAGTTAGAATCGGCTTTCGTGATTTGACGTCTGAACGTACTAGTACCTAAAACTCTTATCCATTCGATCGATCATCGATCGTTCATACGATATCTTAATGATATTACCGCGGGGTTTCTTTCTTTTTTTTTTTTTCGACACGAGTTAGTTTTGTTTATAAAAAGTGTTACCTACTAATTTTTTTATGAATCGTCATTAACAATTTTCGGTTTTTTTTTTCTTTTAATAATCGAATACGCAAATATCTTTTGTGAGTGATTGAAGAAATTTACTACAACTTTTTTTATTAGAAAAAAAGAATTATATTCATTTATGAAACGTCAGATGATATTATTTTGCAGATAGTATATAGCAGTATTTCGATAACTGTAGTTGTATTAACTCAATATGAGTAGTCGATATGAGATGAAATCGAAGAACCCTTAAAATATAGTTAACGGATCGTAAAGGTTGACCACTAATGGCAATTTGCACCTGGTCCAATAAGTATTAATCCCCTCTTTTCACTTTCTCTCTCTCTCTCTCTCTCTCTCTCTCTCTCTCTCTCTCTCTTGCGTGGTAAATCCCTTCAGCTAAGGTTCGAATTCGATCATAGCTTTGTACTCGTAAAAACGTATCCCCGGTAGTTAATTAAGATCTCTTCGCACAGCGGGACACGTACACGTGCCGAGTTAATGAAATTCTTCATTTCCACGAGACAGTCGGGAGTCGTTCGGTTCGATCGATCGATTTCCTTTTAAAGCGTGCAAACGACCAATTTAACGTGCATCTTTATCGATCACGAAGATCTCTAGTAGAATAAAAATTCTCCCTTTCTGGAAGTTGAAAATATTTTTTTAAGATTTTGCCTAGTTAAAAATCGTTAAGTGTATATCTACTGAATAAGAAAGAAAAAGAAAAAAGAGATAATGAAGAAAGAAAACAAAATGAGAAAGATCTTCCAAAGATGGACTAAAACGAATATAAAGACGAAAGAAGAGAGAGAAAGAGAGGCGGAGAGAGGGTGAGAGGGAGAGAGATAAGCATCAAAGGAAAGGAAGAATGAGTATCAGTCGACTCGGATCAAGGAGAAGAGGTTGGTCTTCTCCGAGCATACGTCGTACGTACGTACATACGTCAATCACTCGGTGAATTCAACGGCAAACTGCAACGGCAGAAACGCAAGAAACTGTCGTACCTTTCCTCCCCATCTGAATCCAACGAGAATCGTTCTGCCGACGGCGTACAAACAGACAGTCACGAAAGGAACGTTCGGAATAAATTCTCGATCGTAGGTATTCGTATCTACCTCGAAAGTTCAAAGTCCGATCTCTCGAAGACATACATAAATCCGAAGATCGATAAGTCGATTCGATCTCGATCTTTTTTTTTTCTTTTTTTTTCGGATTCTCCTTTGTTTCTTCATTATTTTTTTTTTTTGAGAGAGAGAGGGGGAGAATGGAAAATCGTATTTGATCGATAAAAATATATTTTGGAAGTTGATTACAAGAGAAACCTTGCATCTCTTTGAAGAAGTGAGACCACCGGTCTTCGTTTCATCGGATTCGATTCGATTAGTCAGCGTCTGGCATTGAATACCTTCGGACGTTCCTTCGTATCACGTAATATCGTTAAGTCGTCGTAAAAGCAGTACTCAGCAAAAATACATCGATAAGTATTCAAAAAAAGAAAAGAGAGAGAGAGAGAACTAGTCTTGATCATTTCAATAGATTTCATATGAATTCTTCTTTAGTGATACACTCCGAGCTATTGAACTTTAATCAAAGTATCTAGGCTGAACGATACGATCTGATTCTTTGAAACTGATTTTTTCATCAAAAAATTTAAAAGTCCATCGAGAAAGAAGATGTAGATATCTTTATTCGCGTGATAGTATTTGTGTTGGATAAAAAAGCTGATAGATGTATTCTCTCGAAGGATCTGAGAGATTATTATTATTTTTTTTTTTTTTTTAAGATTTCCTTTTAAGTAAAGTGTTCGAAGTAAGGAGGTTCGACTTGGCTCGGTCCAAGTTAACATCGTCACGAGACGTCGAGCACAAGCCATACGAATAATAGAAAAGAGAGGAAGAGAGAAAGAGAGGGATCGCGTGAGACCCCCCACACTTGTGCCGTTCACGAGCGCGGCGGCGCGTGTCAACCTTGCCTTGTCCTTGAAACCACGCGACCGCGACCGTATGCCAAGTCGAAGTAGCTTGCTACTACTAAACGCGCTTTCTCGCGTGTAAGAGAACGTCTGTCATTCTTCCTCTCTCTTTCTCTTTCTCTCTCTGTCTCTCTCTCTCTCTCTCTTTCTCTGTGTGTCTCTCTTTCTTCCTTCTTCTACTTCCTTTCTCTTTTTCTCTCTCTATTTCTCTGTCTCTCTCTCTTTTCTCTCTCATTTCTCTCTCTTTTTTCGGCCTTTTTCTTTCTCTCTTATGACTTTTTATTTTAGAGATAAAATGTTCTTACAAGTGATCAAGAAAATTTACATTTCACTGTTTTAACAAACGATAAGATCTATCTTATTTTTATAAATCGAGATAAGACTCTGTTATTATCTTTAAAAATTATTTTATCTATCGAGAGATACTCGAATATATACTAATTAATAAATTTCTTTATTAATTATGAAACTAAATATTAATCATCCAAGATCTGAATTTTTAATTTATATATATATTGTGTTTTTAATTTATATATATATTAATTATGTGATATAATAGTTGATGAATATTAAAAATTAAGTACAAATAAATAGATACCATCATTTAAGGCTCTAATGATAATTCTCCTTTGATTTTAATTGGAATTTACGAGAACGAAAAGAATTGCCTTCTTGTTACAACTCTGAATGTAATTAAATACATATATTTAATGTAATTAAATATATAGAAATCATCAGCATCGTCGGTTTGAAGAACATTTAAACGATATATCATGATTTGGAAATGAAAAGGATCGTGTAAATTTGTATATATATATATATGTACGTATATATATACGTATATATATAGGTATGTATATATGTGACACTGTTACAAATTCCCTATCGTTTCATTATCCGCGTTATCGAGCAAAGCACGCGGACACTTATTCGCGATCGTGAAACTTTCCGTCTCTGTCTATCGGTAATTGACCTTTGCGTTTGCCCGATTATAGCAACGATAATTTCATGCCGCGTGATGCGTCTCCGGCTGGTCGTTTAGCGGACTATATCAATATATACGGTCAACATACGTTGTGACCAATATTACCAGCAAACAGGTGGGAATTATCCGACACTGTAATAGCATTCTACACTATCTCCTACAGTAAACGTACTACCCAGGTCGTTCAAATAAATATCTATACTCCTCTTGTTCTTTTTTTTAAACACACACACACATATATCGTATAAAATATATCCCTGTTGAAAATTGGAGAAAAAGTTAAATTAATCACCTGTTTCTTTGACATTTTCGAATTCGAAAGAAAAAACTCATCTAATTTAAATTGAATTCGTATATATTAATAGTCGCATAAATTTTAATATTCGCAGATAAAAAAAGAAAAAAAAAAAGGAAGAAAAGGAACATTCTGACATTCCGAGCTGTAACCAAAACAGACACCATACTTTTTCTACTCTTCCCTAGTTTTAATATTTATCAGTAAATGTTTGATGATTAAATCAATCACTTGAATTAGGAGAAAAATGATATATTGAAATATTTCACATTATTTATAGATTATACCACAACTATTTCTTCACGGTTAATAGTTTACGATCGTAATTAATAATCTTCACGTTCGTTTACTCCAAACTTTAGTCGTAGGAGTAAAAAACCTTCACGATGAAGAACGAACGAACGAACGAATGAACGAATGTGCGAGCGAACGTAATTGCGGTTGGATCCGTGTGCTATGCAAAGAACCAATGACGACGCGTTCGACATACATTAAGGAAATAGTGAACGCAGTACGTGAGAGGGTAACACATATAAAAAAAGATAGACAGAGAAAAAGAGAGAAAGAAAGAGAGAAGTCGGTCTTGTCAGACATCGCTATCTCCTTCCTTCCATCTTTTTCTCTCATTCCGTCGCGAGACCTGTTTGTCGGAGACTTTACGTAACGCACGATAACCGAGCGAGTGGTCAGATAAACATGCTTCTAACTTCTCGTTTCTTACTCGCGAGAATGGGACGCGCATGGCTTGCCGGCGGCAAACGCGTGATCTACTGATTCCTTGTTTGCTTCTACCTTTTTCTCTACCTTCGAGGGTTAACACAGCAAACAGTCTTGAAATCATCGGAGATTAGGTTTATCGTACGTGCGTTTCTTTCGTTTCTTGAACTCTTAAATGGAAGTGATTAGAAAATTAATATCATGTGCCGCTAGTGCATGTTTCAATCATTTATTTATTTACCTTCTTCTTCTTTTTAAATCGATGATCATGATAACAATTTTTATGTAGTAATGTACAATGTTTTTTCTCGTCTTAAAAAGTTTCTCAAGTGAAATCGTGTATTATGGAGTTAACAAACGACTTAGAACATTAAGTAAGCCGCTTGTACATTTACTGTTTCCTTTCTTTTTTCTTCTTCTTCTTCTTCTTTTCTTTTTTTTTTTTATTTATTTCAACCGACAGAAGGAATTTCTCGTAGCTATCAGAACTCGCATATTTCATCCTTGACCCTCGTTTGCCTTGGCAAACGTGGGAGGAGTAGCTACGATCGCTGACGACGATAGATGATGAGAACTTCGTCGAAGAAACGGAAGGTGCCACGCAATTTGTCATTCGTATGTTTTGCGCCTGGCACGGTAGCCTCGTCTTCGTCCAGGTCACAAATTGCTGAGAGCTCAACGGAGATAGAATCAAGATGAGTTACTATTGCTTGTAAGAGAATGAGAGAGACAGAGACAGAGACAGAGAGAGAGAGAGAGAAAGAGAAAAAGAGTGAGAGACAGACGGAGAATGAGTAGAACGTTATGGTAATGAGAGTCTCGTCGATTTTTGCAAAGACTACGTTGAAACGGTCGATTATGGAGTTTACCACTTTGAGATTCGCTATTCGCCATCTGCTCGAAATCATTATCATAAGCATTTATGTATATCGACTTCTTCTTTGCATGAACGTGACTCAAAAGCTTTCCGTTCTTTCTTTTTTTTCTTTCTTATTTCTATTCCCAACGCTTTCGAAGAACTAAATGTTTCATTGCCTTACCTGGAAAATGAATTGGAAAATATCCAGAGAGAGAGAAAGAGAGAGAGAGAGAGAGAGAGATAGCTATAACTAATATTTTGTTAAGCCGCTTGTGGAAAGTCTTATCTGAGTCAAGCAACGTTGACGTTTTATTGGAAAATTACTAATGGCTGTTGGATGGTAAAGGTTTAACACGCCGATAATAATTGCCATACGTGATCGGTGTTAGAAATGTGTTCTGGAAAGATACGATCAAGGAGTCGATAGTCATCGGTTAAACATTATCATTATCTTTTCTTCTCTAGCTGCGTAAAATAACAGTTTGTTCGATCTAAAATAATCGTTGTTATTTAAAAATTGTATATCTTCGACACATCGCACATTTTTATCATAAGAGTTAAGAATTAGTTCCCTTGAAGGGAATGACCGGCCCAATGAAGGGCCCACGGTGTTCGAAGAAGCTCCACCAGAAGGCAGCAGGTTCTAAACGTACTGGCCCTTGATCCAACGCAACAAGTGGAGAGAGACAGGAGGGAGAAGAGATTTTGGGACTCCTGTTGAAACCAAACACGGCTTTCGGGCCTTGCAGAAACATCAAAATCTGCCGTAAGGTGGCAGCAGTGCTTTGGTAGAAAAAGTTTCTTCAGCCTTGGTCAGTTTGATCTCGACGTGCAGCGAGTAGGACGCAAGACTCTCGTCGAGTCTCCTTCAGAATCGATAGTTGAATCGTTATCAGAGTATAATTTTATCATGTATAAGATCGATCGACTATTTCTCTCGAACGATAAAAAATTGTTCGACCAAATGCATTTGATTATCTTTTTTTTTATTTACTCCAGGGATAGGAAAGGATATAGAGATTTATTTAGGATTAATATCAAGAAACAAGACAATCGTAATGTTTACGGAAGAGATCAATATTTATTTGATACTCTTGCAATAATAAGCGTCAGCTTTTTCTCTATTTTGACAAATAGAAGATAATTATAAATTCAACATCTTTGCACTTAAATACAAATATAAATAGGACCGTACACACGCACACATTCAATCGCAGTTCTTTATCCGGCTCGATCGTACTACATATTATCACGATCATTTTTAGTTTTCACATAATAAATCTACAGAGTCGTGGTTGTCGATTGGCACCGTATCTCGTCGATTAGGTGCCAATAACGCTAGAGTTATGTATAATTTAATAAAGGAAAAAAAAAAGAAGGAGAAGAAGAAAATAGAGAGAGAGAGAGAAAAAGGAGATGAGGAATAAGTAGAAGAAAAATAAGTAAAAGGGAAATAGGAGAAAAAACGTAATTAAACAGAATGGAAGACTTCGGTGATCTTGCTGTGTAAGGCACTTAAAAATACGATTCTATTTCTAAAAGGTATGTACACGAAAAGAAAAAAACAAAATAAAAAAGACTTAAGAATTCTCTAAACTCATCGCGAAACGAAAATTAATCATTTTTTTTCTGCGCCTATCGATTCGTATCAACGAATTCGATAGGACACATTAACGTGGTACGTGTATTACTCGTAAGGCACTAGATAAGGCACCGCCTTGTTTGTTCGACAGTTTATCACACGCACTCGCGCAAAATTCATCGACATTCGACTCAATGTCCACGTACGATTGATCAACAAGAACTCACGTACGGGGAATAAGAAAAGAAAGATAAGCGTGCGCAAGCGCAAGGAACATGTCCGTTCGTCGAGAAAAGTCAAACGAAATAGCACAAAAGTTCGTCACTGATCGGCACTTTACCACGGCCTCCATGGTTTGTCTTCGAGCTCGGGCATGACGCTTTTTCTCATCACGAGAGCAAGTGGTTTTTGAAGAGGCGGACTATAGACACGAGGATCGAACTCTGGATCGCTGGTGTAACCATTAGCGGGAGAGGTAGCGACATCCCGGTGACTATTGCCGGTTACGTAGACGTTGGTAGGTGGTTGTTGTTCGCGGAAAGCTGCTGGAGGTGCTTCGAAAGCGACTGGGCTTGCTGCCGAGGTTGAGGTCGAGCCGACGGAGGAAGAGGACGACGAGGAAGCTGATGCGGTGCTGGCCGTTCTTTGTGGAATCGGTATGAGAGTAGGTAAAGGCGAACTAGGTGCTGGCGAGGATGATGGTGACGTCACTGGTGTTGCCTTAGCACCGGCGGGTAAAACCAACGCGATATCACCGTTCGGTAGTCTCGTTGGAACCAATTGCAAACCCGTGCCGTTCGCATTGGTAAAGAAAATCCCATTAGATTGTTGCACCTGAATTCTCGGCGTTGTATCTACTTGCGGCAGAATATGCACTTGCAATTGAGTAGTCGGTGGTGCAGGTTGAACTGGCTGTTGATTAGCCGTCGTCGTTGTACTCGTCGTCGTCGTCGTTTGACCAGGATTGTTACTTGTTTCCACTGGCCCTAGGCATGACGCCAAGTGGGCCATTAGACGTCTCTTTACCGATGCGTCCAATCCGGGAAACCTGCCAACTTCGCCGGCACACTCCGTAAAGCCTGCACGGAATTTGTTCAAAACGTTTGGATCCGTCGCTGCGGCTAAGGCTACCTGTTGACGTTGTAACGTTTCCAGATGTTTCACCGTCATCTCAAGGATGTCCGCCTTTTCTAGTTTCGAATGTCTTGCTGGCTGTAACAAAAAAGAACAGAGAACGGTTAGCCGACGGTTCGGTCAGTTCGAATCGAATCGCGTTCTCTCATTTTCGCAGTTTAAAAAACAAAAGAAAAAAAAACAGATAACAAAATTAAGCGATAACTTCCGAATTCTTCGACAAATGTTGATAATTTTAACGAATCAGAAGCAATGAAAAAGTACAATTACTCACGTCTTTTTTCATGGCATCGAGAATAAGGGTCTTCAGGTCGTTTAGACAGTTATTGATGCGGGCACGGCGTCTTTTCTCCATAATCGGTTTATTGCTCTGTAACAGAAATGAAACAGCAGGTCAGACAGGGCATTCGGTACACGGAGTGCGGGTTTAGGAGAGATGGGAAAGATTATTTTTCCGTTTTGTAAGTTTTCCATGGATGATTCGAGGAAGTATAGAATAGAAGAAAATTTGGAAGAGTATGAAAACTTTTGCAAGATCAAAAATAAAAAAATCTGAGCTGATTGAATTCGTCGAGTTGCACTTAGGCGAATTAATTAATCTCGTTCGACGCGATATAGATTTCTTTTTATTTTTTTTTGTTTCTGTTTTTTTCAAGACGAAAAAAGAACACTGACCCGTCGATTTTCTCCGGATCTTCTCGTAGTGGTCGTAGTCGTGGCAGTTTGCGCGGGTGGTTGTCCGGCTTCCTGAGGTACGTGTTGCGTGGGCGGCGTGGCGCCCACGGTGACGCCGCCGGTCGGCATCGTAGCACCCACTCCGGTCACCATCTCGACTTATCACAGAATTTCAACGGAGTGTTGAAAAGGAAGGAAAATAGGCTCGATTCGAAGAATCGGAGAAGCACACTGCACTGTTTAATCCAAGTGTATTCAAAAGGTAAAGATGAGATGAGTCTCTTCTAACACTGTGATCACGAATATCGAAGATGTAGAAATAGAAAAAGTCTGCAGGAGTTTGCTTGATCTGATCCTGTCTCTCTCTCTCTCTCTCTCTCTCTCTCTGATCTCTCTCTGCGTCTCTCTCTCTTCCTCTCCCCTCACCCTCTCTCTCTCTCTCTCTCTCTGCCTCTTAACAAACAAAATTGAGGAAAAATTGAAAGATCGTCTTCTTGTCCACTAGGTCTGTCTCTATCTTTCTCTTGAAACTTCTATTTCTCGTGGCGGTTCAACGCACAGTAGTAGTAGTAGTAGTCTCTGACTGCTCGAAGCGATTGTCAGAGCTCGACTGACTACTACTCGAGGAAGAACGAGAGTCTTCTGTCGTGTTCAACGTTGGAGCGTGCCGGCCGACGTAGCGCTCGTTCCCGTCGAGTGCGGGTAGTAGGGGTAGAATTCGAAGTAGTGGGGATTGCGCGTGACGGTTTAACCTGGACCCTTTCTCTCCCCGCAACCCCTCTTTAGCCATACCCCTGCCCCTCCTGAAATTCCGTCGGTCGGACGGTCGCCTTTGAGGCTGTTCCCCACTCTCCCCCATTCCCCTCTCTCTCCTCTCCTTCTTTTCTTCTCTTCTCTTCTCTTCTCTTCGCGGCGACGTGACGGTCGCGGTCTACGGACCCCCGGCGGGCCCCTTCACGAGTCCGGCGAGAGCCTTTCCAGCGAAATTTTTCAAGTGGGGATAGTGCGCGCGCGCGTACGCGCCCCTCTGATCTTCGAACGGACGTCTTTTTATCGAAGTAGACAGAGAGAGAGAGAGAGAGAGAGAGAAGCAAAGAAGAGAATCTTCGTCGTAGATTAAAAACTCTTATCGTGAACTATGTTCTTTGTAATTTTCTACTGTGATCTTTTGATCTTGTCTCGTCGTTTTCTTTCTTTTTCTTTTTGTTTCTTTTCTCTCGCTTTTCCTTTCTTTTTTTTCCTTCTCTTTTTTTTTTTGTTTGACAGGTACCAAGGTGAGGTGGTGTTTTTGTACCTTCGTGGAATATTCGTTTTGTTCGAGAAAACTGTAAGATCATCTCTCTTGGTCTTTTACGGAAAAACTTGAAGAGTCTCGGAGAAGGGAGAAATTTTAACCTCAACCTCAAGTTGGTTTTCGATATTTCATATTCATATAAATTATAAAAAATTCCGACAGTAGATATTAACCAATCTAATATTTAAAAGACTCAACGAATACAAGAAAGAAATATTATACTCGAAGATTGCGCAATGTCATCAGTTAACAATATATATGTATCTCTTTTTATTTACAAAAAACGAGTACATAAATAAATAAATATTGATTAGGTTTTTCGGATCTTAGGGAAAGAACAATAGGTGCAACCTTCGTTTTACGTAACTGGCTATATATCTAGCTGTGTATCAAAAGGTCATTAAAACCGGATGGCTTGATCATTTGCGTATACGTATTTATATATATATATATATATATATATATATATATATATATATACATATATAAATGCATATAATATGTGTGTGCATATATATATGTATATATATTATACATGTATTAGACGTACTCGATCGATCGAAGTGGCAATAGTAATTTCAAAGCGAGCGACCACGCATAACGTCAGCCACATATGTACGTCGGCGTCTACCAACAACGTCATCGGGTCTTATATCACGTTCTTCGAAAATAGCCGAGTGCCACCGCTTGAACTGACGCACGCGGGCGCGCGCGCGCACTCTGGCACGTGCCTGCGGCTACTTCTTCTGTCTCTCTCTCTCTCTCTCTCTAACCATCTCTTTCTCACCAATCGAATTGCTCTTTATCTTTGCGACTGATTAACGCGCGTCATACCGTTTATCTCAAGAATATGTACTACGTACGTACATGTGTGAACTCCAGACGTATATTCAATTTTTTTCTTGGGACTTTTCAGCGTTGCTTACAATTAAAAGGAATGACGGCAAAATCATCTCCGTGAAGAAGCTAAAGGGGGAAGTATAACATTTGTTTATAGTAACAGGATGCTTTGAGGAGTACACGTCATTTATTCCATCATCGCAAAATTTCAGTATTACTTACACGTATAAAATACAATACACATATGTACATACATTGCATCTCTCTCATTGGAAGATAATAATGTCGTTATCATCGTTGCAATTTCATTCCAGTCGGTGTGTCTTACGAAAAGCGTACGTGACATCCAACGTCTGCGAGAGGACGGATCTCTTAATCGGGAAACTTTCTTTCGCGACTTTAATATCTCGACGTCAATCATTTTTCGAAAACACCAATTCAAAGATCATCGCTATCGTTATAAACGTTTGTGCTTACTCCTATATAAGGAGCATTAATATGTCAAATATCTATATACAATAAGATGTAATCTATCTGATATTAGGATTAAACGAAAAAAACCAAAAGATCTGAGGAAGAAAATCCATCGATAATCTTAAATGGAATACGTATGTCGCGAATATATATGTATAAATACGGCAGTAAGGATTTTTGCAAAGGGGTAGGTTAAATAAAAAAAAAAAAAGAAAGAAAAGAAGAGAAGAAAAGAAAAGAGGGGTAGTTCGTAGAAGTACGTACGTTCGTAGAAACGCGCGATAGGTGCGACTAGGTATGTCTTGGATGATCCGAACGGGGGAGAAAAAGGAAATAATTGAAAGGTAGAGAGAAGCGTGGCGAGGAGAGTGGGGAGATGGAAAGGTTTGAGTGGGGAGAGAAAAGGGCGCAGGAAGAGAAGGATTAACGCTTGGAAGGGATACGGAAGGGTGCCAGGTAGTAAGAACGAGAGAGATAGAACGATAGGACGCACGACGCGTTTAACGCGTAAGAGAGAGAAGGAATGAGAAAGACAGAGAGAGATAGAATATTGGAAGAGCCAATCGCGTACACGAGATTCGATGCGGCGTACGACGGACGTAAGTTCATTGGCGCGCGTTCACCCCCACCATTAAACGCTACTCGAGGACGAGCGTGCCGCGCGCGTCGCATGCGTGGGTGGTGGGGGGTGAGATCGTCATTCCGCTCGAAACGTTCGAGCGGTGCGGCCGCATCGTGTGGCGCGTGGGCCGCGTGCGAGAAACGGTCACAACGAAACGAGTTCTCTTTCTTGCTTTCGATTGGAAGGGGAATTCACTCGTTTCGATATTCTGTCTTGTTCTTTCCTTGTTTCTTATTTTTTTTTCCGTTTCCTCTCTTGATGAATTTATTTCATACATAATCGATGACGCACAATTCCAGATGATCTTTGTACTACTTTTATTTCAAGCTTTTTCTTTCTTTTTCTTTCTCTCTCTTTTTTTTTTGCATGACGAATAATACATTAACCCGAGTAATCGATATTATTCTTGTATGTTGAAGTTATTCTTGTTATCTCGAAGAGTATTGATAACGATGGTGCAACGCTTTTTTCCAAGATGATCTTCGATGTGTTAACTTTTTATTTTGACAAACAATAAGTTTATCCGAGAAGTAGATATTTCTTGTATATAATTTTTATTGCAATTGTCTGTCGCTGTAATTATTTCTGTTCGATTTACTTTGTTATAAAATTAGATGAATTGTTGGAGTAAATATATAACGATAAAGCTGAAGTTCGCACAGATTTGATCACATCGAACGTGTACCTGCGCAGCTAGATCAGGGTCAGGAAGGAAGCGTAGTACAAACGAAGGACCATAGAGATCGTGCTTCCATCTCTCGGGAGATGCCGTAGGTTTTTTCGCTGGACCAGGAACCAGCATCTTCGCGTTATCTTCAACTATATTCCTGCGAAAGTGTCATGTAACTATGAAATATCTTTTGCATTCGTCAAGATGATACGTGTTTCGATACGAGTTTCTGTGTATTCGAGTTCAGAGAAAACATTCCATTGGCTTTGTATTTCATTTTATCATTATTTACTCGCGTAAAGAAACACGTAGAAGCGTTATATCTGTAATCTCGATTTCAGTATGTTGGAAATTAAACGATCACCTCTCTTTCTTATCTGAGATCCTTTGCAGCAAACACTCGACAGCCTTCACGCGCATACTTCTATGACTCACAAGCTCGTCTAGACGTTCCTTGGATAAGCATCGTGATACTTTGTTCCACAGGTCTCATGTTAGCAACGCTAATCCCGACCTTTCACCTTTATACATATGTTTTTCTTCTTCTTCTTTCCTTTTTTTTCCTCTCCTTAGAATTGCAAATCGTTTGGTTTCACGGACAACGCAATCTTTAAGATACGATTTCTTGTTAAAAGTTGTTCCTTGATTTTCGAATGAAATTTTGGAGATAGACGCGTTTCAATGACAGAGATTTCAGATTTGAGCTATTCCATATTTTTTACAAGAGTAAAAAAATAACGTAAAAAGAAAAGGAAGAAAAAGACAATATCATTAAAACCTGAACATATTATAACCCTCGTCCTTTTCCATCAATTTCATCAGCCACTTTGCCAGTGTAGAATAGATCAAGTTTCATACGACGTCTAGCGAGCAAAGTGGCAAACAAAAAGGAATAGTTGAAGTGACTATAGCCTCTGAAAGTGAGCACCAACACCTGTTGCCAGTCGAAAGAACCCATGGAACTTCCCGTGACTCATTAGCTTTATGGGGTGCCGGGGTATTACGTAGGTCGCGGCTGGTGGGCATATAAAGGGCGGCACAGGGCGTTGTAGAACCTCGCGAACCTTGCTTTACCTTTGCCTGAGGTCCATGCGGACATTAATATTCCCTTCCTGAAATATCAGATCGAGCAGAGAGTCTGCTTCTTTCATTCCTTCTTTCTTCTCTCTTTCTACCCTTTATTACAAGGTACGTCGAAAAATGAAGGATTTCGGTAGGTACGGAGCAATAATCTGATTTCGCGAGAATACGCAAGCATTATGTATGTTCTCTTTATTTCTCTTCCGCGATTTGCACAACCCTCTGTTATCATATTCCTGCTCGTCATCTCGTTCGAAGGAGAAACACCATAATTGCAGACGTAATGCGTTCTCGTTGCAACCAAGTTCTACCTCGGGCTAAGTTGGTAAAGAACGTTGAAGAAGAAGCCAGCTGCGACATTGTCTTACATGAACCGTCGATATATGTGTGTGTGTGTGTTTTGTATGCATGTACGTATCTAGATAATCGATCTTTCATTTGGTAAAACTTACTAGCCTAATATGCTATAGAGATACTATAGAGATTGGTCGGGTAAAACGAATTTAGGAATGAAAAATTCTTTCGAAAATTTAAATCGTCGTGATCATTCCACTCAAAGCCAAAAGAAGTTCTTTACTTCTTTATCATTTTATTTTATTTTTTTACGACTGCACAAATATTTGCTATGGAATATATTTCGTGAGACCTAATAACAGGAGATACGTGCGAGAAGATAGTTGATGTTAGTCTACGTTGCTAAAACGTACAATGTTTCACTCGTTACGTTATTATGGTAGAATTAGGAAGAGAAGAAGAAAACATTCTGACCAGTCAAGGACGAAAATAATTATTCTCGTCGGATTTATGTTTAGAAAGGGATAACTTTGGAAAGTTATTTACGTAGAATAGGGGAGTAAGAAGAATGGTTTACAATAAAACAAGCTAACAGTCGATGTATACGAATCGTGAGTCACCGCTTTCGGCATTATTTGCTTAACCGATAATGGCGGCAAATTGTTAGGCTGTCAGTCAGGTCAGATGAGAAGCGGAGAACAAGTAGAAGACGGACTACGTTCGCATTCGTTTGTCGAAGCGAACGAATACGACGGCTGGTGGTGCGTGCGAAATTCATGACTCGCTCGAGGCGACCAATCGGAAGGGGGTCGAATCAGCCGATAAAATCTGAATGGCACGTGCAATTTCCGACGAACCAAATTTCAAACGGTTCTTGCAAGACAGAGAGAGAGGGAGAGAGAGAGAGAGAGAGAGAGAGAGAGAACAAGATTGGAGAATGGTATTTCGTAATTTAGAGTGGTGCTTTTAGACCAATCGAGCACGCGACTGTTTTGGCCTTGGAAATTCATTTCTTTTTTTATTGCTTAGAGCCAGCACAGGATTACAGTTTAATTTGTTACGTTACTTGAAATGATTGCGCAAAATCCTTTGCTTGAATATCATCGTAAGTTATTACGAAAGAAAAAGAAAAGATAGGAGAAACAAAAAATATACAAAATAATGAACGCAACGAAACTCAGAAGATACAAAAATATAAAATTATTTCCCATCGTTTAGTTAGCAAGGCAGTCAGTGTACCACGTAACGAGACAAGCTCGTATTTTTCAACATCGCACGGAGCATGCTTTCGTACTGAAAAATAAATCCTTCGGAAAAAAAAGAAGTGGAAAAAAAAATCACCTTCCGACGAACAGGCAGACCGCTCGTAAACGTGTCGTCGAGTTTTTTCGTCGTGCCTTGCAAAAAGCTCGAACATCGGGGTAGCAACCGTGGGCCAATAAATGCCTATCGAGAGACGCTCGTGGAAGCAAAAAAGGATTGAAAAAAAAGTGGGTTCCATCGATATTTCGTTTGCGACGGATGTGTAAAAAATTTTAATCCCATCGAAATGGCTTTAAAAAAGGATTTCTAACCGAATCAAAAGGTTTGGATCTTTTTGACGTAAAAAAAGGGTTGTTTTGTTATTTCGAAAAATATAACTGTTTTTTCCTTTTTTTTTTTTCTTTCAAGTGCCTCAACGTTTGTTGTAAAAATTACTTACGATTTATTCATACCATAAGTCAATTCCAAATGTAAATCGAAAAAAAATACTGATCACGCGAGAGTAATTTTATGAGTTTTCTTTTTCTTTTCGTTTCTTTTTTTTTCTTTCTTTTATATATAGAAATATTACAGGAATGTATAACGGAAAATTTATTCTCCGAGATAAGCCATTGGTTTTCCCTGACAGAAGGAATTTTATCAGGTATGTGACCAATGGAAACGATAGGGATCCTAAATAATCGAACGTAAGATCGATTAAATTCCAAGCGTATTGTGAATTCGTGTCGTCAGGATTCGAGAAAAGGGGTCATTCAGAGGCCACTTGGTTGACCTGAAAATCCATTTCTTCGTGGAAAGGATTTATAGTAACCTCGATAATCGTTACCCTTTCTCGAAGGGATCTTGGTCAAAGGGTTGTTATTTGGGGTAATGGTCATACCTAGATTAGAGAACGAACGGGGTGCCAGAGGCCACAGTACTTTGCTCGTTCAAAGAAATAATTATTAGTAATAATTGAGGTACCGACAAAAGATATACTCTACGACCAAAGAATGCATAAAAGAAAACTTGAACGACGATAATAACAGTATCATAATATATTAATGAAATTTATCTAACACAGAATGAATTTTTAATGAAGATTTTAAACTAAGATCCATACGAAAATTATGTAATAACACATACACACACGCGCGCAGACACATATTTAATTATGTAATAACATATAAAAAATATATGTACATATGTGTACATGTTAACGTCCATTAAAAATTACTTGGAATATCTTAAAAAGTATGTTATATATGCTTATTCGAACTCGATACAGTTTCAACAAATAGAAATAAGAAAGTAAATACCTATATTATAAGAAATATGACCATTTGCGTATAGCATGGAACACGAACATTTGTAAGGAAACAAGAGAACGAGAGAGCGAGAGAAAGAATGAGAGAGAACAGCCCTTTCTTAACATTAACCATTTTGAGAAACTCGACACTATTGATGTTTGCAAACTATTGCTTGGTCGAAACTAAGAGGGAAGACGACCGATGGTCGGTTAAGTTCGAAGGCTTACCTCTTTAATTAGGGTTAAATCGTAAAACGCAGTTCTGTAGCCTTGGCAAGTATTCTTAAGCCTTTGCGAAAGGAGAGTTTTCGAAACGTTGGTCATAAATTTGATAGATTGAATTCTCTGTCCATAGCTTTTATGACGTTTCTACAAGAACCAGCCTTTCGAGCCGAGTTTGTGACAAATCCTTCCGTCCTCACGTTCACGTCAGTTAATTTCTTATTAAAATCTTTCTTGAAGTAAGGTCACTTCTTTACACTTTAGAAAATTCTTAACTTGAACCAATACACTAATGGAAGAAGAAGAAAGATAAAGAGAGAAAGAGAGAGAGAGAGAAAGAGAGAGACAAAGTTTACTATATTTAATATTATAAACCCCATTTTTCGAGATGATAATTATAATAAAATTATAATATAGAGAAAAAACAATAAAATAAAATAAATAAAAAGAAATAAAGAAACTTTTATCAAGCAACAAATTCATCGACGAAAAAAGCAACAACTTTTTCTCGAAGATATGTTTCTAAAAGAGCGTACTTTGAAGTATATTTCGAAGAACCACGAAGTTTTTCGGACTATCTGTATTTTTTCTTTTTTTTTCCTTTTTCTTTTTCTATCAGCGAGAGAGAGAGATTAGAGTCGAGCCAAGGATAGGAAACAAGCCTTCCGTGTTTCAAGGGGTTGGTGAAAGGTATAGCAAGCTCGATGGTAGAAGTGTAATAAAGTCATAAAAAAGTATTCACTCAAGGTAAGCCAAAACCAGCGGAGACGAGAAAAAGAAGAAGATAGGAAGAAGAAGGGTCAAGAGACGTTTTTCTAAGGATTGTAAAAGGGTGGAAAGAAGGGGGTTACATAAAAAATGAGAAAATCTCTCGTAAAGAGTGAAGATTGCAATGGGGTAAGAGAAGAAAAAGAAAAAGAAAAAAACCGTAAAAATAGACAAAACGATTGTCCACGGTGTGTTTTTTAACTATTTTTTCTAAACGTTTTTACTGATCGTAAAGATGAGCGACAAACTCAATGTTGCTGAAATAACTATTCTTAAACTTTCACTTCTTTTTTTCCTTTCCTTTTTCTTTTTTATTTTTTACGACGAAAAAAAGAGATTCGAGAGAAACTTCACGAGTGCGAGTGAGATAGAGAGTATGCTTACCGTAGTCGTAAAAGGGTTATGAACGTTCACCCTTTACTGAAAAACCAAAAAACTTTAGTCAGCTGATGGAAAACGTTAAAAAGGATTGAAGACCTTGTAATCGATGCTTCCGTAAACCCTTTTATTGGTGATCAGCGTTTTACTCCTTGTCGCTAAACTCTTCTCCTTAAATCTACCTCTTTCTTTTTTTCTCTTCCCCTTCCTATCTCTTTTTTTGTGGTAAACCTTTCGAAAAGAGTTATTGCAAGTATACCCTTTTTTTATTCTCTATCGGACGAAAGGATAGCCACGCGTTGGCGCGTGTCACTAAAAATGTTCGGTAAAACGTTTGGAAAGGTAGGAAAGAAAGGTTTCAGGCAGCTGATCGGAACTACTTTAAAATTCGAACTCCTTTCTTCTTTTTTCTTTTTTTCATTTAATCGAATCAAAACATTCACAATATATTTTTCTCATCGTCAGTATAATTCCAGTCGATCGATTCGTTCGATCATTGATCTTGATCTTGAAATATAATTTACACGGGCAAGTTTTTATCGAGTAGCAAACGATAGAGATCTTGGAACAAATATTAGATCATCTACGATCTATAATTAGATACTCGATCAAGATGAATTATTACAGAAGGAAAAAAGAGAAAAAAGGAGAGAGACAGAAAGAGAAAGAGAAAGAGAAAGAGAAGGAAAATGCAATTAATTCTTATCAAGGACATACAATGTTTCTTCAATCCTTTGAAAAGGGAGAAGAACGTACGTATGAAAAATGGAAGAAAAGGGATGAAAGAAAAAATCGTGGCCGCGGTGAACGCAAACTGGACGCGATGCCGCAGCAGTATCGCGTTGCGGCACACGTCCGAACGAGTTTGCTTATTCGCTGAAGAAAAATTTTTCCTCTTGTAGGTTTCTCTCTCGTTTTCTCTCTCTCTCTCTCTCGCTCTCTCTCTCTCTTTCTTTCTTTCTCCCTTCACCCTTCTCAATTTGCACTTCGTTTGCTTCAGATCGGGTTGCCCTCTTTTTCGGCACGCGCAGCCGTGCGAGCACGCGAAAGGAAGACGAGTTCGAACCCTCGTACCGATGCCGATTTCATAGCAGATATACGAGTCGACGTCGAGTCAAGCTCGACTTACGTATCTCGAAAATCGAACGAGATCTTTTCGACAACTTTTTCGATATCTCCTTTGGATTCGATCCCTTCGATCTTTTTTTTTTCCTTTTCTTTTCCTTTCTTCTTCATCAAAACTAGTCGCCTTTAATTTTCTTTCGAGGACATAACTCTCCTATCTTCCATCGTTAGATATTCTTCTTCTTCTTCTTCTTCTTCTTTGTCTTTTTCCTTTTTTTTTTTATCAAATATCTCGACAGACGATTATACAATATATGCTCGAAGTAAGAAAAAGAAGAAGAAACGATGATAGATAGGGGAATAATTTCTTTCTGTTGAATTATTAATCCCTTCGTGACAAGATGGATATTATCGATATTAATAAATTATAGCTAATAATTTTTTTTTGAAAGAATAACCAATATGTTATGTATAAATGATTGTTCATCGCCATCGTTCACGTTCTCTCTCTTTTTTATTTAATCAAATAAAGTTCAAGAAGTTCTACGGAGACTGTATCTAATCAAAATCATAAACTCTCTGAACTGACACTTACCGTCAGATCGTTTCTGTGTAATTCTTCGATAAGAGGATATTAGAATGGAATCGTTGTTGAAAAAAAAGGCATCGAAATGTCATACTGCATCCTGTTGTCTCAACTGCATCAAGAATAGGAAGAGAGAGAGAGGGAGAAAATGATTGTTGGCCTATAAACTCAAAATAAGAAGGGTGGGAGAAAGGAGAGTCGATAATTTCCACCCACGCCTACAAATTGTCTCGTTCTTCCTTTCTTTTTCTCTTTTTCTTTTTCTTTTTCTTTTTCTTTTTCTTCTTCTTCTTGTTCCTTTTCTTTTTATATAAACATCCATGTAACATTAATATGCGAGAACTTATACATAACGAACGAGCTGCTTTCTATGACGTATACGACTATACCTCCTGCTGTATCAGATTTTCATGGATAATCGCGAAAGTTGTTTCGAGGATAAGAACATTTGTAAGATGAAATTTGAGCTCTCGCGAAATTGAATTTCATTCAGAGAAATTTTTAAGAAGTGAAATATATTTTATTCTTATCGTGTAAAAAGTGAAATCATAAATAACGATTAATAAACGTTCGATAATCACAGAATTATTATGGGAACATTCTTGACGATCGAAATAACATACGAGAATTCTGAAAAGAAAATTTTCAAAACAGTATTCATTTCAAAGAGCATAGAATTATTTATTAATTTTTTATTTTTTTAAATAAGTCGATATTCATTTATTTATGGGTTACTAACATGTATTTTGTTTTTTATTTTCTTTTTTTTTCATATCAAAAGACAAATTGTCTGGTGTTAAAAAAATATGTGGAATATTAGATAAATTTTAACGAAACGTCGAAAAGATAATTGTATTATTTACATTGTAATTTTAATCTTTATCTTAGCGTGAGAATGTGGAAAATAACAGTGGAAAAGTTTATAAGAGACGATCGAAGTTTCATCGGTAGACTTAATTAATCTATTTTTTTCCGGTTCAATAAGCGTGTATCTCGAGGGAAACAGAACTCATGGAACATGGAGGTAGTATGTATGTATGTATAATATAAACGAATGCGGGTAGTTGCGTGACACGAGATACAGTCGGTTATAGTGGGAAAAAGTAAGAAGAAAACATGGAGAACCACTGAATGCCATGAGGGTTCTTGGCTCAAACAATAAAGTTAATTCGCACATTCTGCTGTAAAGTAACGGTCGTACAATAAACTATTTACAAAATTAATTTTATTGCATGGGAGGGAGGGATTTAAAGAAAATGGAAGGTAAAATGAGGGGACACTAAAGTATATTACGTCGGTCGTCGTCCATTCATTCGTTCAGGTAGAAAAAAAAAGTTTTCCCTTAGGTAGGTAAATCTTTTCTTTGACGTACACGCCTACTTTTCGTGCTCTTACTATTTCCTTCGAACGATTTCTCTTTAATTTATCAATTCAGTTACTACGGTTTAGTTATGGTTCCGTCGGTGCTAATTTTAGTAAGATAAAAGCTTTTGTAATTTTATTAAACTTTCCCTTAGAAACTTTGTATTTTATTCGCTCGTTCAACATTTTAATAAAAAATAAATTTTACACACATACATTTATTTATAAAATTGTTGAAAAAATATTGTTTTTGAATAACTTTTATAAAAGACAGTATCGCTGATCAATCTCGCACTACTCGACCTGATAAACAAAACGTATTGATTCTCCGATTTCGAATCTCGATTCGTCGGTTTCGAAATTCGATTAACTTCGAAACGAATAGATCTATTCACAGTCGAATGCAAACAATCCTATCAGCATTCTCTCCCTCTCTCTCTCTCTCCCTGTTTCTATTTTTTTTTAAATCGTTTTCTCGATCACGAACGAGCCTCTAATGAAAGGGACATTCCGAAACAAGAACCCCTCGAAGGCTCGAGACGTGAAATAGGATTTCGTCTTAGGGAGAGGGAGGGTTAGATTAATGCACGTTCGCTGTTTAATCCGACAATATTAATGACCGTTGATTCCGTTGCTCGCGCTCGCTCACGACTCAAGGATTCTCTTCTCTGATTCTCAGCATCATTCTAAAGTGGAGGGGGAGGGATGAAATAGGGAGAAAAAGGATCCTTCTTCCTTTAGCTGAGAATATTCCTGGCAGTAGTCGTAAAGTCTATTCACAGTGTCTGTGTATGGCTTACCAGGGCTCGTACGTTGACTACTGGAGTTCCACCAGCTTCAAATTAATCGAGGTCTTATCATAATCATTTTATTCAGACCTCTTCCTAAAGCGTCCTCCCCCTCTCCTCTCCTCTCCACTCTACTCCTCTTTCTTGGCCGTAGTTTGCCGGTAGCACAACGTGTTCTTTAGAAAATAATAAAAAGAGAGAAAGAGAGTGAAGTCGGATTTGTAGTGGAGAATGAAAGAGAAGGTGTACATTTTTTTTTCCACCCGTCTCTCACGACCGGGATCAGAATCCTCTTTAGTATTTTCGGAATATATATATGTTTGTGTGTGCGTGTGTGTATTCGAGGATGTCGTCTCATTGATATTTCTTTGTAAACTCTTTCACAAATCGATTTCGACGAGTCTCCGAGTTTGTACGACTCAATCGAACTCTCACTGGAATCGATTGGAGCAAAATATTTTCGTACTTGGCAGTCATTTTACTTTTTTTAATAACTTGCGATCTGAATGATCTCCGATTGAAATATTAAAATTTTTAAATACACACGGGAAAAGAGAAATAAGGAGCCATTGACAAGCATTTGTATCGCATATGATAATGAAAGGAGATAACACATTCATTGAATTTTTGTAAGAAATAACAAGTTCCGAGAGTTGCTCTACTTTAAGTAAAGTAAAAGTTTCTGAAAAGTTGGTTGGTTGGTTTATAGAAGAAAAGAAAGAAGAAAGATTCGATGTAAAACGAGAAAGAAAAAATTAAGAGTTGAGACACGCAAACGAATACATATATACGTACGTACATACAAATGTAGCTACATACGATATATTATATGGTACAGACGCGAAATCGACGATACGTTTTATGGAAATTTTATCGCCGTGACTCTTTAGAGAATGCCGGAAGCGTGGAATTTATCTGCTAGAAGGTCGGCCCACGGTGAAAACGGCACTGTATCCGTGACTCTCTTTACAGGTGTGTCTCGATTCGGTCATGGTTTGGATCGAGGAATGGGAATTGATCGATTATGCTAACCGTTGCCACGCTCGTTGTTCTCGCTTCTTCGTGATGCTCCGGGAACGTATTTTATTCTTGAATTCTTTAAGCGTTTTCGTTTAAATAATCTTCTTATTTCTCCCCTCTTTCTTTTATTTTCCATTTTTTTTCTTCCTTTTTTTCTACGAATATTAACATCTCCATTTTTTGTTTTGATCGAACTATTCCGATAGAGATAATCTTCTGACGATAATCATTCATTTTTTAAATACCTAATATAAAATACGAATAAAAAATTAAAAAAATCTCTAATGTTATGTATACATATGTGTGTGTGTATGTGCGCATAACAGCGTTAATAACAAAAAAAAGAACAACGTGTATATGAAAAGAAACTAACTTGTCCCATATAACTAAGATAATATTACGCTTTTGAAATTTGCCTTGGCTTTCAGAAGATCAAAACTAAAAGCAAAAGCAGAAGTTTTCTTTGTCTCATAGTTAACCGATGAAAATATAAACACGGAGAGAACTCAGTAGCTTCTATATAATGCGTTAATGAGATACTAGAATAACCTGAGCGCATATATTCTTTATCTCTCTCTCTCTTTGTCACTAGGAACAAAGAATAATAAGTAACGTGAGATTATTCCAGCGTTGCTCGAGTAATCAACAGCAAAATCGGGTCGTCGCTCGCCCGTCGTGCGAATTTATTCTTAACGAAATAAATAAAAAAAGAGGAAAAGAAAAATATGAAACAAAAAAAGAAAGAAAGAAAGAAAGAAAGAAAGAAAGAAAGAAAGAGATGAAGAAAGAAGAATACGAAAAAAAAGAGCCGACGTATCCGTGAATTCAATTACGTCGCCTCTTACAGCGACGACAAAGATGAGAGATCTCGGGGAGAAGATAGTCGATTACATGCGTCACGTGACCCTTTTTTTCATCTCTCGCGAGCTATCTTGTATGAAGAGAAAGTGCGAAAGAGAGAGAGAGGAGACCTTTTCACATAATTCCAATTATCCACGGCGGCCTTAGCACGAGCCCTTCCGTCCGTCCTTCGTCGATGGTGCCGCGCATTAATTAGCGGAAGCGTCGCGGAGACTTGCAAAAAACTTTTTCCTAAGAACTCTCCCGTCATTTTGTCCGAGATTCCCTCCTCCCTTTCCCCCAGTCCACCCCCTGAGGGGACGGGACTCGATCTCATCCCCCGGTGTTGTCGCTGGCGAACAGGTTTTCTTCGCTTTGAACGAACAAACGAACGAACGAACGAACGGAGAAGGAAAGAAATAGAGAAAAAAAGAGACACAGGGTAACCTCGAATTTCGTCCTTTCCTCTTAACCCCTTATCTTTTCTTTTCTTCTCTTTTCTTCTTCTATATTATTCTTTTCTCTCTCACTCTCTCTCTCTCTCTTTTTATTTAATTCTATCTATCTTTCTTTCCCCTTTTTCATCTGTCCCTCTCGTGGTCGCGGTTCGTTAATTTTCTGATACGTCCGCGTTAATTGTGGGTAGCGAGCTGTCTAATAGAAATAATATGGTAATTCTCTTAGAGAAAAAAAGGGTCGCCGAGAGATGTACCTTTTTCTTCTTCTTTTTCTGTTTCTTTTTTATTCAACTCTCCCTTCTCCTTTCTTTTCGTATCCTTTTCTTTCTTCCATATCTTTTTCTCCTTCCCCCCTGTTAACTCCATCTCTTGTCTATTTTTTTCCCACTCGATCCTGCTCCGGCTCGTTTGTCCTGTTTATTCCCTCGTGCAAATATTTATTTAAATGGGGTGAGAGAGAATCGTTAATTACTTGACTTTTAAATGATAAATCGGAAAATACGTTGACATTCGATATGGTTTGTTCGGTAAACGAATGTTCTATACTACTATATTTATGAGAGATTTATATATATACATATAAGCATACAATTTGTACAAATAAATTTGAGATATTGGCAAGCCTTATAGTAAACGTAAAATGGTCGGAGGTGCGGTCAAGAGAATGAGAAGAAAAAAAGAAAAATTATTTACATTTTCATGAGTTTCAATCATGTCCGTCGACGACAACCAACCCAAAGTTCTTCGAAAAAATTTCTCTCGGATTCGATGCACGAGAAGTCGTTAAAAGGAAACACATACTTTGCCCACTGAAATCGATCTCTTCGACACCTGTTTCGCGTCGATGCGAGACCAACTAACCATGGTCTTTTTAGTTTGAAGAAAGAAGAACGAAAGGAGAGAGAGAAAGATAGGAGGACCGAAAGAACGTAGATGCCTGTGCAGCGTGTCGGTTAACGAAACGATTATGCAGATTAAGGGAGGGTCCAGTGACGGGTCATACATCGCGTACGTACACGTGGTGACACCGCAATTTGCATCCTTAAATCGTGTAATCTTCCAGTTTAAGCGTTTTTAACGATCGCCGCCCTTGGATGAGTGCGAAACCAAGGAAAAAGGCAAGAGTTGCAGGTGAAGAGAGAGAGAGAGAGAGGAGAGGGGAGGAACAGTGTATGAAAAAAAAGGATCCTCTTCTTCCTCACTTTTAGCTGAAGGGAAGGTGTGCAAGCTCGTCTTTCTGCCAACGCCGCTTTCTGTTGCTACTGGGTGGCCTGCCACCACAAAATTCTTTCCTCTTTCCGCACTTGCGAATTATGCTAATGTTACGAGAAAGAAAGAGAGAGAGAGAGAAAGAAAAAGAAAAAGAAGGAAAGTCTTGCGAAGTGTATAATTGATATTTATGAGTTAGCGAGCTGGAGGCCGCGCGATACATACATATACTTTACCGTGCGAAGAACTCCATGAAAAGCGTGAAATGGGAAAACTCGGAGGAAGTTGGACGTTCCTACAACTTAACATACTTTCCATATCGTACGAGCATCTTCAAGAAGAGATACTTTATACTTCCCTCAACCCCTCAAGGGATATTTCTTGATGTACTATAATTTATCCAAATTTGCGAACGTATTTTAAAGTTTCTTTCAATACTGATGATCATAATATACGAATATTACAGCGTTTAGAATGCCTTGAGCAATAGAAACAAATTTAATAATATCGAACGATCTTTATTCCGAAGAATCAGAGCAAAAAGAAACAAACAACTATCTTATGGATTATTTAATTACTTAATTTCGCAAAAAAAAGCGTAACAAGAGAAGAAAGAAAAAAAGATGCAACAATCGCATAAGTCTTGTAAAGATATTCAAAGATCTAACAAAAGTTTCGTGTACCCAAACGAAAGGATTTGTGTTTTTATCTCACGATATGTGTAGGTACGTGCTAAAAAAGAGTCGAAGAAGAAATGAACAGAAAGATAGAGATAGAGATAGAGAGAGAAGCAGAGAAAAAGAAACAGAAAGATGATGTTCCTACGAGATTACACACACAAACGCATACACACTGAAATAATCGTCGAAAGATCATCATCTCGACCCTGTCGCGGTCAACTGCACGAGGCACACGACGCAAAGCTTCGACATGGTTCCGAGTAAGGGCCAAGCTCGAAAGAAGGGTTAGTAAGGTCATCGAGTGTGGGAATCGAGCGGTAAGGATGACGACGATGACGCCATCCACGTGACGTCAGACACGGAGAAAGACACACCGGGTTGGTCATGCGAGGCCAACCAGGAGAATGGGAGGATGGGTGGTGGAGGGGGTAAGGAAGACGAGAAGATGGAGAAAAGGAGAAAATGAAAGAAGAGGAAGGAGTAAAAGCTCGACACGTGAGTCACGAGATGTGTTCCGGTGTATGGCAATGAGTCGTTCCGTTTATCCACGGGGCGCCCACTCTAATTGGAGCAGGCTCAAAATAAACTCCAGTCGTTTGCTTTTAATTGCCCTCGTAGACGGTTCCCTTTCGTCGGCTGTTCGCCTTTCTACTACTCACTCATCTGTCTCTTTCTCTCTCGTTTTTCACCACTATCACCTTCCCTCTTAATCATCGAGGTTGCGAATGTAGTTCGTTAACAATTTACTATTAAACGATAGTTACGTGCCATATTTTTTTGGGCAGAATAATATTTAACGAATCAACAAATAACTAATTATTTTCTATAGTTTGTATTCGATTGCTGTAAAAAGTTTTCAAGTGACGATAACTCGCTGACATTTGCTTTACATCTATTAGAACGATAAAGTTGAATACCGTTCTTTATTCCTTTTTACGTACGAAAAATCTTTGTTATATTATAGATAGTATAACTATCTTAATCAGTGACATATGTTATCGGAATCGTTTAATCGGTTTGTAAACCCAAGGATATAGGAAAAGTATCCTCGAAACAGACTTTGGTGAACTTCTAAGACCACCAACACACGTGGTAAGTATGTACCTACGAGAAGGAGAGATCTTAAAAGATGATAGAGAGACATACAGGCGTGGTACGCGACGGGTAGGATCGTTCGACGTACTCGATACTAATTTAATATTCCTCTCTAGAGAGCGACAGCCGTGACAACGCGCCTTTACGTCGAGTCACGAAGGCAGAAACAATTCCCTTCGCGCCATCCTCGAGAAGAGTCTGCCAAAGTCTTTCTCTCTTTCTCTCTCTTTCTCCCTCTCTCTATTTTTCTCTCTTTTTCTCCCTCTCTCTCTCTCTCTCTCTCTCTCTCTCTCTCATCTCGCAAAGTCATTCCTTTTCTTCTTTTAAATCGTGCTGGAGAACGCGTAGATCGTGCGTGAACAAAAAAGAGAGAGAGAGGGATAGATAAAGAGAAAATGATTTGAGATAAGAAAGACGAAGATAGAAGAAAGTGAAAGATATTAAGAGAAGACAGAAATGTATGTGTGTGCGTTTGTGTTTGTGTGTCGCGAGCTCGTATTAGCTTTAACGAGTGACTGCCCACGCGACGATTCGACGGGTCGGAGGTCAAGCAGACGTGAGAATTCTCGTGGATTCTCCCCTCTCCTTTCTCAATGTGTTCCTTTCTGTACGTCCCTATGTATAAATGTGTGTGTTCGTATATATATTTGTATGAGTACGTGTGTGTGTCTGTCTCTGAGTATTCGTGTGAATATACGCGTGAATAAGCGTGTAGGAGTCAGAAGACGTGAAAAGAAGAAGAAGAAGAAGAAGAAGAAGAAGAAGAAGAAGTCGTCGAGACGAGAAACTCTCCGACGGCCTTTGAATCCATCTCTCTCTCTCTCTCTCTCTCTCTCTCTCTCTCTCTCTCATCTTCATTTTTTTTCTTCTTTTTTCTTTCACTCCGTAGTTGACTGTCATTAACGATGCAGAGTTCTTGGTATTTGTTCTTCAACGAGGACCACCTCTTTTGTACATCTCTGTAAGTATAGAAAAGAAAGAGCAAAAGAAAAAGAGAGAGAAAAAGAGTGATAATAATGAAAGATCGTTTTGTTTTCGAGAATTCACAGATTTTCCTACGTTTTTATATTAAAAAAAAAAAAAAAAAAAAAAAAAGAGAAAAAAATGACGCGTTTATTCAAGATTTTATCAAGCAAACTTCGTTTTATTTTGCTCAGTCGTTAAACTGTAGTTATACGTAAGTACTTATGTACATCGCATTCGATCTTACGATTCGATCTTGAAAAAAATAAAATCTTAAGATACAGTGACGTTAATTGGAAGCTTAAATTCCAGTATTACATATATGTGTGTATGTGTGCATATATGTATATATAGTGTCGATCTTTCATTATCTCGCATATAATATAATGATATTTTTTTTCCCTCATTTTTTTCTCGTTTTCTCTCTCTTTTTTTTTCTTATTGAAATTGCAGACAAATTCTTGAGTAGTTTCTCCCCAATGAAATAAATTCCAGTTGAATCGCGAGGAAAAAGAAAAAAACAACGAGTCGGGTGTTAGCGTTAATTAAAGGCGAATTAAACGTTTATTTTTCTTCGTGCAAAGGAGCTCCCAATCGAATACGAAGTTTGCCGAGAAATTCAACTTTCTCTGATCGTAACAAATGAAATCGACGATTCGTGATCGTTCATTTGACATTGGTCGATTCGAAAATCGATTTCTTATGTTATTTCGATTCTTTCTGTTTCTCTCTTGTTAGCACGTGTAAGAAGATTACACGAAATACCTATAAATGTGTAATTTCTTGGTACGAGAGCAACGATGCGTGTGGTCTCTAACAAGGCTTGTGTGGCCTTCCCAAATTTACGATTAAAAATCGACGACACGATGAACGACAACGAAGGCCCTCGTAAACTTCAAGAAAAGGGATTCTCTACAAAACGATCGATTTGTTATTACGAAACGATTCTATATTATTCTCTCTCCCTCTATCTCTCTCTTTTTCTATCTCTCTTTCGTGATTTATGTCGAGAAAAACTAAACTTTCCGGTTAGAAGATAAGTCACGGTCGTTAATTGTTCGAAACTCTATTTGGATATTTACGTTCTCTTTAGTTTCTTTAGAGACTTACAATTAGATAGCTTATCAACTTTGACTTTCTTAGGAAAGAAATATCCAGACCTCCATGAATATTTATAACAGTTTTCTAAGACGAAAGTTGTTATTAATGGCTTATCAGTATAATTCGCTGATAATTCGCAGATAAATGAATGATCGAAATTAATGTAATAGGTCAGCAGACCCAGACCGTATTTTTCATGAACTTTTGACCCTTTCGAAGGAGACAATCTCGTCGATCTTCACGACGAACCTCGGTTATTTTGGTTTTTGGGTTAAAATACGGTAGTTGACTATTCTTTTTTTTTGCTCTTTTTTTTTTTACTCTTTTTTTTCTATATCCTTTTCTTTTTTTTTTTTACTTCGTTCTCATCCTGCCACAACGAACATTACCGTTTAAACGTAGTCCTGGAGACCGGAAAATAAAGATTTATGTGTTTACCGGGTGTGGACAGTTGGTTTCTCGTTGGCTGCTGTCGACGTATTACGGTATTTGCGTTTTTTTTTCTTCCTCTTCTTCTTCTTCTTTCCTCCGTGGAAAAAGGGGTGAACACGATAAAAATATAAAGTCTATGGGACTTTACGAGCGATGGTTGAAACGTAGTTGGAATTTAAACCCTTTAGAAAGGAAAAAAAAAGGAAGGATAGAGACGACGCACGGAAGTCAAAATATTGCTTTATTGAGGTTCTACCTTCTAATTTTTACGTTTCACGGCCGAACACGAAAGGGTTTGCCTTCTTAAGAAGAAGGGGTTGAGTCTTAGCGTCGTTGGCTTTACCGAAGCAAGAGAATAAACTAGAAAGAAAGAAAGAGAGAAAAAGAAGGATGATAAAAAGGGAGGGAAAAAAAACAGCTACATAGAAAAATACGAAACTCAGAAATCCTTTCTTTAGTTACACGCTGTAGGTTGACTTTACTGTTTTACCATGATGTTTCGAAAGGATTAACGGAGAAAATTCTTGACAAGATTTACAAGAAAATTCCAAGAGAAAAACATTTATCATTGGGCGTTGCGCTTTATTGATTATCGTAAAGTATTGGAACTTTCACTCTTTTTTTTCTTCTTCTTTTTTTTTTGTCACACTTCTTTTTCCAATCCCGCTTGACTTTACCGTTTGTAAAGTTGAAAAACCGACGAGTCAGATTTTTTGTATCTATGATGAAAAGCTGACGTTCCGTTAGATCGCGTTGACAGCAGAGAAATGTAAAAAAAAAAGAAAGAAAAAAAAGAGAAAGGCTTATGGTTGACTTTAGGGTCGGAATGAACGGGTTAACCTTTTCACCTGAACTGCTAACATATTTTTTTCGTAAAATTTCATTGATCGCTTTCGTTTTTTTTTTCTTTCACTGTGTGCAAAAACAAAACCGCATTTTCTTATTCGAATAAAAAGACTTAAGGAGATCTCCTTTCGACTCGGCAAAATTTTTTAGACGATATATTGCTTTATCTAATCGATTCATATAATCGATACATTCTCTAGCAAGTCTGGAACGATTTATGATCTTGAATTTTTCTTGGATTGCAACTAAAAGTATTTTTTGATATGTTTATAGTTGGCAATAAAAGCCGTAAGAGTAAGAGAGAGAGAGAGAGAGAGAGAGAAAGAGAGAGAAAGGATACGCCGAAAATCGTGGCGTTTCACGGCACGCGGCGGCATTTTATTCACGTGTTTTATACGCCGGAAACGCCCATCGTACAAATTACGTACCACCATTTGCGAAGTAAAACAAAAAAGTACGAAAGAGGTAAAGAGGAACGAAATGTTACGCGTTCTTTATAACATTACAATGAAACGAGTAAATATTATAACTTTGTTTAAATCTATACAAATTTACCCACATGTATTTGATTTATTTAATTAAAAAATCTCTATATTATTACAATACTTATAATTTGATACAAAAAAAAAAATAAAAGGAGTAGACACATTTCGGAATTTTTTACAAACATATGATAGTCGAATTATAATGAATATGATAATGAAAGGAAACCAGAGAAAAAGAGAGAGAGACAGAGGCAAAGAGAGAGAGAGAGAGAGAGAGAGAGATAGAGATGGAAATAAATAAGGGATGGACAGATATAAAGAAAAACAATAGAAGAAGGGGTGAGAGAAATTTTGATGGTAGGAGGCAAGCGGAACGAAGGAAGAACGAAGAGGAGATGATTTGACGGCGCATTAACTTTCAGTTAGCCGCGAACATAAAAGTATCGTAATTTTCATCGTAAAAGCTCCGTTTCGTAGGACGCTTCTCCACTTGGTCCCTCCACTTTCCTCTCGTTCTCCTAACTACCGCATTCCCCTCTTTCTCTTCGCTCCTTTAACATGACGCGGATGAATTTTTGGTGGCCCGTGTGGACCACCAAAGACGTAAACGTCGTAAGAGGTAGAGAAAGAGCGTTCATTCCTCTTCTTCATATTATTATTATTATTATTAGTATTAGTATTATTATTATTACGTAATTCGAATATTCGGGATGATAACATTTTTTTTCAAAGAGTAACTTCAGTCTTTCTCAGCGGGACCAACTACTTGCCCTTCCATTGCTTCCTTTTCTATTTCATTTCAAAGGTAGCCACAGAGATACGATTTTATCTTTCATTCTTTTTATTCCGAATCATCTCTTTTATATCTGACTCTTATCATCGTCGTTCACATAAACACCTTCGTCGTCGTATCATCTTAATCATTTTGTTAATATTTTGAACTATATTCCAACACTTGTTAATATTCTTAACTATAATATCAACGATTTTTATACAGTTTTATATAACTTTTTTATTTAGGATGCAGGATATATTGGTAGGAACGTTTTTTACTGTTGGCTTTAGTTTTTTGCCTTCAGAAAAATGTATTCTCTTAGACGAAAAATGTTGAAAAACAAGGAGAAAAGAAACAAGGAAAACACTAGGCAAAGTTCGCGGTCGAATTATGGGCGTGTCATTCTAAGAAATGTTGACCGTTGCCGAATTGCGAGTCAGTCGGTCGGTTCCTCGTGGCACTCGCATTTTCTAAGAATTCCCTCGACTACCCTCGGTTACTCTCTTTCTTTCTCTCTCTTCCTCTCTTTCTCTTTCTCTCTTCATCTCTCTTTCTCTCGCTCTTTTTAGCCTCTTCCTCTGAAAAATAATTATACCAAAACGACCATAGGAGCGACAAAGAAGCTCTCATCTAAACTGTAACACTGTGTAACCGAACTACATTTTGTAAGAATAAGAGAAAGAGAGACAGAGAGAGAGAGAGAAAGCGTGTCATCCTCTTTCTTTTGCTCTTTTTATCTTTTTCTCTATTTCGCTCTCTTTTTCTTTCTTTCTTTCTTTCTTTCTTCTTTTTTTCTTTACTACTCGGACTAAGATCGTAAATTAGGATATACGGGCAACATTTTACCGACAACAAAGCTGCTCGATTTAAACTGTAACAGCAAGATGTACAAACTTATTCAAGTTTTCGAAGTGTAATAAATTATTTTTGTATCTGTAAAAACGACTTTAAAAATACAAGTCCGTTTTCTTTAAGTGAACCGAAGAAAGGGTTTAAAAAGGGACTAAACCAATTTTCAGTGAAATTTATAACTAGACCAAAACGACGGTAGACCAAGTTCGTTCACGCAAACACGTTAAAAATGGTTCGTCTATTGTGACTATACTATGGGCCGAACTTTTTCTTTCATTCGATGAATGCACAGTTTTCTTAGAAAATAGTAACCCAGTGAAGGAAAGTCTGTAACTTTTTTTTCCATACTTTCTTGTATCAATTTTTTTTTTTATTTTGTATTTAAAAGAATTCGTAAAATAAGAACTTTCTTCTGAAAAATCTTTTTATTTTAGAGCGGGGCTGGGAGGAAAAGATATTTTATTCTCAGTCACAACAGAACAAATTGCAGATGAGATCGTTGACGCCATTCGTTATACAACCAAGCCTCGAGAAGATTTCTAATCCTTCCAGCATCAGGGCTGTTACTCGATCTTTAAATAAGATAACTCCAGAACTTTAATCAGAAATTCCGGCAACGTTCGGTCTCTTTTCGCACTCGAAAGATCGTCCCGAAAGATCTCGACCGAAGGCTCAGCACTTTGACTTTCGAGAAAGGCTCGATTTCACCCTTAGGCAAGCTTGGTCTTACTTTCGCGGTAGCCCGTTAACTGAAACGGTTATAGTAAAAGTGACGTCTAACTGGAACAGGTACAAGAAGGGATTTTTCGTGTTTCCCTTTTCTTCGTTTGGAAATAAAATGTCGAATCGGTTCAGCTGCCATGAGTAGTGTAGCGTTCGTAGTAGGACATCCAGCTGTGGACCAAATGGATTTTGGCCTCGAAAAAGGATTTCGACCTTGGACTCTTCCTCTTCCTTTACTCTTTGAAAATCACCCGGTTTATTATTTTATGCAACTGGAGCACGTTTCACTCGTTGTTGTTATTGTTGTCATTTGACTGAACGAGTTTCTTCCTTTACGACGTAATTGTAGGTTAGGGTTAAAAATCCTTTTACCTTTCCTTCCTCACTACTTCTTCTTCGTCTCCTTATTCTTCTTTTCCTTACTCACCCTTTTTCCTTGAAATATGGACTGTGACGATAGTTTACAGACTTTTGAGAAATAACAATATTCGATGCAACGATTTTGTCCTTCTTCCTTCTTCCTTGTCTTCTCTTTCTCTTTTCCTCTCTTTCGACGTAACTCTGCTCCAGTTGTAAATAACACTTTCCATGGGTTACTAACTGAGTTAACTTGACTCTCGCAAAGGGTGGACAACACGCTTTCCCATCCGCGTCTATTTCTCAACGAATTTACCGATTTTCATGCTCGTAAATATTACGTGTCTGTTTGAGAAATGAGCTTACCTCTTTGCAGAGCAATAATTTTCTTATGCTTTGTACGACGAAAATGATAATTGGAAATGATAAATTATATATCATTTTTCTGTAAGTTTGTCGTTAGAAAATTATTCTCATATTCCCATCGCACATTTTTAAAATATGTATGCACGTGTATACGTATGTACATGTATAAAATCGATAAAATCTCTTTCCGTTTGAATAAAATATAATTACGATCTCTCTCTTTCTCTCCTAATTATAACATTCGGAACATTGAATTGATTCCATCGAATATAAAAATTGTGAAACGTTGACGTGAAAAAATTTAGTAAAGATATCTGACAGTTGGGATCTACCGACCATATTTCTAGGTCGTTCGACCTTCAAAATCAACAACTTGGGTCGACAATAAAGCAATAACGAGGGGTGTGTCCTGATACAAATATCCTGAGGCAAATGTAATCCAGGCCGACAGACGGCCAGGCCGTCCGTCATAACACCAGCAACGTCAGGTCGCGTTGCTGTTTCAAGAGCACGAGGCTGACACGGTTTATAATAAAAACGAGTCGTTTTTCAAACACATTTTTACGATTTTTGCAATACATTTATGAGGGTGGCCAATTGTTTGTCCATAACATTTTTCTAGAATTTCTAGAGTTCACCTTGTTTCTTTTTTCTATTTCACTTTCTTTTTTTCCTTTTTTCTTTCCTTTTTTCTATTCTCGACATTTTTCGTTCCAGCACAGAAAAATACAGAGATACGATTATTTTGAGACCTTTTTCTCGGTACAGTTTTCCGCGTTATTACGGTCACCCAAAGTAAAATAGTTCTCAGCTGAAAGTTCGAGAGCAGTCAAAAACATTTTTAAACGGTCCGGAAAACATGTCCTGGTGATGGTACATTGACGGTTTTGGGATAGTTCCTTGTTGATATAGAGCGAGGAAAAAAGAGAAAGAAAAGTGAAAAAGGTCAGTTGAGATAGAATTACGGTAAAATTGTTCAGTATTTTTCGTGGGAGGTCGAAAGTATAGAAAATTTTTGTCATAAAGTTCATGGTACATTTCCGACAAACGTAAAAACGGTCTTCTTTTTTTCTCTTGCTCTCTCTCTCTCTCTCTCTCTCTTTCTTTCTCTCTTTTTTCTTCTTTATTTTTTTTTCTTCCAACGTTAAAAACCGCCTCGTGAACAGTAAACAGAAAACTTGAACGCTCTGGTTTTTACTATTATTAGTACAATTTTTTGTTCGGTCACACAACCGCGGCACGCTTTTCTGTTTTCGTTTTTCCATTGGTATCACCACCATCACCACCATCATCACCACCATCACAGCAGACGCCCTGCTCTCGTTCCGATTTATTGAGGGCGTGTGTCGGACGACCTTCCTCTTTTTAGTCTCGTTTTAAAGTCGCGCCAGGATAGGACAAGTCCTCGAGAAAACACGATAGGTATGCTATGGAAAGAAATAACGAGCTACCGTTATAATCTGGATTCTCCGACGTATTTTTCCCTTCTGGGTTCAGAAAAGAGAAGAAAAGAAAAGAAAAGAAAAAAATAATCAAGGAAAGAGTAAATGATACAGTAAAAATCCGAGAATATTTTCTTCAACGATCTAGAAACAAAAATATTTAAAAAGTCCAATGGATATATCTATATAAATATTTTCAGTTTTTATTAATAAAAACGATAATTATAATTAATTATAATTATTACTAAACAAGTTTAATATAATCGATTTAACGGTTTAACAATTCTTTAATAACAAGAAACCCATTACATTGTTCGTTTTAATATCTTATTTGCAATGACAGAGAGTTAACTATAATTAACGTGTATAGTCGATCGGAGACGTTGGATTTTCGCCACGGCAGGTGATTTTAATCCGTTGCGAATCAATGGCTCTCTCTTCCCGCCTATCATTCGTCCATTTCGCCGCTCGTACATAATCATGATCGAGAAAGAGAAAGAGAGAGAGGGATGTATATGTTGTTGAAGTTTTCGAGGTCGAAAATGCATTTCCTTGGCTCACGTACGATTCTCGGCATCCCGTAATCGCCATGCGCTCTGTACTTTTTCATAACGCACGCATATCAATCCCACGGCTGTAACCCTTCATTTCTTCTCTACCAAGGTCGACCTCGCGAAATTTACGAGGCTCGAGGCCATGTCTCTGCGAGCGGGAAGCTCTTATTGCTGCCTTTGAATTACATATCTCAACGATCGAGAAAGAATTCGTGGAAGAATTCTCATCGTCTTTATCTCTCCTCTTTCGAAATACGTTACTACTTATATTTTCTTTCATAAAAATTACGTCGCTTCGTATTTGACGTCAGCCATTTCTTGGATATTTTATTTTGTAAAAAAAAGAAAATAAAGAAATATTCGTCGATATGCGATAGAAAACTTTTTCATTGACGTTGGAAAACGTAACGAAATTATCGAACTTCGTTGTTATCGACGTTTTTGCAAAATTTAACGGAACGTTCTTCCTTGAAAAGGAAGGAAAAAAAATATATTTTAACGAAATTTATTATGACGTTGATTGAATGTCGTTGGAGGAAGATGAGCGAAATCAGATTTATCAAAAGTTTTAATCGTTCGTTACGTCCAAGTTAACGGCTGTTTTTTCTTCTTTTTTTTTCAAAGAAAAATCATAAAAAAGAGAGGAGAAAGAATGAACGAGAGAATAAACAGACAAGGGGGAGAGGGGTTGTGTTTGAGTGAGAGACGTTCCTAGACACAAAGTCATTAGCATACGCATCCTTTCGATGATAGAAGCCATCCGACGACAATTTTCGTTCGGGGGTGCAACATTTTCGTTCCTTTTATGCGAACCAGATGCTATCGGAGGCACAAACCGAGAAAGAGAAAGGAAAAAAAGATACGATTTAATAGTCTCTGTTCTCGCGTCGTTCAGGCCATTTTGGAACACGTTAATATTCGTTCCTCATGTGCGATAGCCTTTTCTAGGATACTCGATGACCATAATTAGGAATTCTCGCATAAGTTTCTTTTATGACTCCCCAAACGAAAGTCAACGTTTTATTTATCGATAACAGAACGACCGTTCGAACACGAGGTGTCGACTTTCCAATTATTGTCAGACATTCGAAACTACCGACAGCAAAATGTTGATTTTCTTATTATAGTCCGACTTGTTTCCTGGCTTCATATTTATTCAATACATAATTATATTACCCGACAAAAAAAACGTGAGTAGAATTGTATTTTTATTTAATTAGAAGAAACAAAGTTGAGTTATTGATTCAACTAATAAATTGACGTACTCCAATACAAGTAACGATAAGATAGATGTTTCTATTTCTTTCTTTTTATTTATTGATCTTATTAAGACGCAAAGAAAGGAGTAATTATTTCGAATCTTAGAAATGAAATATCCTCTTTGAAAGAAGAGAAATTTAAAAGTCGCTAAAAGCGAAACGACTTTTTGTTTATACCGACTTTATGTTGGGTAGTTTCGGTTGTCTCGAGAGGCGTTAAAAGGAACACTTTTGATAGAAAACTGGCGCCAGTATTTTTCTCTTTCGGACACCTCGGCGACTGTCTTTTCACCTTTCGGTTAGCTAATATTTGTGCTTGACTTCTCGAAGAAAATCAGTGGAATCTTCGTAGCGAGGAGTAAGCTTCCTTCTAGAAGTCGCGAAAAGTTCAGGTCGCTGCCATTAGAGAAAACGCTAGTTCGTGGTGGAAAAGTGCGAGGCGTGCCGGCAAACGGTGCCGAGTAAAAAGGCGGCAAAGTTGAAAGACTTCTTCCGTGAAAGGAGTCGTCCCGTGAAAGGAGCTACCTTTCGACGAATCTTTGTCGGCGGATCTTACGAGTTCACAGATCTCTCTTTCTCTCTTTTTCTTTCTTCTTCTTTCTTTCTCTCTCTCTCTCTCTCTCTCTCGGTCCGTCTTTTTATCGATCCTAGATTCTCCTAGAGAAAAGAAGAAAGAGTTCGATATATACCTCTATATATTTCTTTTTTATACTATTATCGCGATTTTTTTCTCCCTTTAATTTTAGTAGCAATAAAAACGTTTAACCAGTTAACAGAACAATTTTAAATTTTTTACCAAAATTTTTTTCCCCGATATATTATCTTTATGTCTGGATTTTACGTCGATTCTCTTGTTTTATTTGATTTTTTTAATATCGTATTAAGAAAAGAAAAAAAAAACGGAGAAACAAATCGTAATGAATAGTAAAAAATCGTTCGTAATAGATATCTAAATCTTCGAGTATATTCAGTATTAGTGGATTTTTTCGATAGGCTTCATTCGTATGATTTCAAAGATATCCTTGCGAAGAATCGAGCAGGCCGCTGGGCGTGGCTCTTTTTTCGCTTGGAAAAACGTATTTCAGACGGCTTCGGCACTTCGCAAACTTAATTGAGGCCCGTTGCTTTTGTCGAGTGGACTCGGGACAATGAAACGATTGTTAGCCGAAGGCGGTAAGAGGGATGGTACGGACGTATCCTGGGGGTGTTTTATTGTGGGGGCTGGGTTATACACGTGTAGGCCTGCTAGGAACCGGTAGAGTCACTTAACACCGTGACGAAGCTCACTCGAGTATTTCTTCTCTCTTTATATGATCGTGAAATCCAAGAAATTTTAGTGGATCATTCGATTTCATGGATTAATTTTATTCCATCATAACATTTAAGATTAAGTCCACCGAAAAAGGTTTTATCAATTTTTTAACTACGAATACGATTGTTTATTAATACGCATAATAACGCATAATTCCTTAATTTTATACGAATAATAAACTGAAATATTTCTCTTATAATTCTTACATATAATTATTACTGATACAACAAAACAAGAAAACCTTTATCATAAATCCTATTCATTCATTCTGGATTAGCATAAAACTTCACGTACGTTTGTTCTTAACGATAGCTTCGGTTAAATCTTTAGGAGAAAAAAAAATGAAGGAGGAGTTTCGAGAAGAAGATTTCGACAAAAGCCGTACCTTGCGATGGTACGAAAGAGAATGAGAGACATAGAGGTGAAAAAAAAAATGGACGGGCGAGCGAGTCAAATCGGGTTGAGTCGTAGTAACGTGATGCATACAACACTACCGAGCAACTTTTGTTCACGTACCCCCTTCTCTCTCTCTCTCTCTCTTTCTCTCTTTTTTTTCGTTTGAAGTTCAATCGCTCGCTCGCGACTAAACTCAAGTCTTCAAGTTCCGTCCTTTGGCTACTTAAAATCTCGCGTATACTATATTCGGATGAGGTTGAAGGGAGAGGTCGCTTAAAACCAGGCCCTTTTCCTTCATAGAAACTTCTTTGGTGCGTCGAATCGTCGATTTCACGGCGACCGATGCGCCTTTTGCTGTACTTCTCCGCCCACGACGAGGACTTTAAGAACGCCCGTTCGCGTACTACTATCTCGTTTCTTACAATGTCCCTTCGTTAAGATGTGCCAGCTGCTTGCCAGTCGACGTTCCTTCTCTCTCTCTCTCTCTCTCTCTCTCTTTTTCTCTCTCTCCCTCTCTCTCTCTCTTTCTTTCTCTCTCTCTCTCTCTCGAAAAAAAAAGAAAAAAAAAGAAGTCGAATTCTGTTAAGATGCCAATATTATTTCTCTCGATCGATACTTTCGATCGAATCGATCTTTGGTACGTGTAAGTACGTGATCGATCGTTCGATGTCAAATCGTTTAACATGTTGACTGACACAAGTGACTTTAGTCGATTTTATTTTTAGTTACATCGACTCGTAATTTCAATATCCTATTTCTAGATAGGCATGGATGATCACTGTGAATTCAGTGAAGAGAAAAAGAAAATGGATAGAGATGATCACGATCTCATGTGATGGATCAAGACGAAATTTATTTGTACTGAAATAAACTTTCCAACAAATACATTTACATCAGAACGAATCATTTTCGAGTAAGGGAAGTTTATTTATAGAGTAATATCTGGATACGTGGAGAATAGATAAAATTCAACGGGCGAATTTATGAACATGATATTCCAATAGATAATTTCTTGAAAGATCAACTTATGGTTAGCGAGTTTACGGTTCACCGGAGCAAAAGTATACGCGGTTTCCCGCAAGAGTTTCTCAAGGCAAAAGAAATTCCGTGAATTCTCCTAAGCAACGAAGCGCGATCTCGTTTTTGATTTTTATTTTCTTCCTTGCTTTTTTCCTCTTTTTTTTTTCTTTTCTCCTCTTTTTTTTTTTATTCGAACATTGAGAAGAGCAGATGACGAGCGACGTGATTAGATTCGGTGCTCTTTGAAAGGAGACGACGATGCCCGGGACCGTCACGGATTTCGAATCAGCATTCAAGCGATTTCCGCGCACCTTGGAAACGGTGATTTCACCATGGTAAACACCAAGAGAGATTCGGTGGAAGAGACCAACGATGTATAGAATATAAAGAGAGTAAGAGAGAGAGAGAAGTTGGTTTAACTTCTTTCATAAAACGTCTTCACGAATTCACCTTGGTCGTTAGCAGATGCGATCCGCTCGTGATCCGGCCTGGTTTGAAAATTTTTCACGGTTTCCATGACTGCCGTCTATCGCTTTTGTGCGTGCACAGAGCAACGAAACGTGCGAGCTTCGTAACACACGGCTTAACCTTCGTGAATTCCTTGGAGGATGCTGCGGAACGACACGGAGAATTTCTCTGTAAGATTCTCACTCCAAGATATCCTCTTCGTTCTTCTTAGTTTCTTTCTCTTTCTCTTCCTCCTTTATAGGAGCACGGTTATAAGATATAAATGAAACGTACGAGCCGCGTGTGATTCTTTCGAAAATTCCTTGGATACCGATCTTCCTAATTAATTTCGATCTTCGACTTACCCTCCTGTAAGTACCATACACGTCGATCGATCGATCAAAATTCTTTCGGGAATGTGGAACTCGAAGAATTCGATTCGTACGGTATCGAGAAAATTGCTCGAGCTTTTATTCGATCTTTGATCATGAAAAGAAAGAAAAGACGACGAAAAAAAAGAGAAAGAAAGAAAGAAAGAAAGCAAAAAAAAAAAGAAAAGAAAAAATGAAGATATAAGAATTGATAATAGTT
This sequence comes from Vespula vulgaris, assembly GCF_905475345.1. Classification (NCBI taxonomy): domain Eukaryota; kingdom Metazoa; phylum Arthropoda; class Insecta; order Hymenoptera; family Vespidae; genus Vespula; species Vespula vulgaris. The sequence continues at coordinate 3,399,033 of NC_066601.1, read as the reverse complement.
GCGTTAAGTAAGAACGTCCACTGAACTCATTTCAACGATCTTCTTTCTTAACCTTGTTTGACGTAGTTCCGTGAAATTTTGTTTGGAAGTAAAAAATAATATTTTTACGAGGCTACCTTGAACGTCTCGCATTGTTCCGTGATAGATCGAAGAAAACGCGGGGTCGTAAATTTCGCAGATGCATTTTTAGAAAGGAGGAAAGAAAAAAGGAAAAACAGAAAATGGCGGGGACGAGGGGACGAAGAAACCGGAACGAAGAAAACACGCAGTTGGATAGTCGAAGGTTGGTAAAAAAAAGTCCTTTCTCAAATTCATCGTATTCACAATCTCATAGGTGAGACAAACGCGAGACTATGAGTGTTTTCGGACCTCCTAACGTTTCTTTCCCATATTTCTGACCATAAATACAACCGGATCGTGGCCAAAATATGACAATCACCGTCTTCACGTTCTCCCGAAAGGAATCTGCGAGAGAGCTTCGCCGTTTGCTGAGTCGAAGTGTGGTGGACCCTTCAAAATCGCTACCTCGTCCTTGAAATCATCGCTCTTTTCTCTTTATGCTCCGGAAGCCGCTGTTTCGTTACGGTTACTTCCAGGAGCGACTAACTCTGCTGGACATTCTGAAAAATATTCTTTTTTTTTTTTACTTTGTTTTTTTTTCTCTTCAAGGTAACGTTCAAGATCTCGCAAATTTCACATACACCATATAGATAATATGTACGCTATCTCCGTATTTCATATATACATATATCTTTTTTCTTCTTCTCGACAGAGAATAGAATTAATGATAGAATTTTGTTTTGTATTTAATGTATCTTATCAATTTAACAAATTTCAACGATTACCATATTATTTTTTCAGTAGTTACTCTTTTTCAGAGAAAATTGTTGAAATTCCAAGTGAAACGATTCTTCGTTTACCTTTAATAAGAAGTTTCAAAGAAAACGTTTCTCGATCGATCTGTCAAGTCTCGATTAAAATAAAAATTATACTTTCAATGAACGTAACACATTCTTATTAAGAATTTAAATGAGCAAACTGGGGAAATTCGAGTCGACTATGGTTACTCGCGAACGAGACGCGAACTGGTTGTACCACGATTCTTCGTCCACTCGATACAAATTGAGTTCGATATAATGGCTAATAACATTCTTTGCAACCTCATTATCGAGAAGGAGTAAAACGAGTTTCGAACGTGTTATCCATCTCTCTCTCTCTCTCTCTCTCTCTCTCTCTCTTTCTCTTTCTCTTTCTCTTTCTCTCCCTTTCTCTCTCTCTCTCTCGTTCTGTTCGATGAAGTAAGATGATCGAGGGAGGACGATCGCCTCATGGCGCCTGCATAAATTACTATGTATCTATAGCATCTCTTAGGTTTGCGATCAACATCGAAAGAGAAAGAGAGAGAGAGAGAGAGAGAGAGAGAGAGAGAGAGAGAGAGAGAGAGAAGAGAACTTTGCATTCTCGAGACCACGAAGATAATTCAATTGGCTGTAAGAACCAATATAGTGTTACTTTCGATTGGTATTTCTTATTGAGAGGAGCTTTCGTCAATGAGATTAAATCCCGAACGAACTCGAAAATAAAATCTCTTTTCGTATACTAGAACTCGAAGATGCGCTCTATTCATGTCAATAAATTCTTGACTCGATAGAAAATCGATAGATATTGTACAAAGTAAAAAAATATCGAGTCGGATTATCTCGCAATTTATTATTCAACAATTGACCATCTAATTGCAATTGTAATTTACCAAGTTACAAACGTTTTGTCATTGAGATATTTTCAATATAAAAATAACAAGGAAAAAAAATAGAAAAATAAATTAATTATAAAGACAAAAAAAAATTAAATGAATGTAAGAATTGAAAAAACAAAAAATTCTTTTTAACGGAAGAAATTCTTTTTCGGCTCGAAGGTAAAATACTCAGCGTATGGTTGATGGAAGGGCCAAGGGAGATGAGTGCTTTTTATCGTCTACAAATCAGCGAGCCGTATAATCGATATTTTACGGCGACATTTCACGCGTTACGATTCACGAGCCACGACGTTGTCCACTTGATTATTATTTATCGTATTTTGGATAGGACCGGAAGAGAAAGAGAGAGAGAAAGAGAAAAAGAGAGACAGAGAGAGCCAAGAGTGTATTATAGCCTGTCGCATTACTCTCTCTCTCTCTCTCTCTCTCTCTCTCTCTCTCTCAGCGAAGTATCGTTCATTCCTAATATACGATCGCGACGTCGCTATGAATCACTTTCTAAAAGACGACGAAGAAACTAATCCCACCTGTCGATCGATTTCTTTCTTTAAAAATCTTTTTTTTTTGTTTGGCATACTTATGCAATAAATCAAATAAGAAAGATCTATTTAAGAGACGAATTTTTCAAATTTTTTATATTAAAATAAGATCGTTGATTTTCAATTGTGCTTTTTTTATTTATATTTAATGTCTTAGTTAAAAAAGAATTATTACAAATAAAAGAAATTTGATATTTAAATCGTAATTTTTTGTCTCATAAATTTATATTAAAAAAATATATGTATATATATTTAATGTAGTCAATGTTATTGAACAATGCGTACGTCATGAATATAAAGAGAGTAAAGATAAAAGAGCGAGACTGTGAACAGTCAAAACAACAAGAAAGATTTCTATAAATCTCTCGACTTATTTCACAAACTCTTGAAGGATCAAGGACTTTGTGCGTTTCAAGTACTTATCCGTCATCCTCTGGTATTATTTCAAGTTCGGCACGCGAAAGGATTCGTACAGTCTGTCGGCAGACTTACGTTTTCCTTTCGAAGCTTACCGAGAATTTAGTGTTAAGCTTTCCTGTGAAACTCCCGTAGCCTAAATCCACTAATCCTGAGGAATTACCACAATACATTATAAATCATACGACCTATGCGAGTCTTGTTAAATTTAAATAAAAGAAAGAAAAACAAAAATGCGAAAATCATCCTGCTTCCTTTATTTTCTTTTCAGCCTTTGGCAAGAAATTCATATATTTCGTTGTCATACTTTGAGAACATTAGAGCCAACTGTAATAAATATTTGTCAAATACTCAAAACCCCTAATTATAATTACCGTTACAATGCAAAGATTTTTCACAAAGGAGAAAAGGGTTGATAGTGAAAGGAAAGGAAAGGGTTATTCAATCGAGTAAAATTTACCTGAAGATTTGACCCATGACGAATGTGATATTAGAGAAGAATAAAATCGGTGGCGAAATTTTAAAAGTACGAATAATAACGTCGCGTGTTAAACCCCATGTAAAAGTTTCTTTCGTTTGTTTTCGTAATGCCTTTCTCAACCGTTCCGACCAACGACGTTCCGAACCTTTTCGATAACTTTTCACCTGCTACTTCTTAACTCTTTCGCTTGTAGCAAACGACTCGGTTAGTTGAGTTAAATGGACGGACGAACAATGTCCATCATAAATATTCCTGAGTTAAGAAGTGTGTAGGTCATTGTAAGTCATTGTGTATATTCTGTTTTATTAATGTTTCAAAGTAACGGTAGGATAATATCGACATGGAATCCTTAGTTTATTTCTACCTATTCGAAATGGTTATATTACCTGCATACGCTTTAAAACAATGTTTTTTTAATTAAAAGAAATTATGGTATCTATAAATTTTGACGCGTTTAATGTTCGATTCATTTCATATATTTAATATAATTTTATTATTACTTTTCTATTAAAACGGAGATAGTTAAATCGTTGAAATAATTATCGATCGATCGAAGCATTATACGAAAAGGAAATACGAAGGAAATGTTCTCGTTAGCATACAGTGATTTAATTATCGTACCTTCGTCTCGTCACTCTCCATTAGCACGTGCTACTTGGAATCCATGAGGGGTTCTGGTGGGAAGTACTTTCCATGGTAACGCATAACCGAGCCAGAGTCCTTTGTGCTTGTGAACGGTATCGAGAGAGTCTCGATAGTGGGTGTGACGCTCTGGAATTGGATAATTTGAAATTGAAATTACGACACGTAGCATGGTCGCGCGATTTCGCCTTCGCGAGGTGAACGACTATGTGCTTGTGTGCGTCTCTCTCTCTTTCTCTCTGTGTAGAGAAACAGATAGAGAGAGAGACAGAGAAATGATCGCTCCTATCTTTCTCTTTATGGTCCATTCTCTCTTTCCTTCTCTTTTTCGCCTCTTTCAGCATCGTCCCGATTCTTGTTACTCCTTCTTTCTTCCTTTTTCACAGTTTCGTCCTTCTTTATTCTTACGTCCATTCGCGAGAACGTCCATTGTTTCGGTTCCTCTTTCCTTTGCTCTTACTCAGAAAACAAATGACCGAGCACATAAAGACGGTAGCAAAAACCATTGGCTTCCTTCGTTAAAACTAATATATGTCACCATTATTTTTAATAACGCAAAAAGGGCAAGAACCGTAACGCTTTTGTAATGGCAACTTTCTGTATCTCTTTCTCCTTCTTCCTTTCATCTCTATCTATCTTTCCTTTACTCACAACCTCGTCTGCAGATGTTATGGCTGATCGACTAACGAGGAGTAACATTTCCTTGTAGATTGATAATCGTCGTTAGATTTCATGCCGAATTATCTTCTACAAATTTTCGGTATATTTTATTCAGTGGATCGATCCATTCGTTCTACTATGATGCTTCGGCAAATTTTTTAAATTTACAATTTAACAAATTGTACAAATATTTAACGAATATTTAGATCTTAAAATTAATCAAATGTGATCGCTTGAATTTGTTATGATTAATACAGTCTTTGCTATAACTAACTATATACGAGAGATTCTCAAAAAAGATCTCGTGACACCGTAATTTACATAGGTATATGTCGTTTAAGAATTTCTTTTCCCAAGAGTAACTATAAAAATGCAGAATTAACTTTAGACTGGCGGACTAACTGAGGAATGAGCAACGACTAACTAGATAGGGGGCAAGGCTAACTTTGCAAACGTGGGACTAACTATAGATGGGTGGAGTTAACTATAGAAAGGGCGGGATTAACTTTTTAAGAGGCTAGGCTAACTAGAGAGGCTGATTACAACCATTGTTATGATTAATAGCATTACATTACCTTCATAATATCTTCAAAATTTCACCAGGTATATTTTCGTTATTACAATTGAACAAGAAAATTTTACTTCTCAACGAAATACTTTCGCATCTGCCTATTTTTACGTATAATTATTTCTCATTTGTATAACAATTTTATTTAGTTTAATTAACGCCCACGTATACCGATAAAATTTTTGTAATTACAAAAACAGCATGTGTTGTTTTTTTTTCTTCTTGTTTATTAACATCAAAAGAATACAGAGAAAAAAAGAAGGAAGGAAGAGAAAAAAGAGAGAGAGAGAGAGAGAGAGAAAGAGCGAGTAAGGAGAAGGCACGAGTAAGGAAGTTTGACGCGTAATAATTACACGGCAAATCAAGGCTAATTAACGTCATAATTATTGGCTCCGCTTGAAGAGAATTTCCAAGAATTACACGTACACAGATACGCCCACTTCGCCACCCAGAGAGCAATCAATTTCCAAGGCGGTGCAGGATCGAAAATGGAGTTTTTGTCATGAGTGTTGTGCCTGGTGAACAACGTCGATGGGACGTTGGATGAAAAGAGAGAAAAAGTAGAAGCGGAGGTGGAACCTTTCACGAGGACAAGTCTCTATTAAGAGAGTCTCGTGTAACTCACTTTCCAAGCTAATCTGCTTAATGGCTTTCGTGTGCGACGATATTTGCGGCTGGACCGCAGCTTCCGAGTGCTCACGCAAACCAAATTTACCTCTTTTCTCTCTCTCTCTCTCTCTCTATCTGTTTCTCTCTCGTTGCTCTTTTTCCACCAACCGTATCACGATCGATCATTCTATACATTCCACCTTCACACACTTTTGGCACACTCGAGTTAATCGAACACGATCGAGACCATCCTTTTTCTCGTTCCTTTGATCAACCGATCGTTCATAAACGAAACGATACTCGTTGCGAGTGCCGACGCTTCAACTCATCAGCATCAAATTCTCGAACGAGATTCTATCGAATCGATAGCGTCGCTCTCGGCTGAAAGACGTGGCCCAGCTTTTGCGAATGATCGTTACAGTGAAATCGTTTTCGATCTGACTCTCTCGTAGGAGTTAGTCGACTTTTATATGAGATTAATTATTGATATCGTCAATTCGTATCATAGGGAGGAGAATAATATGGATATTTGATAACGCTAACTTGTAACATTCTATCGTGAAAAAGTTTTTCAATATTTTTGTCTTCTTTTCTTTTTTCTTTTTTTTTTCTTTTGAGACAAATTTCATTCGGAGAAAATAAAAAATGGAGAAAGTACACGATCGAGTCGACGACCGTCGTACTTTCGTTTTCTTGTTATTTTCTTTTTTGTTTTTGAATGAACGTATAAACTATAAAACAGAGATCATCGTATAGAGGGTGTGTGCACGTAATTGTTACTGGGAAGAGACGATGATCAGAGTACCACGAAACGGTTTCGATAAAAGCACATTCACGCTGGACACGAATAATAAGTTTCACTTTCCTCGGTTAAAAAAATTTCGATCGAAGTTGATCTCTGCCAGGTGCAACCTTCCACGTCGCATTATGTGGGCGTTTTATTCAGCCTAGTTTTCATAATGGCCGACGGTCGTTCTCATGCGGGCACATTCATGCGAAGAAATTCATTCAAATTGGTTAAGTGTGCGCTCTCCTCGAGTCTTCGTATCGACGGGAACCAGGAAAAAAAAATTTCGTTAAACAGCCTCGTACCTTGCTTAACGCCGAAGGGATAACGTAATAATGTACTTTGGTGTCCCACTTTGAATGGACGAATTATATACTCGATTCGAACTCTTAATTATATTCGATTCGATAATATTGGGTAATATTATTCATCATTAAATTATATATTTAATAGATACTTTTGATCCTTTCGATTAAATATCCTATTAAATTAAACATCGCTATAGAATAATATTCCAATCATTTCCGATAGAAAAGTGTCTATTATAATAAAATCTATTATTACATATGTATTGAACAAATGGGATATTCTTAGCAATACAATATTATTGTGTTAAACGTTATCGCGCAATAACGTTAAAATCATATAGAATACATAAATATTATTTAATGCAACTGAATATAACTTCATTATAAATTATCTTTCGAGTGCTAATAAAAGCAACATAATAATTCGAAGGACACACATTTCCCGGGTAAAAAGAATTTCGTTCTCCCTTTAAAGGAGTTCCTCCGAGGGCAAGAGAGCAACAAGATGCGATGATAGCAAGACGCGCATAGCAGCTGTTGCCGTGTGATAGCGCGAAGGAAGGAAAAAAGGAAGGAAAAAAGGAGGAAAGGAAGAAAGAATGGAAGGAAGGAAGGAGAAAGGAGGAAGGGTTTAATGTACCTCGAAGCTAAGGACGAGCTCATACTCTACTCGCCTATCTCTGCCCATTCCCGAAGCTTTACCCTTCGTGTGCGTCATATGGCGATCAGCGATCTTTCCATGCGCTTAATTATACCAAAACTCGTTTATTCTAGACCGGAGTTATGCGATGTTCACGTATACATATATTAGAAATTTTAAATACTTTTCAAATACCGATGATGTCCGAATTAAATATTAATACCGAATCGATCGATTAACATTTATTTCCATGGATATAATTTAAGATGAAATTAGTAGAACAGATATATAACAGATATATAATGATTAATAAATTCGTACGAGGACGAAATAAAATTTCTTCTTTGTTCATCAAATTTGTATAACCATATATCCTCTTTATCGATAACAATATTGAAAGATTCGTTGAAAAATATTTAAAAAAGAAACAAAAATATAGTTAAAAATACAAATAGAAAATTAGGATGAAATCTTGACGATCTTAGATCGAAATCGCGAAAGAAGATTTTACGGGCAACAATGGCGGTCAGACGTATCCATCTTATTAACGGACTTTAATCGTGTCTTCAGCGGCACGTCGTCCATGGTATTACCTTCGCGACCACCTCGACGAAAGCATTGTTCGTTCAAGGGCCTAAACCAAATGCAGGGAATGGTCGAATGGCACCCTCCAACCTCCCCCACAGTCTTAACCCACTCTACCAACCCCCGTTCTGCTTCGCTTGTAATAAGATACTCAGCATCTTCGTATGTAAATGCCGGCCATTCATTACGTTCTCCAAGCTGAATGATTGGACCCCTTTGTGGGAATCCCTTTCACGACAAAAGCCGTATCATCGCTTTAAGATGCTCATGAACGTAGTCCATAGCCCAGGGGTATAATATTTGCACGGGCTTACTGGAATTGGAACGCGCCTGTGACGTGATAGCATTCCTGATTTGAATGAGTTTTAAATGGACTCGCGATAAAAGGCTTACTACCGAGGGACATTGAAGAGAGACTACTGTCTTGTTTTATATATATATTTTTTATATATATATATGTATATGTATATACCCTATAGGGCCTCAGTTTCGAGAAATTCTAAAGCTACGCGCCAGGTGTAAGGTACAAGTGCAAGTACTTATTCTCGATCCTACCAGACTTGGATCCATTATAAAAAATAAAAAGATAATGAAAAAAGAATAAAAAAAGAAAATGAAGACAAACAAGAATGAACGATCAGATTCTCGATTATTTATTCATACTTGGCATAGTCCGAATATTCGGAAGATATTATAAATAAAATTATTTTATCAACGACTAGGTATAACTTTAATATGATAATTAAAACGATTATAAAGACATTTAATAAGATCGGGAAACTTTGAAGTTACTTACTTCGTTTTTTCGAAGCTTAAAGTTTACTAAGTTATGCTACGTTGGCATAGTATAGTGTATTAGTACAGCATAAAAGTTATATTATAAGTTTCAAACTTTATATAGAATTTTTTTCTTTTTGGACACGATTGATAGTCGGTTTAGGAAGAGGGTAAATATTTAATGTTTTTACTTTAGATAAAGTTAATAATTTTTCTCACGCAGGTCTGATATATTATCCTTTTTCTTATAATATATATAATACTTATATACATATATATATACATACGTATATACTCATCATATACATTACATACGTATATATATATATGTAGAGAAAGAGAGAGAGATGAAAGGAGTCTCGTCTGCTAATTTGAATATTGGAGTTGAGCGGGGGTGTCGGTAACGGGCAGCTGCACAACTCGCATAAAACATAAAACGTCTCTAAAAGCATTCGCTTGTCCATACGAAAGAGGAAGAAGGAAAGGAACGTGGGTGCGTTCAAGTTGAGGCCACGAACTCCTTTGAGCACCGAAAGGATCTCTCCCGCGAACGACGCCCCGAAGACAAAACGTTCGCGTGCCCCGAACAAATTCTCCGAACCCGAAACGAAACTCGTTTTCTCCTACACGCGTTGATCCTGTCTCTCTCTCTCTCTCTCTCTCTCTCTCTCTCACTCTCTCTCTCTCTCTTCTCTCTCTCTCTCTCTTCTCTCTCTTTCTTTCTCGAGGAACGTATTCGTGCGAAAACGATTGTCAGCCTCGAGTAGAGTATGCCAAGAGATTTCTTTGATCCGTCTTTTGCGACGAGAAATCAGATCCTTTTTTATTATTTCCTCAACACCTGCTATAGAGAATCATTCAAAGTTTTTTCAAATTCGCAAAAACAATTTTGTTTGTCCATCGATCGATATGCTGTGAATTTTATTTTTCCGAGAACTTTGTTTACTTTTTTAACTTATCGAATTTTCTTGGTTTACGTGTTTTACACATGTTCATTTCCATACGGACACAGGACTTGTAATTCTTTTTTAATCACGACCAACACGTGCAACTTACATGTTTTATAGTCAAACGACCCCAAAAGCCGTAAGGCTTTTTCCTTTTTTTTTATCCACATTCCTCTCCTTGGTGATCTCGTGAACGAACGACAGCTACTCGTGAAAGGAAGGTTAGAGCGATTAGTCCTAATCGAGCGAAGAAGTGCAGCTGCGTCGAGAAACGAGAGATTGTCCCGAAGTCTTTCTCTCTCTTTCTCTCTTTCTTAGTTAAGCTTCGTGGAGTGTTAAAGTAGGACTGAAGGACGTTTACGACGCGCGACCAGTGCATCGTGAAGGGAAAAGGGCTAAAGGGTGTTAGTTTCACCTGGGTGGTCCCGCGACTCCCTCAGGATTAATCGGCGACGTCTCTGAAACGCAATATATAAATTGGTCCGTTCCTTTCCTTTTCCCCTTTTTCGAGCCCTTCTCCAACCGATTCTTCGTCCAGTACCTTCTTAAGATCTCTCAGGGATTACAAATGTCCGCTTCTTTGGTCCTTAGCATCATCGTAGATGGATATCTTCGTAACGTTCGTCGAAGGAACGGCTTCTGGTTTTGTTTCGACTTTGATCGAATTGTCGAGAGACACGGTGCCTTTTGCCTTCTTCGATTATGCAAAAGTCAACCAATGTGAAACGGACGTCCTTGATTTCTTCCGCATTACAAGCTACGCTTCGAGATATTATCTGAATCGGTTTGACGTTCTGAACGTGATCAACAGTATCCTCGTTGACTCTATTAAAAGTATTTTTTATTATTGTTATTATCATTATCGTAAGGAAAGATATCGATCTGTAGAAACTACGAGTTTAAGAGGTAAAACATCCGTATCTTATTTATACTAGAATTATTTCATCAAAAATTGATCGATCGCTTTTATCGTCCTCGTAGAAAGAGTTATATCATTTAATTGATACTGTCATCCTTTCAGAGGATCTTCAAGAGGAAAGGAATCTGCTCGTATCCTGTGACTCCTTTTATTCCATCGTATCCTATTCTTTCCTGTCTTATACTATCTTATGCTATCTCATGTCATCTTATGTCGTCCTGTGTTGTCCTAAGCTATTCCGTACTATCCTCTGTTCTATTCTATCTTGTCCTATCCCATTCTGTTAAATCTGCGACGTGGAGTATTTCACTTTTTAAAAATTTCTTCTATGTTTGTTCTTTTTTTATTTCGTCATTTCTAAATTGTCTTAAATTTACGAATAATTTTTAATTTATCCTAAAATTCGAATACTCGAACAGCGAATATTTTTTAACGAGTATACTCGTCATCCTAGAAAAAATTGTCATTTCCTCGTGTCGAGTGTCCTCGTTAACAAACTCAGTTAACAAGTTAAGTTTTGTCAACGAATAAAATTATTGATCTTTCAAGAAGGCCAATTGTTACTTCGTTATAATCTCATTCTATTTTTCAACAGCTGTTTGACGAGTATATTCGTATGTTTGCTAAACGACGTGGACACACATTTTTATAATAGAGTCACACAGTTAACGAGTTGAGATCTAGGACCTTCTGTCCCACTTTGTATAATATAACATTACATCTATATATATACAATATAATAAATAATATAATATCTATATATTACATTATATACGTATGCCAGTTTATCCTCGTAGCCGCAAGCGCATTCGTCTCGTGTCTGTCCCTCTCTCTCTCTCTCTCTCTCTGCCTCTCTTTGAGAAAGCAACTCAGACGTAACCCTTTCGAATCCTTTTCCTTTTTTGTTCCCTTTTCTTCTTCTTCTTCTTCTTCTTCTTATCCTTCTTCGTCTTCGTTGTCTCCTTTTCCTCTTCGCCGGGGTTCTCTAGCCAAGTCGCACGCAATCGGCATCGGCCATAAAGTTGCACGGGCTACGGCTTGTAGGTAAGACACGCGGCGGGACAGCGTCAAGAAGTGTACAATGCCGTGTAGCCCGCGTGTCCGTGTGCTACGACATGCTCGCTGCGGTGTCCAACAAATGACGGGACCGTCGTGTGTGGTCTCCACCTGCGTGGGTGTCTTCTTTCTCTTTCTCTTTCGCTCTCTCACGTCTTCTCTCTTTCGCTTGCTCACGCGTTTCTTCCTCACCCTCTTTTTCCTCCTCTCACCTTTCCAACTCATCCCCATACCGAGACGGGTCTATCCGCGTAGATCCTTCTCTTCGTGTATGCTTCCAAACACCGCCTTCTTCTTATCCCGAACAATGTGTGTATATAACTCGAAAGTCGACCTTATTGCGGTTACATGAATTTGCTCGATGATGTTGCAAATGTAAATGCATGTTGAAGGGAAACTCGTGAAAGTTTACGAACGCTTGGAATTATTATTTAGATAGGATTTCTTAATACGATGGATCATTTGACAATCTCTCGAGTCTGATCGATTTATTTATTATATCGTAGATACGATTGTTATCGAATCGATCTTCTTGAATAGTTGATCAATTTTATTCTCGTTGTTTTTCATGTTAATAATTAATAACGATAGAATCTGATGTTGTAGCATCAATTATTTCTTTGCTATTATCGATAATATAACGTATTTATATATTTTTATGAAATTTAGATGGAAATTGATTCTCTGTCTAGATTCATTATGAGGAGTTACCAAGAAATCAGTTTGACGATCTTCCAAATGGCGATCGATCGGAATGCAAGTTAACTGGTAGGGCAAATAGAATTCTTACGAGGTACTTTGTATTCCCGGTTGGTTATTCTCAGGTGCACTCGAGTAGTTTCGCGTCGTTGAGACTCGAGGTGGCGAACGTTCGTGAGTGGTCTCTTACGCACCATCTTCCCACCTTCCTAGGAAAATAGGAGAGGCGGAAGAGAAAATGGCATCGCGCGGTCGCGTGGGTGCTTGAATAATTCGCGATCGTAAAATTGAGAAGGTTGTACGATCGTTCATGTCGTCTCCGATTATCGAGAATATCGTTGGACATCACGAACGGATTAGATTTCTGAAAGTTCGATTTAACACGATCGGTGAAAAGGGTGTCGATCGAAAGCGTGGAAACGAAAGGATTCTAATATTCTTTCTCACGTTTTATCTCTGTCTCGTGTGTCACCAACAAGGATTTATCTTGAGTCTACTAAAGCGTGATCGTGTTAGGATTATATTGGAGTACGTGTTGAACGAAGCTTAATAAAATTTGACTAGAAATTGATAATAATTTATTTTCCCTCGCAAGTAGACTATTTTTATACTTGCGACAAATACGTTTTCAATATTAGTTTTTATGTATAAAACTCAACGTTTCATCATTTTTTCAATTATTTACATATTTATACATGATTCATTTATACATGAGACGAATACCCCTTATTAATATAATATAATTTTAAACGCGATTACAAATGAATGAAATAAGAAATGGTGGATATTAAAAAGTAGATCCACGATATACAATAACGGTAAACGATTGTAACGGTAAAAGAGACGGATAAAGAGAGAGAAGAAAACAAAGAAAAAAGAAGAAATCGGTAAACCTTCCACGTCGGGTTCGTTCCGATCGATCTTTTAGCATGATGGTTCATGCGTCAACTGTATCGCAGGTAAAAACGTCGAAGGAGTCGATAAGTCGTCGCGCGAGCCGCGATGAAGAAGAGTCCGATCTTTTTCCCCGATGGAAAGTGCATCATTCGTGAAGAGGATGGAGTTTGAGATAAGAGCACGAACGAAGAGTTCGAGACCTGGCATGTAATGGAACGAGCAGGTAGTTCTTCAGATTTCTTTTGAGAGAGACGGTTACGCGGCTTTCGATGCTTCGAGGGTACGCTAGAGAAAGAGTAACAGAGAGAAAGAGAGAGAGAGAGAGAGAGACAAAGTGAGAAAGAAAGAGTGAGAAAGAAAGAGAGAGAGGTAGAAAGATGTGCGGAAAAGATACGCATCTACTTCGTCCCTTTTTCGTACGTTAGGTGTTGGTTTAGGCAAGCAAGGGTTTCGAGAAATAGATAAATATCCTTTGCGAGAGAAAACAGGAAGTGTGTTTCTACGTGGGTGGAATCTCCTCTTCTTCCTTTCCATTTCCATCTTCTCCCTCTTCTTCTTCTTCTTCTTCTTCTTCTTCTTTCGTCTCTTTTTTGTTAGAAATAAATCGATAGCTCGTGATTATTTTGTCCCTTTTTTGTCCTTCCTTCTTCTTCTTTTTCTTCTCCTTTCTTCTTTTCTTTTTTTCTTGACTTACTTCTCTTGAGAAGATCGAATAGACGATGTAATAAAAAGTAAATCGAGATTTGACGAAGTAAGGACAACGTGCTAAAGTAGATCTTTTGTTTCTTTTATTTAAGCGACAATAGAAAACTCTCAAGATCTTGAGAAAAACAGTTCACATATATATACATACACATACGCGCGCACAGTACACACTGACGCATTCTCCTTCTTTAAAAGAAAGAAAACTGATTTTCTTAGTAAGAAAGTCGCGAAAATTTTCAAGTGGTCCTCACGTTATCGAGAACTTCCAGACGTCCGTAAAACGATCTTTGATTTCCGGATTGTCGAAGGATCGAAAGGGAGTGCTTCTTCTGGCGAGGCCATTATCGAGTTGTCGACTTCTTGAGATTCTTTCTTGATCTTTCGACACTATAACGTGCTTAGTCGAAAGAAACGCTTTGGTGAGATCGTTTCTTCTTTTTCTTTTTCTTCTTTTTCTATCTTTCTTCTTCTTCTTCTTCTTCTTTTTTTCTCTTTTCGGTTCAAGTGGATTTAGAAAAGAAAAAGCATTTGGCAGGATACGAATGTCACGCCTGGTATCCGCAATTTTTACGGGTGTCAAGTATCTGCGGAGGAAACGCTGCGTGAGTTTTCTAAGTATTTCCTTTTCCTAAGGACTTTCACTTTACCTTAGAATAATTTTCAACAATTTTGATCTTCGATAATTAGCATTACCTACTTTTAAAATAAAAGAAATAAAAAGAATTAAAATATTTAATCAATGAAATGAGACTAAAACATTTCAGATCGTGCGATTACTAATTTGAAACGGATCAATGTGGAATGTATTTCTGGAATCTATTTAAGAATTCGATTTGATGATAACTCTTCTCATTAATGAATGCTAATAGCTCGACTATCGCAAGCAAAACTCGTTACACGATGTTAATAATTTTGCCTTCGATCGTATTAACTAACTCGATCGAATGAAGAATGTTGCATCATATACCTATATATATATATAAAAGAAATATTTAAGATAAATCGTAATCCTCCTAGGGTCAAACCGGTCGTAATAAAATTCTAATTCCTACATTGGAGAGCAATAATTTAGTGAAATTCTTCTGACGAAGAAAACAGAAAAAGAGAAAACTGGGAGACAGACAGAGAAACAGAGAGAGAGAGAGAGAGAGAGAGAGAGAGAGAGAAGGAAAGAGAAATACAAGAAAATATTCAAATATTCCTAGCGTGTCGTCGTACATCATCGACACAACGTTTCCTTCAAGTTAAGAGGAATAGACGTAAAGTTGATGGTTTTCGACGAGAACTCACAACTATTTATCGTCTTTAATCGATCGTAAAGCGGAATCGTGAATGTCCCGGCAAAGGAAACGAACGAATCGAAGCGTGTTTCCGTTAGCAAATGCCTCATCCTTAAAAACTTGTAGAATCGTTAAGCCGCTTGTACGACGTTGCTTTTCAATTTACCTTATCGATTGTACTCCTTGATTTTCTATTTTTTTCTTCATCTTTTTTGAGATGGATTTTTAGTTTTCCATTTTTTATGTAAAACACTAGGAAAGCTCTTCCACGTGGAATTTCATGTTTAATCGTACTAAATCCATATATGCGAACAGGATTTTTGCTTTGCATCACTTTTGTTTTTTATATAATATCAACGACGTGATTAATATCTATATCAGCGTTCTTTGAATTTGCGCTTGATTTACTCTAAAAAAAAAAAAGAAAAGAAGAAAAAGTACTTTTTAAACTCACGAAAGACGAAGAGAAAATTTTGTTTAGAGAACACGCGAGAATCTTTTTTTCGATACTTAGTCGACTCGAAGAGACGCATTTAAATTTGAGTGGGTCCGAGCGTGCCATGCATAAGTTTGGCTCAACAAGAAGAATATACATATATATACATACATACACACATATATATATATGTATGTGTGTGTACATATAAATATATGTAAGGGGATTCGTCTCATATCCGTTACATACTGAGCCTTCGTCCTTCGAAAGGAAAAAGGATGTAGATGGACGTATGTAAGTACGTGTGCCTTACGAGGGTTCGTTCCTGTCTGACGCATTCCCTATTCTTTTCTCTTTTTGGAATCTTCTTTTTCTCCTTCTCCTCTTCTTCTTTTTCCCCTTTTTCTTCTTCTTCTTCTTCTTCTTCTTCTTCTTCTTCTTCTACTGCGCGTTACCCTTCGCTCCAGTCGCTATCTGTCTCTGGCAGGACAGTGTTAGGTTACAGGCATTACCAGGGACCGAGATAAACGGCACTCAGGGACAAATGCTCACCCAGAAACCGTACGATAAAGAGTATCTTTACGGTGTCCTTTTTGTAGCGCTTCGAATTTTCGACAGTCAGCATTTTCGGTTCTACTCTTTCCCTTTCTCTTTCTCTCTTTCCTTTCCTCTTCTAAACCATTTTCACCTGCCTCCCTACGAAGGACGCCATTCCTTCTTCTTTCTCCACTACGGTGGATACGTTTTACTAAGTGCTACGATTACCTCCAGTTTTA
This sequence comes from Vespula vulgaris, assembly GCF_905475345.1. Taxonomy (NCBI): domain Eukaryota; kingdom Metazoa; phylum Arthropoda; class Insecta; order Hymenoptera; family Vespidae; genus Vespula; species Vespula vulgaris. Next base: position 3,382,549 of record NC_066601.1, on the reverse strand, counting down.
TTTCTCTCGTCGTATCTTTTCAAGCTCGGTCCAGGAATCACTTTGCCAAGAAATAAGAGAGAAAGAGAGAGAGAGAGAGAGAGAGAGATAGAGCGGATTCCACATCGTATACGAACGTCTCGTTAAATCGAAGACTCCTGATAATAGTATCGCTTGTTAGAGCTGATTTTTCGGATGTAAATCGTTAGTTTACAAATTACTCGGAATAACTTGCATCCTTTCGTTTGATCTTCTCCTGAGTATCATCGCGTACCAGATAAAAAGAAATACTACCATCTGAATAAGTTCTTTTAGGTACGATTCATGACGATATTCTACGAAAATTCATTTTTCTTTGATACTCTTCTCTAATGCATTTACATCAATGATACGTAGCAATGATATATACGAAAGGAAATTAATCGTTCTTTTATGAGACTGTTTAAAAATATAATAAAGTTTATATCGATGATTGTATCGACGTTCTTACTTAGAAGAGATAATAGAAAGGGAATAAATAAAGAATAATAGGATGGATCGACAAAAAAAAAGAGAAAAAATAAAGACAAAGATAAAGATAAGAACAGACATTGAGAGAGAAAAAACGCAATGCAGATGCGACACATGCATTCTTTTGGCAAGACGATGCAAAGTCGCTTCTGAACGGGCTTTTGTTAAAACAAAAGGTCCATCTTCAGTGGACTGTTTCTTTTTTCTCTGTGAACTTCAAAGTAGAAGAGAGGAGAGATGAGAGGGGGAAAGAGAACGTCTTGCGTATCCACGTATCCACGTATGCGACACGTGTTGTGCCTGTTGGACGTCCATCTGTCGTTGACAATAGCCTTCTCGCTGACAGTCGTGGAAAGGCAGCTTCGTCTTGGACTCGATCCTTATATGGAACTCTTACGGTAAATTTCGTATAATAAACGAAAGAGTCACGTATGTAAATGAAAAAGAGCGATCGCACGAGAACGAGAAACTTTGAGATCATTTTTCGAGATCGATTCTCGAATGTTTATAATCGTTAACCTTCCTTTTTTCTTGCTTTTCTTTTTCAAAAAAATTATTTAATGGATTATGAATGAATTGTATTTAATAATAATGATCTGTAATTATAACATCGTAATTACGATATGATAATCAGATAGTACGATGTAGTATTATATAATTAAATGTTTTTTGTAAAATACTCGTTGTAAATGATACAGATACTATATTTCATATATATTTATATATACATATAGAAAAAGTACGAATACCATATCGTACGGATGATCGGATAAAAGGATGTATTATAATTTGATATAAGGTGCTCGTTAAAAAAATGATATAAATATTAAACACAAACACAAATAAAAATGTTATAATTATAAAGTACTCGAGTATCATTTGCGACGTTAAAACACGAGAAGAGTTGGTTAACGTTGGTATCGAAGTAAGGGGATCCTCTTGCTAGAATGCGACGATGATAACTTATAAATAACAAATTCAAGCGTCTCGCCAGAGATACCACCTCGCCTTCTTCTCTCGAGCCACGATATTTCATGGCGAAAGAAAGAGAGAAAGAGAGAAAGAGAGAGAGAGAGAGAGAGAGAGAGAGAGAGAGAAAGAGAGAGAGACGTCGGCCAGAGGTATCGCATCACTCTCGAGAATAAATCGCTGTCAGAGAGATCTTTCATCAACTTTAATTCTCTTGATACCCTTCCTCCCTTTTCCCTCCCACTCTACGTCTCGCCATATCATCTTCACCCCTTTCGTATGCGTTGCAACGTTATCGTATGAACTGACAGCGTCGCACGAATTATTACGAATGTTCGAGATGATTACGATCCTGCTATCTCAAGGACAATCTCGTCATTAATCCTTTATAAACTAATTTTTTTTTACATGCTTAACAAAAAATGTATATGTATGTATATACGTACATAATATGCGAAACTTGTATTTACTATAGTACAATTACAATTCTTCAATATATATATATAAAGTTATACGATTGGTAGATTAATATTATTATTATAGATTTGGATAGTTTGAATTTTTGTCGAAAAAATTCGACATTCGGGAAATATTTTTGGAAATTGTCCTTTTCCTTTTTTCTTCTTTTATTTTTCGCAATGGAAAATTAAACGTATCTTTCTCACATTTTGTTGTTGTCCGTGTGTTGGATGCAAGCAAGTTTCTCGCTCTCTGACATTTCGAATTCGTGAAAAAGAGAAAAAGAGATTCCTTTCGAATTTATCGTCGTCGCGCAACGGTGACCACGCGCGAAAGGCCGAACGTTTCTTTTTTTTTTCCTTTTTTTTTTCGAGCACGAATTCGTGCCTTTAAATCCCTCCTGTGCGCGAGAGGGAGGACGGAGGCGATACATCGTATCGACCGTCGCGATATATCATAACACCAACGGTGCTTTTTATGGATTTCTCCGTATCCCTTAGCATGGCGAAGATCGAAGAGAAGCGATTAAACGATCAACGGATGAAATTAATCGAGAAATGGCAATGGACATTTTATAAAATATTGTTATTGACTTGTACTAATTTAATGATTACGTGATGTTCGATTATTAACGATGTCGGTTTAATACGAGTCAGTTTCTTAAGTGATATTGCTAATAATCATCATTCGTGAGTATGTCACATACGTTCTTAATTTTCTTTTTTATAGTTCTTTTCAAATATATTAATAATAATGATAATATATATATATACGCATATATCCCACTTTTTATCAAAAGAAATTTCGCAAGGGAACATATTTATCAAATTTCTTATGGTACGATAATTGAAAAAAGTAAGCTCGAAATTCACCGGGCGCGTAATTGATATTTAAATCGAGCCGTCTCGAAAGCGTTAGGTATTATTCGCCTTTCTCATGGTTCGAGAGTATCAAGACGAATGCGCGTACAAGAATCGAAATTATTTCTTCCTGGACAGGGACGTTCATTATCGTCGCGACTTAATGAGAAATTCTTTTTTCGGTATCCAAGTACTCACAAGTCCGTTATAATATCTTATTTCTCTTCTTCTTCTTCATTGTGGATGAGGCTCTGACCGTGAAGAAGAAGAAAAATGTAAGCGTGCGAAGGGATCGACTCTCGACTTGATGCAAATTGCTATCGCTTCGGAAGCGAAAGAACAAAAGTGTTCGTGGCGTTGCGATTTGCGGTCGGTGGTCATCCCGAGGCAGCGAATTTCAATTACGAGTCTTCAGATGCTGGACCACTGACAGACTACACCAAGAAAGTTACTCGGCTCGCGGGCAGCAACGGTAGCTCCTACGAAATTCGGTAGCTATGGACCGAGCGCCTCTTCGTAATGAAACATTTCCAGTGTACCACAAATTGCCCTTTTCTTCATTTCTTTACTCTTTTTCATTCTCTCTCTCTCTCTCTCTTTTATACTTTCTAGAAACATCGCTTCTTTCAAGAAACTAAAAAGCCGCCAATTTTTTCAACCTTTATTTCTATTCTCTTTCTTATAATCGGAGTTCCCTTTCCTTCGTTTTTAACAGACGAAATATGAAAGAAATTATTTTCATAAGAGAAATAATCATACGACGGATTGAGAAGATGGAAATCTTCAAGGAGAAGATATAGTATTACACCTTCGTGCTATATACTCCTCCTGCATTAGAATTCCAACGCATCGTTAAAGTCTTATATTATATACGTACAGAATCTCTTTCCAACGCGTTGACTACTCGTTATCTTCGATGACATTTCGAATTGAACTCGGACGTCACGAATTTCGATTTTCTTCTATCTTCACACGTAGGTAGATATACATAATTATACGTGTACCTATATTTTACGTTCTACGAGTATTATTACGATATGTACTACGAATGGCATGACAAATCTTATGATGCCTTCAAATACTCTCTTTCTCTCTTTCCCTCTCCATCTCTCTGTAGATCTTTCTACTTAATAATCCACAGGATACGATCTCGACGGGGGTGATATATCATTGACGAAGAGCTCACGCGATAAAAGTAATCAACGGCTTGATAGCTCTGACGTATTCTATCGATCTTACGTCGACATAATGAATCGTTTTGTCGATATGACGGACCACCTCCCGGGAAAACCAAAGGAAATCGAAAGGAAAGGACTCTTGTACGTGATTTTCTCTCATCGTAAATGCTGTGGACGTGGCGAACGCGTTCCCATGGATATATGAAAGAGAGAGATAGAGAGATAGAGATAAAGAGAGAGAGAGAGAGAGAACGTACTATCGGGCTACTCTTTCTCTCTCGAGCTTCTCCGGTTAAGACCAGGTGGTACGATATAACATTGGAACGGCATTCCACGATGCAACTGATGCACGGCGCCGTCCAATGGTCGCGTCTAAGCTTAAGAGACCGTAGAACGTGATAGCGTTCCGAGCCACGTATAACTCTTACTCCCTTCTGTGAATCGCCATATTATGGTAGATACGTGTGTCAGTCAAGATGTTTTCCCTTTGCGAAATCACGGAGATAATTTTTTATTAAATGACACACTTAACAAGATGCTTGTTTTTAAGGCATCACGCAATCTTGCGTTTATTTGTTCGAGCCACGATTATCATAAAATTTTCATCCTTTTCCTTTTTGTTTTTTGTCTTTTCTTTACTTTCTTTTCGTTTTTTTTTTTTTTTCACTTTTTATTGCAGTTATTCCGTGTAATCGTTCAAGAAAACAATAATCCATTAACACTAACGAACCATTGGAAACATTCGAGTTAATTAAGCTCATTAAAAAAGAATATGCCGGATCTGTACACGTGTCCCTGGTAAGAAAGCAAGAAACGTGGAATTCGTTGAGCAGTCGCTCTTGTCGAAGTGTAATTTTAATTGGGTTTTCTCTCTCTCTCTCTCTCTTTCTCTCTCTCTCTCTCTCCCTTTCTTTTTCTTTCTAAATGTTATGGTTGAGGAAGGGTGTCGACAAAAATCAGTAGGTCGAACGATCTTTCACGGATGGGTGAGTAGCTATGCATAGAATACCGAGGTTTCCGGTGGTTTGTCCTGAGTCGAGAAGGAGGTAAAAGAGAGAAGCGGGATTCAAGAGGGTTGGTAAGTAAAAGCAGGGTGGAGATAGGGGAGGAAGGGTCAGGGGTATATAATTATCTGACGAAAATACTCGTAGGTTTTTATCTTCGGCCACACGTGAACAACGAGACTTTCTTTCGGACGTGGCAATTAGAGGCTTCGTCCGAAAGTATGCGAGTTAATTGTAAATTGAATCTGTTGGACGTGTGCTCGCGCATGCGTTCAAAATGTTCCTCTACCTATATTTACGTCGTGTGTGTCGTGACTTGGATGAGCAAGCTTCGGGAGAGGAGCATTCGTCAAATAATTGACAAATGAATTTAATTGCTGCACCCGTTTCTTGTTGCCGAATCTTTCTTTTTCTTTCTCCTCATCATCATCCTCCTCCTTCTTTTTCTTCTTCTTCGTCTCTTCTCTTCCTTTCTCTTCTCTTTCAAAGAGAACGAAGAAGAATGAAATACTCTCAGCGCTAATTACCAGATGATTTAAAGTCCAGCAGCCTCTCCGCGAATTTAATTCCACGAAGCGACGTCCACTTAGAAAGATACTTCGAGGTTGGAAGGACGATGAAAGAATATTTCGCTACGTCCTTTACGTTCGATTTTATGATTCGAGTTTTGGTCTCCTTTCTCTCTTTCTTTCTCTCTTTCTCTCTTTCTGTCTCTTTCAACATGTTTGTTATCGAGCATCGAGAGTTAAACGATCTACAGACACCGTTATTTTATTATCTTCATACACAGGAAATATAATCATCTCGATGGATTCTTATCCAGATATCTTTGAAACTAATTTGTTCTGACAAATATGGCTTCGTCCGTTTGTCATCGAGATTCGAGATGCGATTTCGATCGCAAGAAACGTATCGCACCCATTTCACATTTGTCATCCTTCCGTATGGAGTTTCTGCTCTTGCTTGCACCAAAAGAAACGTCGGCACTCGATGGATTCGAGATTGTATCTTTCGAATTTGTTATATGATAATTGTTAACCTGTTTTTGCATTTATTCTGGCTTTCAAAAAAGAAAACTAATTTCACGTATTACGATCAATAAAATTTAATAACATTATCGAACAAAGTTTTATATTAATTTAAGTAAATAAATAACAGTAATCCATTTGAATAACAATATAACTTTGAATAACAATAATCGATTGCTTCGTCTTGTATATAGACCAAGATAATGAGAACCTTAAGGAATTATTCATCGAAATAAATCGTGCTTAGATTTTTCTTCTCTTTCTCTCTCTCTCTCTCTCTCTCTTTGTTTCTTTCTCAAGATTTTTTCTGGACAATGGTCAGCCGATTTAACTGGCGTCGTTGTTGGCTCCGACTACATGAAAGTTCAGCCATTCGGAGATTCGGCCTGCGGCGAATCTGCGATTTAAATTTCGCTTGTCCGTCTTTACTTGTTGCGGTAAGAGGGGACTTTCGAATCGTTAGGAGATCTCCATAAACGAAGCGATGGACTAACGAAGCTTCCTTAAAATACGTGCTTGGTAATACGCGTTAGTTCCATAGTACCTATGCAGCACGTGAAAGAAAGAGGGTGGAAAGAGGAGATGTGGAGAAAAAGGATGAAAGAAAGAAGGAGGTAGAGAAAGAGAGAGAAAGAATACATCTGCCGCTTACCCCATAAACGCACTTGTAAATCAAGACGCGCGTACAAACCGAATTTCTCTCTCTCTCTCTCTCTCTCTGTCTCTCTTTTCTTCGTCTTCTTCTTCTTCTTCTTCTATTTCTTTTTCTTCTTCTTCTTTCTTTTTCTTTTTCTTCTTCATCTCCTAGTGGGGTTGTTCGAACTTATATAGAAGGAGGAGAGGGCCTTTGAATTATTAATACGAGCACGGTTACTGGTCCAATCAAGTCCTCCCACCTGGCCACCTGGTCGATTCTTAGGCGATGTTCTTTTAGCGAGTCGCCATATTTAAAAGCCCGCATGATCCTCGACACGATTAAGCACCCTTTCCTTTCTCTCTCTCTCTCTCTCTCTTTCTCACTTAGTCATTCCATATTCTCCATCTCACTCTTCTTTTAGGATTCGGGCCGAGGATAATCAAAGCGAATCTCCGACGATGCGATTAATCCTTCGACCGACTCAGACTCCTAAAACTTTTCCTCCCTTCCACTCTGTTGAGAGTTTAAAGAACGATCGTGTTCAAACCATCTCGATGTTTCGAATAAATTTTTGTGGTAAGAGTTTCATTCTAAATAAAGTTTCTTTTCCTTTTTTTCTTTCCTTCCTCGCGAAAAATTTAACAACGAGCAAGTAGATTAAGTCAAACTTTACTTTCTTTAATCACGAGTATTAGATTTTATTCGGATAATTAATCCATGTAATTAAAATGAATGAATCTATACAAATACGAACATTTTTACTAATAATAATCTTGTCATTCCTCTCTTCGAAAAAAAAAAACAATAAATAAATAAATAAATAAATAAATCGACGCTTGAAAGTTTCCAAAACGAGAACGATTACGCCGGAAGGACGGTCGGATATTTATCGCGAGCGGTCATATAATAATGTAATCGAAGAGAAAGAAAGAAAGAAAGAAAGAATAAAAAAAATGAACGAAAAAAAAGGAGAAAAAGAGGCAGAAATAAATTATCTTATCCTTCCATTTCGAGGTAGCTAGAGGAAAAAGATTGGAGAGGAAGTCTCGCGCGCGTGGACTACCGTGTGCTCGGAAGCTGGCGTGCGCGAGTGAAGGCGAGTGAGCGCGTGACGTGAGTAAGCATGGAGGGGGTATTCCCAGAGTGTAAGAGAGTGCCCGGGCACGTATACACGTCGTCTCTCCCATGCTGAGGAACGCGAAGAGAAGCGCGAGAGAACCCATGCTGCCTGGGTTGAAATGGTGGGAGGGCGTCGGGTCGGCGCGTGGGCGGCCGCAGGCAGGACGCGCGTCTTGCTTGCTGCGAGAAGGGAGAGAGACCAAAAGGTAGAAGAAGAAGAAGTAGAAGAAGTAGAAGAAGAGGAAGAAGAAGAAGAAGAAGAAGAAGAAGAAGAAGAAGAAGAAGAAGAAGAAGAAGAAGTAGAAAGTTAGATGAAAGAGGAAGGCATGAGAGAAAAAGAAGGCAGAAACGAGATGGGTTTCTACTCGTTCGAACGAACAGCACGAATCGCTTTGGCGATAAAGGAAGTTTTATATGACGCTGTGCTTTATGCACGCGGCCTTTTTTATCTGATCGCTTTGCCACCGAGCTCAGGTATTCGCAATAAATTAACTAGCGGTGTGTAATTAAACGGGCATCGCTCGTTACGCGGCTACGCGTCGTATTTAACGATTCATCGAAATCCTTCGATTTTTTCAGAAAAACATAAGCGCGTGATAGATACGCTAGCCGAATCAAAATTACGATTCGAGTTTTATAGTGAAATAATGAAATTGGTTGGGACATGTCGGGCGATCCTCTCCTTCGTCTTGGAATAGTTTCAAATTTAATTAAAAAACATATTAGGAAGATTAATCGTAATAGTTACAATGTGAATGATTTGGTTATTAAATCGGTGCTTACTTTCGGTATTTACTAATTTACATAAGTTGAGATCAAAATTGCGAATTAACTTCAAGTATCCTTAAAATAACTAATTTAAGATGCGAAATGGATGGCTTTGAGAACCCGGTTCCAAATTTAGGCAGAACAGTAAAAGTTGCGAATTAAATCGAAATATCGTTACAAGACTTAATTGTAAAATAATACCATAAACAGAAGGAACATGCGATTCTAACAGGTTGTCCGATAAAGAGAAAATAGAAAGAAGGAAAAGAAGAATGAAAGAAAGAAAGAAAGAAAGAAAGAAAGAAAGTGTCGTTAGTAAGGAGGTAAAGAGGTAAAACGTTTGGGACGTTCGAAAGGAACCTTAATTGCGTTTAACTCCTGGATTACATTTCGAAGTTGGTGTATTCGTATTTCGTTTTTCTCTGCCTCACGTATAGAAATGCTTGTGTATGTACGCGTACGTACAAACGTATATACCTACATATATATATAGATCGTGATGACGGTGACAGTGAAGAAACGATTCCGGCGGGATTCGAGCGAGGAACGTAACGAGCCGACGGCGACTAATTTGTCCGTTCGGCAAATTGAAATTACAGGTTAGCCACGGCGACGACGAAGCGAACGAACAAGCGGAGAGCTCGAGAGAGACTCGCTGAATTATCGCAGCTCGATGTATCACCGCAAAAAGGCGCGAGCTTGAATCGACGAGTAATCGTATCTCTCTTTCTCTTTCTCTTTCTCTTTCTCTTTCTCTTTCTCTTTCTCTTTCTCTTTCTCTTTCTTTCATTCCTTCTCGGAGGCTTACCTTTTCAGACACCGACTCGTTGGAACTTTCACCGTGATATCGTCCTCGTAATCGGTTTCGTGAAGATCACTGGATTTCTATCCTCCGAAGATCTTCGACTCCGTCTCGATCATTCCCTCGAGACACTGTTTTCTTAACAAAATTCTCATCTTCCCATTTCATCGTTTCTTTCCTGCTATTCACTCTCATCTCACGGAATACGTCTCACTGGTTTTTCTATCTATGAAAGGATCTCATCTCCGCACGTTCGTTCATTCGTTCGTTCCTTCGTTCGTTCGTTCATTCGATTGTAAATGTCATCGATTTTCTTACACGGGAACGAACGAAGACTATAATCGAAATTCTCCCACGCGTCACAGTACGAATCGTTTGATGATTTTTGCTCGATCGAATGGAATTAATTTGTCTCACGTACTTCTCTTGGTATTCACCGTATATGGTGGAAGATGGGATTGGATCGTTTCAACGAGTCTTACCTTATGCTGTCTACTGCCGATGTTACTTCCTATTTTATCTTTTGTTTATTTTTCCTTCTTCTTCTTCGTTTCTTTCTTCTTCTTTTTCTTTTTCTTTATTTTACAGTTTCACACGAGAGAAACAGTAGAGGTTCCGTTTTATTTTCTAAGAAGACGAGTAGAGATATCTCGTTGAGAAATCTCCGAGGAATTCTTAGCAGCTCGTTCTTTCTAACTTATCATCCATTTCTTTTCTCTCTCTTTTTTTTTTTTTTTTTTTTATAAAAATGTCAAGTATATCTATAAAATATGAAATCATTTTCTTCTTTATTTTTTTTCTTTTTATTTTCTTTTTTTTTCTTCCTCTTTTTTTTATTTCTAAATTTATGAGACGTAACACATGATTTTAATCTTGGAGATATAGAAAGAATATTGCTATCGATTCGTCTTCTCAGTTCGCATATTCAATCGATATTCACAAATAATTTCATACATTTATTCACAAAAGATGAATTGAAAATGAATCCATCAAAAAAAAAAGGAAAAAAAAGAAAAAAGAAATAAGGAAAAAAATGAAGAAGAAAAAGGACAAGTTTTCTCCGATATAACGAAATCATAGTCGACTTGTTAATCGGATCTCGTTAATTCTCGTTGGAATTTTATCGATACACGGTTCCGAATGTATCAATATCTTATACCGCTTAAGGGTGTCGGCGTGCTCCTTGCAATTCATTACAGCTCAATAATATGTAAATCGCTATGACTTTCTCCTTCAAGGAAGAACTTATCGTTATTCTTCATCTGGTACATCAATTGTTGTACATACGTTGCTTGCTCATCGACGACGATCTTCACGGCTATAAATCAATGTACATATCGATGTTGTACGTACGTTCGTCGACTTTCCCTTTATTTTAAATCACACGGAAAAGACGAATGTTTCTTTAACGCAAGTTACTGATAAAATGCATCAATTGCATGTGTATATTTCAATAGCATTAATAATATCTGATGGATATGGATTCTTAAAGGAAAAGTAAGTGACCCCGATATTTTTCTTTTTTTTTTTTCTTACAAATGATTTTTACAAATGATTTTTTCTTATCATCGATTTAACACGTTTCATATTTCAAATCGAATATTTTTATTCATGTCATGCATTTACGTACGTACAAAAAAATTCTATTCCAAGTCGGAGTACGGATTTTTAATTGAAAACAATAAATCATAGAAGAAAGGAAGAAAAAGTGAAAACGCACCTTGCGATAATCGAGATTTGCGTTCGCGAAATTCCCCGAGCCACTCGACCAACGAGTAGATGACGAAGAGTAAAAGGAGTATGAGAGAAGGGATAGGAGGACCTGTTTATGGGGACGTCGGCGATCCAGTGGAAGAAAGGAATGCGAGGATGTCCTTCGTTCGCGATTAAGTTGTATCAAATCCGCGATTGAGTGCCTTCTGAGCTTGCGAGATCCACCGCCATAAACGTCCTCCGCTCGGTGTTTCCCATAATCTACGGGGGTCTGTGGGGTACTGGAACGGCGAAAGGGACTTGGGTGATACTACTGACCGCGAACCGGTGGTGTTTGGAAAAAGGAATTGAAAGAGATAGAAAGAGAAACTCACAGAAGAAAAGACAATGATTTAGAAAGAGAAAAAGAGAGAGAGAGATAAGTAGAAAGAGGAACAGATGGTTAAAAGGAGAAATAAATGGAGAGAGAAAAAGAGACAAAGAGACGGAGACAGAGAGTTAGAAAGAGATGAAAAGAGTTGGTAGACCTGGCAAATTCTCGAGTTCCTCTTCTTCTTCTCTTCTTCTTGTTCTTCCTCGAGGGAAACGAAAGGCGCGCAGGAGGTGTCCAGGTGACTCTCTACGATAACTCCTTCAGCTTTATGCCGTGGGTGGTTTATACTTTACGATGCGCACCGCTTTGTGGACAATCAGAGGAGTCTACAACGGAAGAGACAACGACCAAGATTCGGGCTCTTATTTCTTCGACGTGCAACACAACCACCGGCACTATTCTTCTTCTTCTTCTTCTTTTCTTTTCTTTTCTTTTCTTTTTCTTTTTCTTTTTATTTTTCGCGGTTCTTTTCTTTTTCTTTTCTTCTCCTTCCTCTTCTTATTTTTTCCTCCAATTCTTTTCTCTTTTTTTCTGGTTTCATCTTTGCAAGATTTTTTCTCTTGACGACGCTTCTTGTGGCGGCCAAGGATTACGAAGAGAGTGTAACGAACCGAGACCGCGTGTGCACGATTATGGTAGTTTAATCAGAGAAATGATCGAGGTCTGCAATATTGTATCGGTATCATATAGAGTTTCTCTCTCTCTCTCTCTCTCTCTTTAATTTTTTGTTGTTTTCTTTTTAAGTTATTAGTAGTAAGTGTAAGAATAATTATCAGGCGTCATTCGCTTGGTACAGCTTCCCTATAATTATTCTTTCTCTTTCTTTGTTTCATTCCATGTTACTATCATCGATCACAATTTCTTCCATTGCCGGATACCACAGCAGGTGTAGTTAGTAATCGTCGTCGAGAGAAGCAGCAATGTGACGCAACGAGTCCTTCGAGATAAATCAAAGTTCGAAGGCACTTCTCTATCTTTCTCTCTCTCTCGCTGAATATCTCGAGATTGCTGGCAACGTACCAATTTTCTTTCCTCAGAGTGAAAGCAGATTTCGAGACGCGACTTCAGCCTCGCTACACCATCCGTTGCAACAACGATAGGTGCGATAAATGCAATTATTTACGCTCGATTAAGAACACTTCGTCGAGAGCGCGAAGGGCCGCGAGGCGAACGAGAGCAAAGATCAGAGGGATGGGAGTATTGTGCGAGGGAGACGAACGAGAGGAAGACTCGTCTTTCGCGATCAAAACCGCAGATTTCGAAAGACGGCTTCGCCCGCTCGAATTTTAAGTATTCTAGATTATCTGTTCGAAAGTTCGCGTTAGTATCTTCATTGTGAAATCGATGTAATTTCATTGAGAACATTCCTTTTTTCTCATTTCATTTATAATTGTTATTTGAAAATTACCAATTACATTTCAAATTTTTGAAATAACATTGAATCATATTTAATAAATAATACGATTCGAATAATAAAAAAGAAAAGAAATAGCAGCGTTGATCAGAAAAATTAATATCCAGTCAGAGAATATCTATTACAATGAATCATCCTCGGCAAGATGGAATAATAAATCAATCGAAAATAAAAACGACGATTTTTCTATTGAAGTGAGTCCGACCAAAATCGTTGAAACTACTTCGCAGACGATATATCTTTGATTCTATAAATACTTGACAGTAAGTAGGAGCCGCCGTCCTCCTCCTCGAAGTCTCCATCGTCGTTATCCCGTTCTTTTACACCTTGCACGGGCAACGATTTCCGATGGTATCGTCCTCGAACGTACACCGGTAAGTCATTCGCTAAAGTTCGAACACCCTCTCTTGGTTCTTTCGAACGTGTATAAGTATTCAACCCACATACACACACACGTACACACATAATTTTTTTTCTTTCTTTCTTATTCTTGTTATAGCTTCCAACGGTGGTCCATACCGAATTTCACTGGCGTGTGGGAATTGATGCATCGCCTTGTACAAGAATAATTCACTATCGTGTCTCTTCGCGTCGAAGTCCTGCTTAAGAAATATTCCAGTCGCGACCCACACACAATGCTGCTGAGAAAAGCAGCGCGTTTACGAGAGAAGGGGACAGTCGTGTGTACTTACTTACAACGAGCTATAAGAGACGACGTGGTTGGTGTATATCGAGAAAGATAAAGAGAAAGAGGGAGAGAGAGAGAGGAAGTCTTCGAAATAAATCACGGAACTAGGCACAACAGGTGTACGGATTGCCTCACGATTCAGGTTCTTCTCTCTTTTTCTCTTTTGTACATCTCTCTTCGTATGCGACACTAGAGAAAAGGAGGATCCATACTTTAGAGTCCATTCTCGTATGCTTACACGCGGTACGCGAGCATACTTTTCCTGAATCACCAAATATGTTCCGTCGGCTTAAGAAAAATATGTAAGCATCGTGCCGCAGAACGTAAGCGATCTTTCTTTCGTGGCTCGTAAGACCTACACCTATGTACTTTCCATCTTATTCAACTTGACTACGCTTTGATGACTTTCTTTTATCACGAATTTCATTCTCGAAGTTGTTCGTCGATTTTCTTCTTCTTCGTTCCTCCTCCTCCTCTTCTTCTTCTTCTTTCTTCTTTTTTCTTTGTTCAATAATAATTATTACAATTATATTGACATAAATCATATGTACATCAGGAAGCTATCAATTTTTTCCAAACCTTTTTTTATACGATACTCTGAAACAACTCTTAACTGAATCTTTCGACTATACCAACCCGTTGTATTTTTTTTCTTGAGGTACTATCAAAAAATCCAATTAATAAGGACTACGTATATTTTCTTCTTAGGTAAGCACACGAATCGAAATCGAATGAAGATAATCAAAGGTCCGAACGAAAGGATGGAACGACGTTCGTTGCAAGGTGGATCTCGTTAAAAACGGTGAGATAAATCAAGGGAAGGCTCGATGAAACCGTTTATAACGGAGAGAGATCTATCTATGGGAGAGGGAGAGATAGAGAGAAAGAGAGAGAAGGAGAAAGAAAAAGAAAGAGATTCCACTCGTAGTAATGCTTCTCGCCTCTCATACTTATCTCTCTTTCTCTCTCTCTCTCTTTCTCTTTCTCTTTCTCTTTCTTTATCTCTTTCTATCCTAGCAGTTGTTCTATCCTATTATTACGCAGGCCTGCCAGCACTCCCACGCCGTAGGTAACTTGATCGGGGTTAATCTGACCCTGACCTGTGCCTATGCCAGCACCTGCGTGCGACCCAACCTAATTCTAATTTTTTTCTCTTACCCCCACAAACATCTCTAGCCCTTTCCTTTTCTTTCGTATATCTTCTTTCTCATTCTTTCACGTAGACTTTGCAGCCATGCCGCATTCGAACGTCGCGTTCTAAGGAGAGGAAGATAAGAGCTCCTGATAAGAATTCTTTTCTCGTTACGAACGTCCTATCTTTTACAGGCTACAAGGGCCAGTGCTCGTGCGTTACTTCGAAAACGTGATGAATCGTCTCTCCAATTCTTCCTTCTCACAAAAACGAACATTCGTGTTTGCAGGAGACGGCGAAAGAACGTTTCACTTTTTTTCATTCAGATCTTTAACAGGTTTCGATTGTCGGGTCCGATGCATTTATTTGAAGTAACATTTGTTTCACGCTAGACTATCTTTACTCTATTATATCTAAAAATAATTTTCTTGTGTAATCATTTCTAACATTGTTAAAGAAATAAAATATTTTCATTTTTCAAGACGACATCTGGCAAATAAATCATGAACGAAGGAAAAAATTAGAAAGTGATTCCGTTATAAAGAAAATTAGATTTCTCATTTTCGTGCCGTCCCGATTATTTTACTCTCGCTTGATCCATTGACTTTTTACAAGAAAACAATAGACTCTCTGTGTAGGAGAGAATGGAAGGAGCCTTCATTGGTACCAGATGCCACGTTTAATATACCAACAACGGGGATAGAGCTTAACCCTTTCAGACACGATTTACGATCTCTCATAGAAAAAGTTTCTTCCTGTTCAAATTGAATCCAGCGAAGTTCAAAGCGATACTGACTGGAATGGCGTTGCGGTCTCGAACTTTCCTTAATTAATATAAATGGTTACGTTTAAAAAAGAAAAAAAAAGAAAAGAAAAAGAACATCAAAAAGAGAGGAGCGAGGAAACTTTTCCGGAGAAGCAAAAAAAAAAGAAAAGAAAAAGAAATGAAAGAAAACGACGAAGAAAAAGTAACTCATTAATTTCGTCTACATTTCAAGAAAGAATAAAAAAATGGATTAAACTATTAAAATGAAAAACGCGAAGGAAGCAAAAAGTCCTGAGAATTCTATCCTCCTTCTTCTTTCGTCTTTATTCTCCCTTCGCTGTACCATATCAAAATATAACAAGTATTATGAGAAATGTATCGAAGTTGAGATGTGGCAGGTGTAAGGACCGTATAAGGTTAAAAGGCCACACGTTCTTGTGGTCCAGTCTCTCTCTCTTTCTCTCTCTATCTCTATCCCTTTCTCCTTATCTTTATCCTTATCCTTCTTTCTCTCTTTCCACAAAGACTAAACTCGCTAAGGATAAACGCGGAACGACTCGCTCGTGCCCGGGACTTCCACGCGAGGAGGAGTTATTATACGTTGCGAACGCCCACGCGTGGCTTTCTCGGCTCGCTCGCCGCCGCAGGAAACCGAAAACAGAGAAGAGAAGAGTAGAGGAGAAAAGAGAAGAGAAGAAAAGAGAAGAGAAGAAAGAGAGGAGAAGAGAAGAAAAGAAGGTGCGAGCGAAGGAAAAGAGAAAAGAAAAAATAAGGGACTCGTGACTTGTGGAGGAAGAAGAGTGGGAGGAGGTGAAAGAAGGGAGGGGAGGCGAGGGAGTGAGGTAGGGGGAAAGGGCTTTTTGTTTTTTCGGCGTATATCCACGGAAATTGGACGTCGAGTCGTGAACGAGCCGTTAGGCTGTAAATCTCGAATCTCCTTTTTCTCTTTCTCTCTCTCTTTCTCTCTCTTTCTTTCTCTCTTTCTGGAGAACTTTGTGGGACGACCTACTGAGCCAAAGGTAGAAAGACCCGTTTCTGAATCTTGAGATTTACACTTTCGTTTATTCCTCGGGGTTCCACCATACTCAATAATCGGAGTTGTTTTTTTTTCCTCCTTTCTTGCAAGGGTATCATAATATTTGATGAAAGATACTGAATTTCGATATAGCCGAATGTCCACACAATCTAATCGTTTAGGTTTCTTAATGTATTTAAGTACAAGCTATCAAGTGTATGGAGATATATGTAATTGATTAAAAAAGAAAGAAAGGTAAGAAAGAAAGGATAAGTTTAATAATCGAACAAGTGGATTTGTATCGATAAAGTTTTAACAATTTGATATACAAAGAGATAGAGAAAAATATAGATATTTGTTACGGTTTGGTAAATCTAGAATTCAATAATAAATTTTATATACCAGTGTAGAGACGATATAAATATAATAATGTTATTGCTACATTACGCTAATTAACGAGCACGTTAATAATACCCGCAGACTTGCATGCACCCTCGATATTATATAGCCCGGCATCGATTTAATGAATCTCTTCTTAGAAAAGTTAGTATCCCGCAGATTAATAAGATTCGTGTTTTACTTTTCTTTTGTTTCTTTTTTTATCTTTTTTATTACTTTTTCTTTCTTTTTTTTTCGTGTTCAAAACAAATGGCAAATGAACAGTCTTCTTAATAACATCACGCGTATCGACGCCCTTTCCAATTATATAAATCGCTTTAGCGTTTTGGATCATTGAAAAAAATAAGTCAATAGTTCGTTCTTCGAAACACTTCGAACATGAAACACGCCAAGATTCGTGACTAATAATACGAGATATCTCGAAGGTTCCCCATGGGACGTATTTCCCATGATATCCCACAGTGTATCGATTAACTTAGGATAATGATCCACCCGCTGACTCGTACCTGTGTTTCTTTCATTGCAAAAGTAAGACAGATAGTAGATAAAATCGAATTCGATCGATCCATCGATACTCGTTCGAATTCGTTGAATTGCAAATCGATGGTTAGTCATTTCTCTTTTCCTTTATAGTAACTGTGAAAACAGAAAATGAATCGTGGAAGTTGTTTGAAAGAAAAAAAATATATATATAACAATAAAGTGGAAATATTTTTCCATTCTTAATGTCATCACGTAATACTTTTTTTAGATCATTTATATTTTTTCTTCGTTTTCTAAAATTTCATAGTACGATGAAAATCTAATAAGTATACGATTTCAATATATAATCTATAAAAAGATCTGAGTGCAATGAATATGCAATGACTATATTTCTAAAAGAGTATTACGATGAGTTAAACGTAACTTAGATAGTAACTTGAATTCAGGTGTCGACTACTCAGTCGATAGGACAAACGCACGTGTCGACCGGAAGCGGAAACGTCTTGTGGGAACGGTGAACGCCACAAGTGGCAATGCGACTAAAAAGTCTAATGACGCGCATATAAATGTAGCGACTGTTCATGTGCATCCGTGAACCGAGAGATGACACATGTAGATAAGACTCCTTAAGCGATCCTTCCCTCATACAGGATTATTCGTTGGAAGGACGTTAAACACGTTATGTCCTATCGATGTAGATGAGTTACCATTTTATTACCATAAATTTGATAACTTTCTAAAATATTACCAACCACGTTTTAATCTAATCTACATGATTTAAATAGATACTACGAGTATATCGAATGACTATTATTCCACCAAATAGTATTACGTTAATCATTGAAATTTTTATTTTCAAAGAAACTATGTACGTTTTAATATTTATTAGGCAAGAAACAAAAACGTCACTTCCACTTCTATCCTTTAACGAGTCTAACGAGAAAAATGTCCAAATATTTCGATTTTTGTTGCTCAGTACTTATTTCTTTACCGACAGTACGTACGTACATACACGTTTTATGCAGATTTTAATGGCCTAACGGTAAACGAGAGACGATAAAATTGTTACGTTTACAATTTCACACCTAGTACCTAAATTCGCGTGCGAAATCTTCGGTTGGGTTTTCATTCGAAAGATTCTCAGGTGTAGAGGGGACATAGACCGGTGCATGTTAACATCATCGTATTTCATCTTTTATGGTATTAAGTAGTACAAATGAAAGGACTTTCTCTTCGTCGTCGTCGTCGTCGTCGTTTGCTGTCGTTCGTTTTCGAACCATTAAAACTCCTCCTTCTCCTCATCCTCCTCAACTTCATCTTCTCTCAACTTCTCCTTCTCTTAACAACGCGAAAAAGATTTCGGAAAGGATGCACGTGTCTCGCGACAAGCGGTGGCACTTAAATCGATACAGGTGCTTCTACGAGGAAACCGTTTCCGAACGAATGTTATCAGCTCACGGTTGCATGACCCGAAGCTGTTAGAGCCAGAGAGTATTCATAAATATTTGATGATCTTCATCTTCTTCGTGCTCTCTTCCACCTCCCTGAGGAAGATGATGCACTTGCAACTGCAATTTCAAGAATCGAACGAAAATTCTCGTACCATTACTTTCTTTTACATTTTTAACTCTACCCATCGATAATAGATTTCACTTTATACACGTACACAGATATATCTATATAGGATATTATTAAAATTTAATCTTCCAAGAGAAGATTTTAATCCTTCTTAATATCGAAAGTTTTCTATCGGTGATAATCCTTCGATCGATAGTTTCATTCCATTCTTTTCTCCTTTAATTCTTCTTAGCTAAGTATAATTTTCCCATCAAAAATCCATTTCAGTGAAGTTCGATAGAAATTTCTTGGAAAACAATTGTCGTATTGAAAATAACCATTTTGTTGATTACGATTAAATTACTTAAAAACTTACTGTTCGCTTAATTTAAAAAAAGTGAAAGAGGAAGAAGAATAAAAAAGAAAACGAGAGAAGAAAAGGAGGAAAAGAGATAAAAATTGTATGATTTATCTAATTTAGAGCATTATACTTTGTGATGAATAGGAGGTCTGTGTTTTGAACATCGCCGCTTCTTTTAAAGATAGAAAGAAAGAAAGAGAGACAGACAGACAGAAAAGGAGAGGGAAGAACTAGTCGTTAAGGAGTAACATAAGAGCAACACCGTGATGCGAGCCCATGGGTAGAAGATAATCAGGCATGCCGTGGTAATTCTCGTTCGGGGGCGTGCGAGAATAATGCATTGCTTGAAATATTTAACGAGAAGATAATTTGGCGAAGGTGCTTCTACCTACGAATAAAACGCCTTCCTTCTCCTCCCCCTCCTCTTCCTCTTCCTCCTTCTCCTCCTCCTCCTTTTCTTCCACATCCAATCTATGTGAGATCCTTACTTGTGAATCTGTTGCTTGGTCCATTCTCTTGAACGACTTTTAAGCGTGGGAATTGAAAGTTAGTCTTCCTATTATTATTATTATTGCTATTATTATTATTGTTATTATTATTATTATTATTATTATTATTATTATTATTATTATTATTATTACTATTATTATTATTATTATTATTTTCATATGATTTGAAATAAGACGAAGAGTTTCGTTCGATGGTAACAGATGGTAGATAGTCTGATTGCATCATTTAAAGCCACCGTATCAATTTTCGATCGTACAGATGTGCCTCGGCTTGAAATCTTTTTTTTTTTTCTTTATTTATTATCCACATATCTACATTGTAACTCGCGTTGATCGTTAACGAGAGAAATGGATTGCTGAATTTTATTGCAATACCAGATGTTGTTTCCAATAATTAAAATTGTTAATGAATAATAGTAACAGGCTGACTGCCGAAACGATTTTATACAAATCGATGTACTTCGTCTAATAGCTTTCGTAAAACTTTTTTTCTACACAAAGGATACAGGAAAATGTATTCTCATTATTTTTACATCGGACTTTTTTAAATCTCGTTAGGGAAATGTTTTTGCAAAGGGAATTTTAAAAATGTTTATTATTAAAATTTTTCTACATGAAAATCACGTTTCGTACGATCATTTGCGGTCGTCCACGTGCCATGAGCAAAAACGTCATATCCGCACACGCGTCACGGTTAGGAAGTAATTCTGAATGATTAATTAATGAGACAAAGATGCGGAACTCGTGTGACCGGAAGTAGAAGGAAAGAAAAAGAAAGGATGAATGAGTGAATTAAAAAGATAGACAGAGAGAAAGAGAGAAAGAGAGAGAGAGAAAGCAAAGGAAGAACTTCTCCATGTTGAATCGGCCTCGTCTTCAGCATTGTAATTACTTCAAGTACTTATTTTAGAATCACTGTTAAGTATTCTATTCTTGCAAACGATATGTAAAATAATAGATCCTCAAAAAGTAATACCACATTTGAATTATTTCACGGACTTTATTTCACGTAAAAACGAGGTCGAATCAATTAACTTAATTACATTCGCAGGATATATATTTTTTAAGTGACGGAAATATTAATTATAAGGATCATCGATTTAATAAATTAAACATCTGTTCACGAATTTTTCATTTACCTTTTAAATCTACCTTTCAATATCATTTATCTTTTGAATAATCGGATAAAATGATAGAAATATGTTATAAGTGAATTTTTCTTTATATATAAATCTCATAAATTTTATTTGCCGAGTAAATCTCGTAGACATCCTGTTTAATAAGAAAAATTGTTCAAGCCATTTTTTGTTTTTTTTTCTTTTTTTTTTTTTAATTCACTCTAAATTTTATATCTCTTATTTTCGAAGTAATCTCGCAAATTACAAGCTCGGAAATATGCTTATAAGAAAAATGTTGTAAGATGACGTTACAGTGGGAGTCGACTCATCTCTTTATTTCTCTCTCTTTTTCTTCTTCTTTTGAGTGTATTCGCGAGTACAGGAGGATTACACGCATCCCGCAGGGACTTTGGAGGGAGAAACGACAAAAAGCTCAGAGCCCTGCGAGACCGAGAGAGTGAAGACGATAAAAGCGATGTTCTTCATAAACGTGACGGCTTAATAATTACGCGGGTGGCCCGCGAGAATCCGTTTTACATACTGCTGCATAATAACTATGATCTTCTCTGTCTCACTCTCTCTCCCTCTCTCTCTCTCTTTCTCTCTCTCTCTCTTTCTTTCTGTCTCTCGACAGACTTGCGTGCTCCAGTTCTCTACGGAAAGGGAGGAGATGTACGAGTATTCGCGTCAAAAAGCTCACAGCGAGTTAAATGAAACCTGCAATCAGCGTCCGAGAAAAAGGCGATACTTTTACCGATCGTTATATGCATCTTACTTATTGTTCTGGCTTGCATACATGTTCTGCATCCGCCCAAATATATATATTGTATCACGCGAGGTCTTTTTAGGTACATATCTAACCATATAAATCTATTGATAAGTTCGATCATGTTTAAAAAAAAAAAGAAAACAATTAGTTTTTTGAGCGACTGTAATATATTATTTTTTCTTCAATTTCTTTTTCTTTTCTTTTCTTTTTTTTTTTCTTTAGACAAACCGAAAAAAATCGAAGGTGTTGTAGAGAGGGGAGAACTGTGAAATTTTTTATTTATAACTAATTATATTTTATATCCTGAGAAACGAATTTTAGCAACGGGTTCTGTCTCTCTCGAACCAGTTTCATGCATATATATATATACGTAATTCTTCGATAGAGGAGAGGACGTATAGAGCCATCGATGCACATGGATTTATGCCAACCTTTCTTCGACTCCATCTACTTGTTTTCTTTCTTTCTTTCTCTCTTTTTCTCACGGACAGTCCGTATACGAACGCAGATGCGTCACGCACGCGAGAAGCAAATGCAAGCTACGTAATCCTTTCTCGCTGCTAATAGTAGCCGGAATCGTGAATTCAATTGCTCTTGAATTGATGCAGCGGCGACAACGAGAGAGATAGAAGAGAGAAAAAGAGAGAGAGAGAGAGAGAGAAGAAAAAAGTCTTTAAGAGAAATAAAGATAGAAAGAGATACACGCGTGCAGAGTCCGTCGACTGCAGCACGAAGCACGTACGTTTAATCGTAGGTGAAAGAGGAAGGTGGTCCGGCATAAGGTTTCTTATATAGGTGCATCCATTTGAAAGAGAGAGAGAGAGAGAAAGTGAGTGTCGACAGGATTTTATAGAGGGACAAAAGCTAGCGAGGAGACGACGGATGTCGGTTAGGCTGATCTCCTTGAACGTTTTCAGCTGATGTCTATGTGGGTGCCTTCGTTTGAAATCTTTCATTCGTTCCATGTCGATGATTTGCCTTTGAAATTATTTAAGATTATCGCTACTGAATAAGATTGACGTCTTTTCTTTCTTTCCTTCTATCTTTTTTTGTTATATTTAAGATTTAACGTGCAATATTGTTCGATATAAATTTCTTCTTTTTTGTATCTGTTTCTTTTTTTATTCGATCGAAACACCCGACGAATAGAATTCTGACTTCGGTGAGAATTTAAATTGTTGTTAAGTCATACGATCGAAACAATTTATGAATTTATGAAATAAAATATTTGTGTGAAACGGTACGAATACAAACGACCGTTAAAAATCGATTAGGTTGCCAGGATTTCTCTTGGTACGAGACGCAGCATCCAACACAAGTCGACGTCGTTCGCTCGTTTGATCGAGCATGGAAGATACCAGGCGGTATTACCAAGCAGCAAGTGGATGCCGATCCTTCTGCCGTTTTATACTCGTTGTACGAATGCGGAGGAGCGTAACTATAATCTTGCCGCGTCATGTGGACGGTGTGCGACCCGGTGCGCGCGGAGAAGACCATCAAGAACCGAAGAGAGAATAATGGATTCGCGAGACTGAGCGATAATGGTCGTATAACGAGGTACAGCATGGGTAGAAACTCTCTAGTCTCTTCTTTCTTTGCGAACAGCAACCATGGGAAAAAACAAATTCATGTAAACGAGCTTCTTCGATCAAACATACGGTGTCCTATTTTAATTGTTATAAAATTGAAACAGATTCGCAGGGACACATATGATCCAAGAATTATCAACATTCCTCTTTTACGGTTACTTGGACCGATTCAAGTAGACAAAACTTTAAAATAATCTTAATAGATATTTATAAATTGTATTAATCGAACGATCGAATAATATTATATTGTAATAATCGAGCAATACATGAAAGATTGCAACTTTGAAAGTATATACACGTTTCGCGTACCACTTCTTTCCCTTTTGCGGATATAAAGTAAGTTAGAGAAAAGATGGTGCCGCACCCCCAAACCAACGTAGGCACGTTGCCGTGTAAGATGACACCACAACCTCGTCGTCTTTTCAGCTCCAGACGAGTATACCGCCCACCAAGAGACAAACGCGACATCCCTCATTCGACGAAACTCTAGTAAACAGAGTCTCTCAAGTCCGTAAACTTACGAAACTTCTTGTCACTCATTTGCCAACATCCAATTACGATTATCGTTGGGGTTAACAGGACATTGTAAATACTCGAGAAATAATATTCAGATCGAGCAAAGTTTTTGACAAACTTTCTGGAGTCCTTCCAATAGTCGGTGAAGTACGATCTTTACTTAGACAAATTGAAAGAAACTTTATGACGCGAAAACAATGGGGGTAATGTCAATTGATGAAATTTTAGGAGGAAATATTTTTGAGAACCTCTGCTACATAGAGTCGCACGAGGAACCGCGACGAGGCGCCACGGGGATGTCGCCGGACGAGTTGTCCTCTTGTCTTCCAGCCACTCCCATTTTCAGCTACCGAGTTACTGCCACTCTGTCAATCCGGTACGACTCGAGCGACCAAACGGAGAAGCGGCTCTGACAGCGTATGACTTCTCGGAACTGTTCCCTTTTACCGGGAGAAAGAAAATCTACCCAAAGGCGAAGAAGCGCTATCGCGAAGCGTACGAGTTTACTCGAGAAAGCTGTCGGCCATTCTACCGTCGTGCAATAAATTATTATTAATTGCAAATGCTACCGGTTTCAGCTTACCTTCCAAGATACAAACGTTTAGCCTTAAGGTATTGGACGTTCTCTCGAAGATCATACCGTAAAGATTTAACAAAGAAAACTCTATTTTAACGATATATTTACATAATATATATATAATATATGATAACAAAAGGAGTACAATTTTGATCAATATTGCAAAGTCTTGGTTCGATCTTTCATCTACAATCTCAAAGCCTTTATTCCGTTAAGCTGCTTAAAGACCGTCTCAAGGGATCTCATTTGAATAAGACAAATGAAGACATCTCGAAGGTGGACGGCGATGGAACGATGAAGCTGATACAGGAGATTGGCTTCGTGGCGGATCACCTACGGCGTACCTCGGCGATACATCGACAACGAACCAAGCAACGACTGCACACCGATTGATTACGATCGTTATCAAGACAATAGCTAACACGAGCTTACACTAACGACACGCCGGGTTAACTTCGAAATCGGACGATTACGATCGTAGTATGGCGACTAACAAGATCGACTTTTTTTTTGCCAGATGAAAACCGATCCACTCGTCTCACACCCACGCGAGTTTAACATATAAATTTTTCATTCATTCTCTCAGTAGATTGAAAAATCTCGAAAGTGTTAGCCTCTTGAACGAATCTTACAAAACGTATATATATATAAAAGATATATCGATGTATCAATTTTGATCGAGATCTTCTATAAAACAAGATTGAATTTAAAACTAAAAAGTGAAACTTCGCTAATTCGTTTCTATAAGTATTAAAGACGATCTTTCAACGATAACGAAAATGCCTTTGTTTCTTATAAATATTTCATAAAAGATTGCGACTCGTATAAGTTTATCCAACGTTAGTTATTTAGTTAGATATCTCGTAACAGTCCAGTCGTCTCTCGGGTGATCTCTCGTCCGAGAGACGACCAGCAAGCAGAAGCTAGTAGTCGCTTAGGGGGTTGTTTTCCACCCCTTCGTTGCGTACTTCTATCTCGCCATCTGCTGGAAGCTGTAGGAAGTGTGGGAGATGTATTGAACAGGCAGGATGCGCGTGGCGAGATGCGCGAATATTCGTGAATTCCCGGCACAGCACAGGAGCGCAGTTCTCGCGCAATAAAGCAAAAAAGGGGAATAGGAGAGAGCGAGAGAGCGAGAGAGCGAGAGAGAGAGAGAGAGAGTGAGAGAGTGAGAGAGGAGACCGGGCAAGCGTTCTAATCCTCTCGGACGGCGAACAGAGGCAGACTCGATTAATAGTCGTGCTCGTGAGAGAATCGACGAGCGTCCTTGGTGTCTTCGAGTTGCGCGGGAGCTTGAAATCTATCGTTGACTGTTTGAACTCGAACGCGTCTGACGCGGAACGTCGACGTCGATGGACCGAGTTGGTCGTGCAACGGGAGGAATCGTCGCGTCATCGAGCTTAAATTTGGAGTGAAAAAATAATTGATCAAGGGTTGTCATGTGAGGAATACGTTGTCAAAGGGTAGAGAAGATCCGATCGAGTCGTTCGTATCGTTCGTTTTTTGATCGCGTCGAGTGTACGACCGAGGGCCTTTTATTCTTTGCTTGTTAGCGAAAGATTAAGGAAATAAGTATGAAGCCAAGCGCTATAGTTCTGCTGTTATTCCTCTGCGTGCAGTTCTTAGCCTCGGAGTCGAAGCTACGTCAACAGGCAACGGCTGTCGAGGCGACGGACGACGACGACGACGATTGGGACGACGAGGAGGATGACGACGACGATGACGATGACGACGACGATAATGAAAGTTATCATCCGAAACCTGAAATCGATGACGATGGTCGTATATATAAGAATCCAAGAAATTCACCGTCCGCTATGTGCCCACGGGATCAGGACCAAGCTGATCTTTTGGGACAGAAGTGCCTGAGGAAATGTTCTACCGATGAAGATTGCAAAAGTAAGAAGAAGAAATGTAGATGCGACGGTGCCTGTGGTATGTCCTGCATCAAACCTGAAAGAGAATGTCCACCGTTGACTGAGATCGAACATGGAGTAATGACCATCACTGGACGATTTTTCGGTGATCGAGCAAATTACGCTTGCGACCCAGATTACTTCACCGTCGGCTTGTCTGAAAGGACTTGCCGTGCCGATGGACACTGGACCGGTACTACGCCGTCCTGTAAGAAGGATCAGAACTCCTTCTGCTCGCAGCCGCCCAAAATAAAAAATGCACAACACAATGCGTTGCTCGAACAAACGACTTATGATCTAAACAGCATGGTTCAATATTATTGTAATCATGGATATGTAACAACCGGTGCACGCAAGGCTAAATGTCTTATGATGAATGGTATAGCTAGTTGGTTCGGTCCTGACATCACTTGCGAACCACAAAACTGTGGTCCACCGGCGGACATCGCGAACGGATGGCACGCTGGTACGTTTCATTTCGATACATTTTCTTTTTGAACGAAACAGAGGAATCGAGCACATTTTTTAGATTCTACGAATATTTCTGAAACGAATAGGATGATAATAGGTTTGGTATTTTCAAAATTGCCCGATCATTGGTAAACAATTTTTAAAACATTTAACATGTTTTTCTACGTCCATTCATAATTTTTATTTTCATTCACTGATGAAAAAAAAAGAAAAGAAAACTAATTCCTCGCCCATCTAATTTTCGATTAACTCATTGTTACCCTTCAAACTTAGATAATCGTTTGTCCATACATGTTTTCTTAAGGTGAATGTTACACGTACGATTGTCGCGTGTCCTATCACTGTGCGAACGAATACGAATTGGTTGGTCGAGCTGAAAAGATCTGTTTGACGGATGGTTCATGGATGCCTAAAGAGTCACCGCAATGCGTTCAAGTAAGAAATACGAACGTTCGTCGGCTCTTATTAACCCTTATCACTTGAAGAATATTATATAGCCGAGCTTAAAGGAGAGCTTTGTCGATTTCGACGTGCTAAAGAAAGATAATTTTTTATTATCTTTTCATTTATGATGCTTTTGCGTTAGATAATTTTTACAAGATAAGTTATTCGTTAATAAAAATGTTGTAAGTGCCGATACGAATACCAGACACAAGTAGCAAGCCAAGGCAAATACCAAAAAGAAAAAAAAAACAAATTTGGAGTGATAAGGATTAAATTAATTCAATCGTTCTCGGGTATTCGGACGAAAAAACAAAACAATTATAACTTTTATAGGTAACTTCCGTACAATGTCCTAAACCAGAAAATCCAGAGAATGGAAAAGCTGTCTATACTTCCTACGCTTATAACTCCATAGTCTCTTATGAGTGCAAATACGGTTATTCGGTTGTGGGAGCGGCGACCAGACGTTGCGGAGCAGATAGAAAATGGACAGGAAAAACGCCCACCTGTCAAGAGATTAATTGCGGTTCGCCGGGGGTTCTTTATAACGGTTGGATAGAAAATATCGAAGCAGGTGAGTCGAATATATCCACTATACACATATGCTACGTTATATCCATACGCTCGGTTAAAGCGTTTCTTCCTCGTTGAACCGTGTCTCTCATGGTAACACAAATGTTCGCTGGACCATTCGATCTATCTATCTTTAAATAAAAACAAAATTCGACGGTTATATTTTTACTACGGTATAATTAAGGGAGAATACGTCGATGTTGACAGGTACTGGATTAGGTGCGAGCATAATCTTTCGTTGCAACGATTATATGAAACTCGAAGGTAACGCTTCTTCCGTGTGTCAGATAGACGGTACGTGGCGTTATCCTTTGCCACAATGTTTGGCTCCTTGCGTTGTACCCCAAATTGAAAATGGACATATAACTGTGGCTAGCCATGAGAATGATCACATAAACAATATTACCGTTGTCGAACACGGCGAGAAATTATTGGTGTCTTGCGTACAAAATTACGAATTCGCAGCGAACAGTACTGCAGTTGTTTGCAACAATGGTACTTGGTCGATAGTACCGAGTTGTTCACCTGCCAGGTGCAAGCGGATGCCAAAAGCACCAAGAAATGGCATGGCCATAGCTCCCAAAACGGATCATGGTATGAAAGCTGTCTTCAAGTGTAAGGATGGTTTCGAATTAATCGGAGGTGGTCCATTAAATGATTCCATATCCGTGGAATGTCAATATGGCAATTGGACCGGTGACATACCTTCCTGCATTCAAGTATTTTGCCCGTTTCCTGGTTTCATTGAAAATGGCAAAGTCTATTTGGTCGGCAACATGGGGGTTTACGATTATCGGCCTTACGTTAGGAAGGTTGTTAACAATAAGCAGATCATGTACGACTGTAACAAGGGCTATGTACTCGATGAAGGGCCTAACGGTGCCACTTGTATCGGTGGAAATTGGAGTCCTAAAGAATTACCCAAATGTATTCTAGGTCAGCATCCTAGATTGAGGTGGAGCAGACGTCGAAGGTCGATAGCTGATGCGACCGAGGAAGATGTTGCGGCTAATTACAAGTAAGACCATCGAGAGAATATTTGTCTATTTAGAACATCGATGTTAAATATCAAATACCTTATTCGATCTTTTGCAGGAAATTTATCGAGTTTTTCAGGAAGGTCGGTAAGAAGTTATTGCATTTGGAATCGATCAAAGCACGCGATCACGAGAAACGTCCTGCGGGTTTCAATGGATCCTCGAAAGAGAACGAGGATGGTACGAATTCGACTACGTCCTTGCAATTGAAGAAACATTCCAACCACGGTAACGGAACGTGGAATCGCGACGAAAAGATCGTCGATTTCTTAAGAATGGTTTATAAGAAATTAGAACGCATGGATGCGAGACAGCCGAAAAATAACACCAATAACAGCATGCACGAATTGTTAAACGCTATGAGCAAAAACTTCTTCCACGTTGATTTGACCGAGTCGAGGAAGAATGGATCGGGCAGGGGGCGATCTGTTTTCGAAATAAGAAATCAAAGAGAGTTTATAAGACTGAAGAGAGAATTCGAGAGGATCATGAGATTCTATAATAAATCGATGAGATGGAACGAGAAACAGAATCGCAAGGAGTCTAGAAAGAAGAGCGGTCAGTCTCACGGTGAGAAGAATAAAAAATCGAAGGATAAGAAGAAACGTAAGAAGAATTATTACAAAGGTTTCTACGACTTTGTCAACAGTTACGTGTCCGAAAAATTGTCCATGTTGGAAGCACGTAACGCGACTGAGGAATTAATTAAAAAAATGAAGATCGATAAGTTCACCGTGAGAAATGGTACTGCGTTCACTGTTGGCGAGATGTATGCATTTTTCAAACATATCATAGAAAATAAATTAAACACAACGGAGGAGATCTCGGTAACGGAGACAACGACGTTCCTGGTGCCAACGTCGGATATCGATTTTAATGAAAACGGAACGTCGACGACGTCCACCAAAGACAATTTGGTCTTGAATAATGAGATTCCAGCTAAGGAAGGGGCACCGAAGCATCGTAGCAAACGTATTAGAAATGCTTCGGAAGATACGAATGTTACTCGTCAAAAAAGGAACCTCCTGTCTTTGAAGGTGTCATCTAATCCTCAAGCGGGATCGAAGATCAAAGAGGAAGAAACTTTCAAGGATGCGGATGGATTCAACGCTCAGGGATTTACTCTGAACGAACTGGAAGCTCAACAGCAAAGCCGTGCCAAGAGATTTCTCAAAGCCTCCGAGCTAGATAATCAAATCTTCTTAAAGAACTTGTATCTCAACGCTTACGAGGATGAATATCGAGAGAATGTAAAACGTTCGATAGAATCGTACGATCATACGAAAAGTAGTTGGTCGGCTTCGAGAAGGCGCAAGGGTAACCTCGATATTTACGAGATCAAGTGATAAAGTTTCAAGTGTTGTGATATTAACGGAATTTATTAAGTCATTTATCGATATCAATCGAATTTTAGGCGATGTATACACACTCACACAATATACGGTATTAGCTGTAATCGTCGTCCCTCGTCGGCACGCATTGTAACGCGCGTCGCGCTTTTTTTTCAAGGAGGAAAAGGGTTAAAAGAGAAAAAAGAAAAAAAAGAAAAAATGAAAAAAAAAGGAAAAAAAAGAAAAAGAGAAAAGAAAAAAAAATACACTTAAGGGAATAAATCTTTTCCATGCCAAAGCCCTTCGCTCTTTAAGGTTAAAGCCGAATTAGGTTCTGTGTGTCTAATCTAAGAAGTAAGCATGTAGAAACTTTGTAGATGTATCAACGTGTCGATCTAGTGCATTGACGAAAAATCCGATCAGAATTCAATATGGAAACTTTACAATTAGAACGTATTTCACTTCTAATATTAACTCTCTCCGATTCTGTAGACTACCCTAGTGTGATTTACAAATAAGTCCGATATCCACTTCCAACTAAATGAAATAGCGCAAGATCACGATACTCATGATTTTTGTATTTTATGCGTTGAAGGCCGCATTATTATTCGATGTACCTTGTAATACGCAAATTATAAAATTAATAAGAGAATAAGTGTTACCAGAGAGTCCCTTTATCAATATGTTCGTGACAATGATTGTAAGAAGAAGAAGAAGAAGAAGAAGAAGAATCGTTAAATCGACTTGCCATATTTTTATTTTATTGGAAATCATTTTATTGGTATTCTTTAAGAGATCGATCGACCAGGTAACGGTAATTACGCGTACAACACTTGGGATAATTAAGTCTCGAAAAAATCGTCCATGGTAGTGGTCAAATGTCGGAGGAGAGGGGATGCTGCGTAACACCGGACACGGCTGAAAGAGGGACGTGCCTGGACCACCTGTCAATATCGTGCTTCCCATTAATTACAGAGCAATTATAATTCATGAATGCTCACGAGACCTTGTTCGATTTTATCTGCGACAACGTGCTCGTTAACACGTCCACGGCGTGAACCTGACTATCCAGAGATTTAAGGTCGATTAATCCCAAACAAGACGTGTATTCGTTTCTGATAATCGAACGCTTAGAAAGAAAGATAACGAAGATTGGAAATTAATGCCACGAGATACCTTAACGATTACATTATTTTTAATTCTTAACAAAATTAAATCGTCTTCTCATTTCGACAAGCAGTTTTATAATAATTTTATCATAAACTTATCACTTGCAAAAAACGTTATCTGACGTCAAAGGGAAAAGGAAGCACAAGTAAATTCTAATTTCAGCAATAAGCTAATTAGGCGAGGTCGAGCTATTTAACATCAAAGTGTGGGACACCGTGTGCAAATCGATAAGTACACGGGGCAACGTACCTACCAGCCATGAACATCTGAAAGTGTCTCGGTGCGCCTGCGTTCGAACGAAAAAGGAAAAAAGAAATGATCGTTGCATGCACCACTAATTCGTTTAGTCGAGAGAACATGTGTATGGAAGAGAGAGAAAGAGAGAGAAAGTGGAGGGGGAAAGAGAGAGAAAGAGAGAGGTTTCTCTCTCTCTCTCTCTCTCTCTCTTTCTCTCTCTTGCGGTAAGCATTATTCCAGTTCATACGACGATGATTATGCGGTCAGTTGATACCAGCCGCTAAATGCGCTAATCGCGAGAGAGTTCATGGTAAACATCGTGAGCCGCCTACTTCGTGTTCCTCATCTATTAGAGCCCTGTTACGTGCCGTGCCGTCTTCTATGCAAATGAATCTACGAAAGTATGTTAATAATCTCTAAACAAATGCGTAAAATAGAGGACATACCGACGTTAAAGTTTAGTATCGTCAAAGCTAATAAGAGCTACTTAAATAGCTACTATTTTTCTCTTTTTTCTCCTTTTTCTCCTTTTTCCTCATTCCAATTCGGAGAACTACGATATATTTCGATATATCTGTAATATATTATTTTACAATGATAACTGATAACAGCTGCTATCCTTTTTTTTCTCTCTCTCGATTTTTTTTGTCGATTGCAATTTAGAACGAAAGTGTTCGAATATAGATAGAAAGAAAATGAAAGAAATTTCTACTAAAGACAGCTACAGTTACATCACCACAAGAGATCGCATAGTCGAAGTTGTTCGAAGTTAAGCGTTACGAGTCCGGTGAGACGTCCTCGAGACTTTCGTAGAAGCCATTTGCATCGGGGAATAGTCGAGGAACTCGTTCGTATAGTAGCTCTTGACAATGGAGAATGAAGTCGGTGTCTCGTAGAAGAGGACCCAAGAACCGATGATAATCTCATTGAAAGGGGGAGTTAAGCGACGCGGGCTTCCTGCCAATTCATTCGAGCCAAGTGTCGCCTTACCGCAGTCAATGCTTGCTATGAAATTGCTGCTACTACCGTGGTCTGCACGTTAGTCTCAAATGAAACTTGCTAATATTTTTTTTCTTCAAGAAGAAGAAGAAGAAGAAGAAGAAGAAGAAGAAAAAATAGAAATAAAAGTTAGAGAAAGAAAAAGAAGAAGAAGAAGGAGAAAGATTTGTCGAGATAAGCACGACGATAGGCGTTGCCAAAGGGAACGTGGAAGCCGAAGTAACAAGAAAAGCGAATTTCTACGTCGGCCATTGTACCTACCTTTCCATGAATTTCTCAATGGACTCTAGGCGAGTTTCAGAGGTTCTTTCTCGAATAGATTGGCAGAGGTAGAAAAGGGTTTTAAAAGAACTTTTTCCACGTGCTGAAAATCGAACCGGTAGTAGTAAGTTCCTAGGAGAAAGATTCTACCTTTTCTAGAAATTTTATTCTTACTAGGAAAGCGTCTTGACTCGTGCCTTTGAAGATTGTCGGGTGTGAATGAACGAAGGGCTCGAATAGGGCGCGACTGAATGGACTAGTGCTACCGATTGTTCCTCCTACTTTTCTGACATTCATGATCTCTCTTCTCTCTCTCTCTCTCTCTCTCTCTCTCTCTCTTTCTCCCTTTCTCCTTCTCTTTTTAAAATAATCTTCAGCACAAATTAAAACTACAATGATAACATTTGTATTTAACTCTAGAAAATAGTGATTTATCGATTAATTGTTTATAAAGTAGCAATAAAGAACAAGTTATACGCTATACATATCAGAAAGATACGAAAAGAAAAGATTCGGCGATGTGGTTCGAATACTTTGAACCAATACTTAACACCTTTTCCACGTTCATCATTTTCCACTTTCAATCATTTGCAAACTTTCCTTAACAAATCCAACAGCCCGGTTAAGAGTCTCAAATTTTACAAAAAAGTGTAGCCGTGCGAACAGATCATTAAATTAGTTCCTTCTCAACGCCTTTGCAAGCTTCTTCCGCCCTTAAGGATTTTACTTTCGTACATATCTTAAACTTTAAGCTACGCTATCTGAGGGTGGTGAGGCATTAGAGTTCTCGGAGTTCCATTTACGTGCGAATTCTCGCGGCTTTGGTAAATTGGACAGCTGGTCAGAAAGGTAAAGCTTCGAGATTATGACACTTTCTTCGGAATATCAACGTCGTCTTCTTGGTCTTTCGGAGACATCTGCCAACTAAAAGTACTCTTCTATTCTCTTTTTTTTTTCTTCGGTAAAGAAAAGGTAAAGGATTTAGCGAGTACCCGCTAGGTGGTCCTCTTTTACCACTTAACCCGTTTTGCGGAACGGCAATGGCAGTTTCGCCATTGGCTCCCTCGATCTACGGCTACGATGCAGCCGTCTTTCCGCTGGTCTGTAATCAGCGGCTTCGTCTTGCTCATTAGCACGTCTTTCGGTGAGTTCGCGGATTTCAATAAAGGTGGTACGAACAGGAGGAAGCTGAAATCTTCTACGAATTTCTATACGACCGTAATGATCCAAGGGATGTTTCTGCATATTACTGGAGTCATCATTTTGTCATCATTGATGTGAGTTTACTGTACTTTTGTTAGCATTGATGGATGACATCTTCGAACATACGTTTTCTAAGAGCGAGATAAAATGAAATGGGTAAATTTTTTTATCGAATCTTCATCGAAGTAAGTATACCATATGCGTGTATTAGTAAAGGAAAATAAAAATAAAATGAAAAAAAAACGGATTATATCCTTTGCAAATTTTTCTTTTCGAATGAGAAAGGAAGAAAAAGATCGATGCACTCGATTTGTCGATGCAAGCTGGTAATAAACAGAGAGAATAAGAAAAAGAACAATGTCGAAGATGAAAGTAAGAAGAGAATTCTTTTCTCGCGAGCAGATTTATCGAAGCGCCACCAAATATGGATTTCGCACCTTGCCCTGCAAGCCGAGTCACGAAGAGTAATGCGAGTGTCCCAGAAACACGCAGATTTCGCACCTCTGAGTCTGCCGTTTAAGGTGTCTCAAGTCTCGACAGTTTGCAACGAAACGATTACACGCCGGTTAATTTCAGTAACGACAGTCATACCATATCCGGTTTAAGTGAATTTCGATATCCCTCAGCGATATCTGCATATAATGGGCTATTCGATCGAACAGTTCGATAACACCTTCCCTCGATCCAACGATTTTCTTGCGAATTTAAGCGTTCCATTGTCTTTCGAATCGTATTTCGTCGCAAGAGAATTCCCGCCTGAATTCTTCCTCGTTCTTTCTCGAAATTCGATCTCAAGAATCCTCTCTTCTTACCACGTCAAGTATCTCTTAAGGGAAATGGTTCGATTTTAGAACGTATTCAATAAAATGTGATACTGACGATTCATACTGAAATAATTTCTCAAGTAAGAGATGATAATACGATGATAATCTTTAATGATAAAAAAAAAGATAATAAAACATAATTACAAGTAGACTGTACGAAAGAGGAGAAACAATACACACATACACACACACGCGCGCATATTTATATACACATATCTACGTGAATTTTATGAACAATTTATAAAGAAAAAAGATGAAATTTCTTTTTACTCTCTTTTTTTTTTTTATTTTAATCGTCGATAATAAGAGAAAATACTTTGATAAAACGAGAATAATTGGATTCGTTCTTCGATCTGTCTTTCATTTTTATTTCTGGCGGCAATCGTGATGCATACAAAGTTTAAACTTTCTTACTGTTTTTAAAGGTATATGGCCGAACGACTAGGTTGTAAGTTTGCCAAGCTCCGACGCGAAATTGTCCCACAAATAAAGCCGTTATTACGATCGTTCGGAAATAATTGGGGCTCTTTACGAGCATCGTCGACGGTTAGATGAGACTCACCTACCTACTACAAACTCAGGAATTACTTCCGAATAATCCATGAACTGGCCGAGAAACAGAGCAGAAGTCTTCATTATCGCAATGATTTCATCTCACGCGGAAACGCATAAAGAAGACGCTACACGTTCGGGATTGTAAGTAGAAGGTGAAACAACGTTCTCGCGAAAACGTTCTCTTACTCTTGCCCAAAGTTAATCAACGGAAGAAACGAAAAGAAAGAGAGACTGGAAAGTTTAATTGACGTTCTTACTTCTTCTCTTTTCTTTCGCCTTGAAGATTCATGCCGTCGTTAACTGTTAACCAAAAATAACTCTTCGATATAATACCTACATACGTATATTTACGTAGATATCTATAACATGACAATCGTTAAAATACGATACTTCAAAATGCTGAATAACGCTGAAGAAACTCTGAAGAATCATTCTCTGAAGAATACAATTGTTTTCTATTCTCGAATTGTTTTACAATAATTTTTACCGATGACGAATTCCTTTTTAAACTCGTAGATTAGATTTACCGTGAACACATTTGTAATATATGTACTTACCTTAAAGGAGATGACAGGGTTAAGATACATTACGTAATCCTAGAAGCACTACCTGTAACTTATCTTCGAGATTCCATTGTTACAAGTTCTATTTGACGTAGACAGACGGAAAGCATATTTCCATTACCAGAAACTCGAAATAGAATTCGTTTGTCAGACTATAATTTAATTTCTATACCGTAAACGAACATCACGGTGTTCCTTTTCAAGTAAAAGAAAAAGAGAGGAAAGCCATAATCGAATTGCTTCGATCGAATGAAAGGAAACCTACTTCATAGTATCCCATATCTCGAGAGCTTGCTTTTTTGTTAGACTTGGCCACCGTCGCGGAGACAAATCTTTTTTCTGGCTCGTTGCCTTTCTCATGGGACCTACGCATGAATCATGGGATTTCAAGATGAATTAAACCCCATCGAGCTCGGTTTCAATTCGAAACGCGTTTGCTCGAGGAACGAGTATAACTTTGCTCTTGGTGGTCCTAGTGTCCTCGTGTAGAAAGCATTGGTCATTGTGAACTGCCATTTTTCTTTCTCTTTCTCTTTCTCTCTCTCTCTCTCTCTCTCTCTCTCTCTCTCTCTCTCTCTCTACATATATATATATCCCTCTCGCATTCTAAGCGAGCTCTTTTTATAACCGGATTTCAGTGGTGCACAGGTGGCAATACTCAAAGTAGTTTTACGAGAGTGGAAGAAGATATGATACATTGTACATACCATCCAAAGCGAGTTCTATTGGATCGATATTGCACACATCCGAGTAAGACCATTTTGTTTGTCATTCGGTTTGGAAGAACGATACCAGACCACTAATTCCACGTATCCGTTTGTTCATTCGAAATGAAATTCTCTTCGTACCGGTTAGCGAACTCGTACGAGAATTCGCATTCTCCGCGAGCGTCGAATTAACGTTTGGATTGAGATCAGAAGATTCACTGAACTAGCTAACATTGTGAATAACGACGTTATGGACCAACCAAAACGGATTATTTCAAGCGAGAGGAATCTTCAAATTATATATATACATATATATACATATGTATATATACATACCAATTCACCTGCCTTTCGTTGAAAATATATATTTCTTCAATGTTTTCCTCGTTTCATTCATTCCAAGCTCATTCGAAGAATTCGTTCTCCTTTAATTTTATCTCACAAAACTGTTTCAAGACACTTTCCGCGATTTTAATTCCGACCAAATTAGATCCAATTTATTTATTCCCATGGAAACATCACAGACGATAGCGTGAAAGTTTAACGAGTATTCACCATGAATATTTCTTTAAGAATTCAAAAAGGTTACATGAAACTCGGTTACGCCGGATTAAGAAGAAGATCCTACCTGCTGGACTACTAAACATCCACCTTTTCACGAGTTTCACGAGACTATTTCGAATCGAAAAACGAATCGAATTTCATTGTTTGGTATTCGAAACGAATGCTAGAAATAGTCGGAATGACTGCTGCAGGTGTATGCAATTTTGAAAGGTACGAAAGGGATATCTTGGAGATAAGTTACACAAAAATTCCTAACATTTTAAAATTTCTAATATATCTAACATTTTTATTATTTTTAATTAATTGCATTTTAATTGAATTCATATATACATTTTTTTGAAATATTCCATTGAAATTTTATTTCGATAAAATAAATTTATTTGATTATAATTTTAACAGACTAGGCAATAATAATAATGAATAAAATCTATTTGAAAACTCATTCTCTCGAGAAAGCAGATTTAATCGGGATGACGATGCGAAAAAATGAGATTTTTCAACGAAATCGAGAATACGGTTTGACTTCTTCGAATCCAACTTGAAAGTTATACTCTCAAAGTTATCCAAGCGCAAACTCGGAGACTCGATCTCCCTTCTATCTTCTTCTCATCGTGGATGACTCTCAGGGTTCATCGTAATGACGATGGAAAAAGTCTGAAAGGGCGCGTTGTTTTAACGTACTCCACGTTGCTCGTCACCATTCTCGATGCTCTTCATCAGCGAATAATGATGAGTCTTGTACCTTGAGACAACGTAACTCTGCCGATGAATGGATCTCCTTGTGGTATATTTTGTACACGCGTAAGATTACGTTACGCTCCTTTGAATGCTATAAATACTATACTCCTATACTCCTATATACGATACACCAGGCATTTGAAAAAAGAGATCGTCAAATTGGATTCGTATAATCTCACTTGTCCGACGAATTTAATTTTAACACACTATGACTGATTTTTTCCTCATACCAATATTTCTAAAACATTTTTATAACGTATACTTTTTAACATTACTATTAATATTATTTTGCAACTACATTCAAATAAAATCAAAATAAAATCTTTAGATTTAGAAAAAGTAAAACTTTGTACTATTTACTATTTCACTATATACTTTTTTAAAAACTAATTGAGAACAAAACTTTCCGGTTATCGATACAATCAAATTCAAGTGTTATTAATGAAATTATTAAACGATTTGCTTGGTTAAAAAAAGAATAGGAAATGTACGAGTCTAATTGAGAATAGAATCGACGTCTATGAGACGTTTTTTCGACGTAATCGAGGAGACATTAATAACGGTATCGTATATTCCTATCGTAAGAACGCGTATATCGCGTGTAAAAGCGCGAAGACGATGAGATTTTAGTTCTTTACGACGTGGCGCGTAGTACGAGTCAGTCGGTCGTTCACCGGCTCTTTACGAGCGGACGATGGAATATTTCTGAAGAAAAATCTTCCCCGAAGGAAGCCGACCATGGATCCGTAGTCCACAAGCCGATCTCTCCTCACGACCACGTTTGTGAGATAAAGCGTTAAAACTTTTCGGACGAACGTGGCACTCCTGCTGCTGTTGCTGTTACTCCTTTCGATCGTAAAAACCTTGTCGTTGATATAGCTCTGCTCGTGAAACTCACCAAAGGTACAAAGAAAACGAACCGACGCGATACTGTCAAGCTTTACCCAAGGTGTTAATCGATATTCATCAATCGTGCTTATGGCACGTTTATTTCCTACAAAATTTTCTTCTCAAAATATTCTTATCGTTAAACAAAAATCTTTTCGTTTAATACGTATTTCGTATTTCTCATACGTTTATCATGTATTAAATGAAATCACAAGATTCATTATTAAACGATATCGTAACGAACTCGTAGAAATATGTATCATTTTATCAATCATAAATTTATACGATTTATCTATCTTTTACCTTAATACATGTTCATCGAGCATTATCGATTAAAGAAAAGAAAAACTTTGCTAGGTGGGATCTTTCTTCGTTCTTATTGCTTTAACGAGCGCGCGAATTTTTTCTTCGAGAATCTTTGGTAGAAATGTTCGACGAATCAGCAGCTCGTGGCCCGAGGGATCCTACAAATTATAATTCCTCGAGTGGTCAAAGAAGCAGTTGGACGTGGAAAGAGAAGAAGAAGAAGAAGGCGAAGACGAAGACGAAGACGAAGACGAAGAAGAAGACGAAGAAGAAGAAGAAGAAGCAGAAGAAGAAGAAGAAGAAGAAGCAGAAGAAGGTGGAAGAGGAGGGGAGGAAGAGGAGGACAAAATAGTCGCTACTTGATGGCGACTTAAGGTGATTTTGAATGGTGGCTAACGACTTGGAGCCGCGTCATGGGGCACTGTGTGCACGACCGCCGTGCCAAATAATAAGGAGTCACGCTGGGCACCCGTGTGTCCTGATGTCCCGATGCCTCGAACGGGCACAACACGTCGCAGATAATGTCCTCCCACGTGGAACGTCACTGCAGCTATTCCGTGGTCCTTAACCTCTTCCTTCTCATCCTACTTCTTCTTCTTCTTCTTCTTCTTCTTCGTCTTCTTCTTCGTCTTCTTCGTCTTCTTCTTCTCCTCTTCTTTCTTATTCTTATTTTTCATTTTATTCTTATTCTTATTTTTATTCGTATTCTTCTTATTCTTCTTATTCTTCTCCTTCTCCTTCTTCTTCTTCTTCCTTTCCTTCTTCGGAGCCTAACAGTTTGCTCGAATCTCACGACGTCATGCATAATAACGTCTCTGATTCTCCCCGTCCAAGCCGACTGAGACTTTATTGCGAATTAACGATTTTTCAAACTCCCAGTCAACATGAAAAATCTATCTCCCCTTAAAACGTATTACAAGTGCCTTTTTCGTGATAAATTATTTTTTTTTATCACTCGTTAATCTCAAAATATTTGATCATTATTTATTTCTGTTTTCTTTTCTCTCTTTTTTTTATGAAGATTTTTTCATTCTATTTATTTGTGATTTTCGTAGCTCAACTACGAGTTGCAGAGAACAACTATCATTTACAGAGAATGGAGAATACTTGAAAACCCCTGTAGATTGCCCTTGGATTCGCAGTGAGACAGGTGTAGACTCGTTCTTCGCGCCTTTGTAACATTAATAATCGAGATAATTTGTTGGAAACAATCCGTGCCGACAGCGGATGGACGATCAAGAGAACCCCATCATTACTGACACAATACTTCTGCAGTGTCATTTGTATTCTGCTATTCTGAACTCGAATGCAGTGGTTCTCTCTCCTTTTCTTTCTTTTTATCTCTTTTTCTCGCGTCCTCTTTTAAATCTTATGATTTTATAAAATCATAGGATTCAACTTTTGGTAATATCTTTGATAAAATATTGGAAATTGACTAACACGGGCAAAGTTTGTTTTTGTTAGCCTCGAGAGTAAAACCTTCGTGTGACCTCTACGACGAGAGCTACTCGACTCCTCCCTCTTCTCCCTAGAAAAATAATAGTTTATCCTATAACAACGTTGTCGAAGTCAAACACCGTTTTTACATTGGCAAGCACGTTCGGAACAAGTCTTTCGAATCCTGAGAAAATAATCGTGCTTTTCGATATATTATATATCCTTGAATCAAAGTTTATTTTCCTTTCTAAAGCTAAAGAAACTATTTAGATCCGAGAACAATATAGTAAAATATTATTCTCCGCAAAAGTAAAATCTTCGATTTCAGGATTTTGAGTATCTTGATAAATCGTACTTTTTATCGGATATAATGCAATAAAAAAAATATAGACAGTTAGATAGATTCGTTAGAAGGTCTAAATTAATTTTTATTTTTAAAGAAGACACACTTGGATTCTATAAAAGCAATGATATATTATTCCATATAACTGCAATCATGTATTTAA
Organism: Vespula vulgaris; assembly: GCF_905475345.1. Lineage (NCBI taxonomy): Eukaryota > Metazoa > Arthropoda > Insecta > Hymenoptera > Vespidae > Vespula > Vespula vulgaris. Next base: position 3,341,527 of record NC_066601.1, on the reverse strand, counting down.
GAATTTTTGAATATCTTGAAATCTTAGTTTTTATCGAATAAAATATATATACATAGATGATAGATACCGATCGATGTCATTTAATGAGATATTTTTTGAACGAGAGAAATCTTCCACAATACACAATTTTCTAAAGTTTCTTTCAAAGGAATCACCGAGCAATATGTAGAGGGGTTTCTAGTCTATGTCGTCGTCTATGACGAAACGATCCGTATAGAATCCGTCTAACATTTTTGACGGAGCCATGCGATGAGTCGAAAGAAGGCAAAACTCGATGGGACAAACGGAACGACGGGGAGTCTGATGTTGGTCCAACTGAGGAACAGCCGCGTGAATCTGATTGTCTATGGGTGCCAGGATGCTTCTACTTTCCTTCTTCTTATTTCGTTTCTCTTTGACAGCGTGATGTCTCTCTTGATGGACGGGTGACAAGCCGAGAGAGAGAAAGAAATATAAAGGGAGATGAAGAAAAAAGAAGAAGAAGAAGAAGAAGAAGAAGAAGAAAAAGAAGGAGAAGAAGAAGGAGAAGAAGAAGAAGAAGAAGAAGAGGAGGTGGAAGAAGAATAAGAAAAAGGTGGAGATTGGAAGCGCGTGCCGAAATTTGTGTTAGCCGCAGACCCTCAAAAATATTTCAAGTTTGTTAGAAAAAAGGTTCTCGTTGTTCCGGTTGACTGCTGGTGGTCAACCTCGTCGATCGTCTGGACCTCCCAAAGAGAGGATTTCGATGGATACAGAACTCTTCCACGAACTTTACAAAGACTTTTTCTTAGAACTAGAACCCTAGCTGAACTAACGAGGTCGATGTCACGAACGATCTGGCTAAATCAATTCCTTCACGCTCATACATATATATGTATACATATGTATATATGTATATATGTATTTATTATACTTATTATATTATTTTCTTATTTTACGATACATTTAAAGTTATTGGAAAATTATTTAATTTACAATATATTATTTTATCTCTCATTTCCCTACGATATATTGATAATGTCGAATAATGCAAATATTTACAACGAAAGAGACACAATGTAAATATCTTTTTCCTCGACCTGAAAAGCTCTAATAAAATATCGTGCGCACGAGAGAGCGAAATTCAAATTAAATGATGGCTCCCGGCGGTCGTAGAAAGCGAACACAAAGAAACCTGTTCATAGCATAACAGCCATCGTAGATTGCACGTAATCGTTCACTTATTCCTAATATAACGGCGACCTTATACATCACGTGTACATATGTTCATTGATGGGCAACGGTACAAGTCTCGTTGGGATCTCTCTTTTGCAATAAAAATTTAAATGAACCTTAATTAAATTCATCCATTTCTAAACATATTTCCAATTATTGCGAATCACTTATTCATAAGTCTTACAATTGCAATTATTTCATTGTTATAAAATACATATCGAATTTTTTAATTCGTTTCATTTCTAAGGTATATTACACTATATGATGATTTTATTTTAAAACGCGAATGGAAAAAGTTGGAGATGAGCACGAATGGAACGAATAAAAAATATACGAAATATAAAAATGCTACCTGTGCATGAGAAAGAATAAAAAATAAAAAAAACCAGAAGCATTTGCATATTCTACAGAAGAATTTTTCATTACATTCTATTATGTTATATGAAATATTTTTCAAAGTATAAAAGAGAGCGCTATCATAGGAGGTACTCATTTTGTCCATAGAACAATTTATAGAAATTACTTATTGTAAGTCAAGAGTAACCATATTACTGTAACGCTAATAATAAATATTAAATATTAGAATATATGAATTAAAGTAAAAATGCGAAAAACGCGCGTTTTAAAAATGAAACGTTCCATAAACAAAACAATTTTCTAAGTCTTTTTCTTAATATTAGATGGTTTAGGAATACTACTTTGAATGTGCGCATACTTTGGATTCTTCGCTGGTCTACCATCGTTAACGGGTGACTTTTTTACGACAGGCAAAGATAGATTTGAATGAGATCGAACATTGGACTGTTTTGGTACTAACGATTTAGTCGGGATCGCGTTCGTAGTCGTGACGTTAAGCGACATGGAAGACGTACTTTTTCTCTTCGAGAGATTCTCATTCAAGACCACCGTGTTATTCAATCTCGAGGACGTGGGTGTCGTCCCTGGAAAAGTAATGAACGATCTTCTTTTCTTCGATGGTTGATCCGATCGCAACATCGATGGACGTGTAGCAGATGAGTAATTTCCGATGGATGATAATCGACGAATCGGTTTTACAGATTTTTCGATCGACGACTGCAATTAAAATTTATTCAGACATTTTTCTGATTCTTATATAATTTATCGTTTGTACGGATTTTAATGTTCTGTTGACGAGAACTAAATAATTATAATATTATACAATATTTGTTCGATGATTAATTGATTGTATTACTTAATTCACTATACCTGTGTACGATCTTTGTTTATCGTTTTGATATCGTCGATTTTCATAATAAGATCAGCGGCAGATTGACGTAAAGTGTCTAATTTTAAACGCATATAATGTGGCAATACTTCAGCTTCGAGGAAGACATCGTCGACAATTTCTTTAGTAGTCTCCGTAATAATAGGACTGTTATCGTTATCCTTGTTAATCGAATTGTTATTATCTTGAACGAAGGTATCAGATCTTCCTGTAGCCTTTAAATTAAACTTCGATGGGGACTCGTCCTAATTAAATTCATTTCAAACGAAACACTCGAGTTATCTTGTAACCTATTTTAAGTTCATAGAAAAAAAAAAAAGAAAAACAAGAAACCAAAGCAATATCCAATACGTCTTACCTTATTATTCTTAGGCGATAATTTATCTGATAAGTCATCCGTACATTCGCTAATAGATAGAATAAAATCTTGTTTAAACAAATCCTCACAAAAATAATTATAATAATCAAGGACTTATGATAAGTCGATAAGTTATCGTTAATTAATAAATAGGAATAGTGAAAATTGTAGAAAATAAAAATTTGGAACAACCTGATTATTCCATTTCCATTAAGACTAGTTCGTTGAATAAACGGTGCATCCGGAGTGTTGAAAATAATATCATTGAGTGGCGTCTTATTAACACTGACACTTATATTAGGTACATATGGTTCGGGTAAGATCATACGAAGGGATTCTTGCACGAGTTGGATGATGGTTGCCGAGGTCAATGGTGCCTTCGAAATCTCGTTGAGTCCCACCTGTAATCACGATTCGATTTCACCTCGTTCGACGAATCTCTCTTTCTCTTTAAAAACTTTATGAAAAAGATTCTCTCTACTTTACGTTCTCGTTCGGTGTTTTTGATGTTGTATAACGCGTTAATAATTGCGTAAATTCCAACGTGAAATTCGCAGCATCCATATTGCTCCGTACACGTCTAACCAACTTGAAAGTAAACAATGGAATAGGTGACTTCGACGATCCGATCTTCTCTACCTATCTTGTTTACAATCTCGCTTTCGTTCGACTTTCAAGCGGAACAAGAACGATCGGCTATTGACAGTATTTAAAAATGTGTTTACACGAGAAACGAAATAGCGAAAAAAAAACCTATACAGGACCTATTGAATACAGAACGATTCAATATATGTATGTATGTAAATTATAAACTTTGAAAAGATTTATAATTATTAAATATATATTTTTGCATTCGTCGAATATATGCGCTAAAAAAATTGTTTCTTAATTACGAAGGAATAATAGATGAAAGATGATAACAATTTCGACGATGAATGAAATGAATCGATTGCAATCGAGTCGAAAAATTAATCGGCGTAATTAAGTCGAATGAGTCTTAAGAATTGAATTTATAGTTGAAACATTAAAGATTGATGTACTACTCACGGTATAATGAAATCGATGCAACGGGACGATTACTTTATATTAAGATCATTGAACGCAACAACGTCCTTGAGAATAAAAATGCGATGAATTTTTCAATAAGTCAGAATGACATCGAAAGAAAATCTTGAAGAAGCCGATCCTTCTTGAGGTAGCACAGTCTAAACCGAGAGAGTATATAGCGAAGTCTGTGATATAAATTACGGTTTCTCTTCGCGAGGAGTCTCTCCTTCTTGGCGGTCGTGTGACAGGAGACAAAACGGTTTGCCTTCTCGCACGGTTTCAAGATCTACCAATGATATCTTAACTAAACGAAATGCCACCCAAGGTGTTAGTCCGCGACGAAGATGGCACAGACTCGATAAGCTACGTAGCTTCTCCGACGCATTAGCTGGTGCTGAGAAAGAAAGAATGAGAATACGTTCAATGTTTACGACGATAGAATCACGTGTTCACATTTATTTACATTTTATTTCATACCCTATATAACATATATTTGATGTTTACAATGATACTAATTGATTTCGATTTTATTTTGATATCGATTAAACTTTAGAAAATTCTTATTATCGGATAACATTTAATCATTATTTAATATTAGTATATTCGATGATTATGATTAAACGATTGCACGTTAAATTGTTCTCTTTTAACTTCTATTTTAATTTGGTTTCATTAAATTCGTATTATCCGAAAAGATTTAATTGCTATGTTCTGATTTTCATTTTCATTCGTTCTTGTGAGTTAACGCGGAAAATATTTAATAGCCGAATAATTATTCGAAAATATATAATTATCAGAGAGTATCTAAAGAAAATAGTATGATGGTACGGATAAATTGATCGATCGAAAGCTCAGAATTATCGACATTAGTTTCATATCTATTATATCGAAGAGGAGATATATACACACGTGTATTATTCGTATATCTTGATAATTTATCGATATTGGACAAGAAGGAGTTAAACCGGTGAGATGTAATAATCGTTTCGACGATTGCAATGCTGTCGACGCCTCTCCACCCCTCGTAATTTCTCCAGATTTATACGTCTACGTGCGTACACAGAAGCAATTATCCATGGCGACAAGATGTAACGATCGTTGTTGAGACGTTTGCTACTCGTATTACATTCACCCCTTTTCTTTACGATCTTCCCCGTACTCCTAATTACATCGTTCCACGATCTATCCGCAGAATATGTGCGGAATTTCCTTAGCGACCCGTCAGACTCATGTTCAAAGAGAAAGCAAACTAAGACGGTGATTAGAAACTACTTTAGAGTAGAGCGATTAGTTTGCTCTCAAGGAAATATTGATTACATCGGTGTATCACAATGAATAATATTTTTACGAGATTATTTATATATATAAATTAATTGTAAAATGTACCGACTAGTTCTGATATAATTTACCGACATAAAAAATTGATTGCATAAAGTAACACGTTGATCCAATTATATTTTTATGATTACTATTATTCTAGATATTCCATACAAATTACTACAGATAATTTACTAACGCTAAATTTGACAAGAATAATAAATAATGAATATTGGATAATAATGATTCGGTCGATTGACGTTTTATAAACTTTGGCAGTTATGATAGAAAGATTGGCGGAGGAGAGAAAAGTTCGTTCGAAGGGATTCCTGCACGAATTGGATGGTAACTTCCGGGTTCAAAGGCGTGCTCGAAACATCGGCCAGCTCCGCCTGTAATCACGATTCGATTTCACCTCGTTTTACGAACTTAATTCTCTTTTTCTTTCTCTTAACGAAATAGATGAAAAAATTCTCTAACGTAAATCATGAAAAACTTGATAGACATTTTCCTTTAGGAATTTATCGAACAACGAAAGAATATTAATACAAGTACGATGAAAAAACAAATCGAATGAGGACAATGATATCTCAAAAAAAAAGAAAAAAAAAGAAATGAATAAAAGACTATTAAAAGTATAATTTAAATAAACTTGATAAATCCTACAGATTATCGATGTACGAAATCATTTCGATCGTGTAGCATTCGCGATTTAAGCAACCGTTGGCTACCAATGAAGAGAGAAAAAAGAAGAAAAAGACGAAGACGACGACGAAGAAGAAGAAGAAGAAGAAGAAGAAGAAGAAGAATATGGAGAAGAAGAAGAAGAAGGAGGATGAGGATGAGGATGAGGAGGAGTAGGAGGAGGAGAAAGAGAAGGAGGAGTTTAATCCGAGGAAGGAGAGGATACTTGGAGAGAGCAAGGAAGGAGAAGACCAGGCACAGCTGCAACCTCTGACGGCGTGCTCGTGCCGCGCGACGAGCCACGATCGTGTGCTTACGCCGGTCCATGATTGTTCGAGCCGAGAGGTTCGAGAGAGAGAGAGAAAGAGAGAGAGAGAGAGAGAGAAAGGGAGAGACGACGAACAAGAAGAAGACAAGCTGAGATGACCAGAAAGAGAAAAGAGAAAAGAAGATAGAGATACAAAGAGAAGGAATGGAAAGTACCTTAGAGTGAAAGAGAGATCCGTGAGCGGTGCAATTGCAACCGTGTCTGTTCCTGTTCTTGCCTTCTCCGTCTCTTTCTGAACAGCCTTGAAAAGGAAGAATAAGAATAAAAAGAGAAACAGAGAGAGAGAGAGAGAGAGAGAGAGAGAGAGAGAGAGAGGAGGAGAATATACCTCTACCTTGAACTATACGCGCTCTTATGAATATACATGTATTCGCATTTAATTTTCAAGTTTCAAAGTTCCGAATAAAATGTCGAATAAAACGATTTTATTATCGCAAAGAATATATTCTTTATGTCATTAGAGAATGTTAAGCGAGAGAAATTCGAGGAACGATAGCTCTTCGTCGGGTGTTATAAAGTAATCGTAGGAATAATCTTACGTTACGAAATAAATTGTTGCGTGCACGAAGGAGGTTAAACGTCTATATATTGGTTGATGCGTTGTTGCACCGAGAGTGAAAGAGATGGGGAATCGGGGAGAAGGGTAGAAAATGGAGCGAGGTCGGGCAAAGACAAAGACAACGATGAAGTGGTGGAAGGAGATGAAGATGAAGAAGAAGAAGAAGAAGAAGAAGAGAAGGAGGAGGAGAAGAAGGAGAAGAATGAAGAGGAGGTGAAGGAGGAGGTAAAGAAACGAAGAGGCTCCGGGTTATAAAGCAGAAACAATGAACGAAGTACTCGTGACAGGCTTCGTAGGAACACACGGATACTCGTGATGTATGCTCTCAGTTCAGAAGCCTCGCAACGAGATGAAGTCTGATTGCACTCCCGCGCACTCTGCATGCCCATTACAACTACTGTTAAGCGGCAGCTGTGTTCTGTCCAGCGACTCCTGCCACGGTCTTTTACCTTCCGTGAGAGGCTGAGAATACGAGAGAGAGAGAGAAAGAGAGAGAGAGAGAGAGGGAAAGAGAAAGAGAAAGAGAGAGAGAAAGAGAGTAATACCAAGCCGCACGTACTCGGATGCTCAACAGATAGAGAAGATATTTAAGAAGATTTATGAGCTCCCGGTAAGACCTCGAGGGCACACACGGACGTTGGTGTCGTCGTACAGAGAGAAAGGGATAAGGAGGTAAAGAACTAAAGAGTAGTAGGGTCAAACAGAAAATACTAGTGAAAGACGATGGAAATTGGAAAGCAAGAGACTTTGAAAGATACTTCAAAGTAATCGATACCATTCAAAGTATTCCTTTGGATCGCGAATTAGAGCTGCTAAGAAAGCGTGACGGAAGACAAAGTATGACAATTAAATCTAATCTGGTTAGAATGAAAAGAAAAAAATTCTCTTATTACCCACGCTTGTATGTACACGTAGCGTTTGATTATATTTGAAAAAAAAAATCATCCGAGTCAGATCGAAGCAAATGATTGCTATCATACTTGATATTTAAGATCCTCGATAGTTCGATTACTTTAGAGATAACTCGAGAGAGAGAGAGAGAAACTCACTCAGAAGTAGATAAACGGTGATGAAACCTTTTTACTCTTTTTAAGAAGAGGCAGAAGGAGTAGGGATATCTCCTTGACAATTATTTCGCTCGTGTGAGTGAGAATGGTCTCCTCGCGGTGTACCTAGCTCGAAGGGAGCGACCGAGTGAATCACGAGTCCGCCACCTGCCGGAGCGTGACCTCTTAATGTGCATGCCGAGAAGACGAGTTCCTCCCTTCTCTTCGTCTCTTGTCTCTTTCTTTCTCCCTCTTTCTTTCTCTCTTTCTTTATCTCTCTCTTTCTCTTACACACACCCGCAAGATCGTATGCGTTCTCTTCGTTTCAAGGAGAGAAAGAGAGAAAGAGATAATGGAAAGAAAAGGAGAGTACCACTAAGCCGTCCCTTTTCCTTTTCTTTCGTTTTTTTTTCTTTTTCTTTTTTTTCGTTTTCTTATTTTGTACACTTCGTTCTTCGCGTTCTCCAGCCCTTCTCTCTTTATCTCTCTCCCTCTCTCTTCCTCCCTCTTTCTCTCTTCTCAAGTCCGAATGTAATAGCTCTGACGGACTTCCACTAGCTCGTATGGGTACGTCATTCTCGTAACGTTCTCCAGCTCGACACTGCAAGAGGAAGAAAGAGATACGAGGAAGATGAAAGAGATAGAGAGAGAAAGAGAGAGAGGGTTATAGTATAGCGGCCGAACGAAGCCTGGGAAAATGACTGGATAATCGACGTACCGACGTGGCCTCTCCTCGGACGCATCCTCGCGCGCGGAGCTCGAACGCGAGCGAGGTCAAAGGTCCTCGCCGTAAACCCACCGATGTTATTACAGGTGTATGCATCGCGTATTACGTGTAAGACGTGTAAGTACCAAACCGCGCGGTACGCTCGCCATGTCGAATTGTAATGGCGAGTTGGAGAAAAGTTGTCCCATTTATTCTTACTTCTTTTTTCACTTTTTATTATTTTCTCCTTCTCTCTTTCTTTCTCAATATGTGTCCCTATCTTTTAATCGAATAATGCTTTTAATAATATTCATATTAAATTACGTATGTAAAAAAAACCTTCCTTTCCAGAGAAGATTACCAGAGCGAAATTGGAAATAATGTAGTTATTAAATTTGTTATGGGATATTGGAAATAAATGTTAAATAATGAATGAATCTAATTAATTTTATTCGATTTACAAAACCTTTTGTAATATTCAATTTAAATAAGTTTCTGATGAAAAAGAAGAAGTTGAAAATTTATGAAAAAAGAATTCACGTTCATTCATACAGAATCGCTGGTTATTACGAAATTTATTAATGTGAAAGAAGAAAGAGAAGAAGAAGAAGAAGAAGAAACAAAAGAAAACGATTTATTTTCGGTCAAACGTAAAGGTCTGGTAATCTTTTATCCTTGGCCATGATCGAGAATACAACAGGACTAACGAGTTTGAACACGACTAGAGAAGTGAAAAGTTATCGCGAAGAGTAGAGGATGGACCTCGGATCATCGATCTTTGTCGATCACGACAGGAGCAAGGCTCGACTCGATCGGATTTAAATCCTTGCTCTTTTCTTTTTCGTTCTTCCTTGCGATTAGTAAAAAGAAACCAAAAGTAAGATAAAGCTTACAATTAGGAATAATGTTTTAAAGAGTGACTGTCAAAATTAATATAAAAAAAAAAGAAGAAAAAAGAGAGAGATATTACTATATTAAATTATTCTTAATTATAAGATCGACAAACATGAATTTTGTTAAATCAATGTCTATTTTTGCTTCAACTTGCTCAAGATATTACTTCATAGATAATTAATATGACAAAAATATGATTTCATGGAAATTTAAATAAATCCAAAATTTGTCATTTATTATTTGAAAGAAGTTTGCGATGAAAAAGTTTGGGTTAATGAATATTTAGGAAATGTGTGTGTGTATATATATATATGCATGTATGTATGTATGTATGTATGTATAGGTATCTATTTCTTCCCTTCTCAGAGTCAAGTCTCATTCGTCATCGATCGGGTCTGGAGCTTTCGAAGGCGATCACGTTCAAGCAACGAGACGTCGGCGTAATCGTTTGTCCTTTTCTTCGCTTGATTAATGGCGAACACGCCGTCGCGTCTCGCTCGACGAGACAAACGCAATCGGCGATCTTTCTCTACGCCTACCACACTTTTTCCCCATGTGACTTCGAAGCTTCGACAACGAAGGAGTCTTTAAAGGCTTAGCACACTGTCGACGGCTTGTCGTGGACTCTTGAGAATGCCAAACCGTTCTTTAGTTGATGATTAACTCGATCGTGTACATAAACGACTTACTTTAATGACGATTCGATTCTATCGTTTCGATCTTTCGTCGATTATTTAAAAAAAGAAAAAAAAGAAAGATATGTAAATTCTTATCAACTATAATAATTTTCAAACGAAATAAATATTGAAATAACAAATCAGTATATTCATTTAATACACGTACAAAACCTCATCGATCAAAGTGATTTCAATAATAATACGTGATGAATTCGAAATGATTTCAATAATGATACAATTATTATCATGATATTCCGTTATTATCAATCGTTAGCATAATTTAATTATTAAATCACATTGTACTATCTAATGATTCAAATATTTGTCTCTTTCTTTTTTCCTTTCTATCTCTGTTTTCGAGTTTCATATCTATATAATAATTACTGAAAGAAAACCCTCGCGTAATTCAAAAGAAGATCCACGAAAGGAGAAGCAAGGCACATGAAGCGGTTCTAACGAGACCTCGTAAAATCAAAGATTCAACGACTCTAAAAAGAGCTCGACGAGGTTCGTCTGCAAGAGAGGATCGAATGCAAAGCATCGAACAACGATCGTATTCTCGAACGTAAAAGGTATTCCCGATGGAAAAAGAGAGGAAGACGAAGACGAAGACGAAGACGAAGACGAAGTCGAAGAAGAAAACGAAGCTAAAGTCAAAGCTAAAGCCAAAGCCAAAGCCAAAGCCAAAGACGAAGAAGAAGAAGAAGAAGAAAGAGAAGGGAATGAGAAGAGCCAAGGGAAAGAATAAAAAGCAAAAACAAAAAGGAAAAGGGAGAAAGAAAATAAAAGGAAAAGAAGATAAAAATAAATAAATAAAAAGAAAGAGTAACACGAGGCAAGGAAGATTTACGTAACGGCTCGTACGCCGCGCATGACCAAAATGCATGTCAGTCTTGGTTGTGTTGGTGCAGCCGCGGTTTTGGGCACCTGCTCCGAGGCCGTGACCCTCTCCTACCGAGGAAAGAAAGGGATGAAGAGAAGGGGAGGGAGAGGATCGGAAGAAAAAGCGGTGCACTGTATATGTATATATGTATACGTGTGTGCGTGTAAAAGAGATAGAGAAACAGAGAGAAAGACAGAAAGAGAGAGAGAAAGAGAGAAGCAGACCGAAAGAAAGAGAAGAGACGAAGGAGACAGGCCGAAGAAAAGGAACGTTGCGGCGCTGGTCTCGCTGATTGACGAGCACTGGAGTCACTGAGATGCTGCCCGGGAGACGGAGTAATAAAGCACGTGCGCGCATAAACGCGAGAGAACGATCTCGCCGGACTCGAACACCTGCCTGCTGCGCACCGAAATCGAGCCATGCCTCGACTGTCCTCGGGGGGGCCATCTTCTCCTCTCTTTCTACCTCTTCTTTGATGTATCAGACGGTACACCAATCCTACCCCTTTCTCCTTTCGTCCCTTCCTCCCTTTCTCCCACCCCAACGCCATCCACGATCTTTGTTTCGTGGAAGTATTATATATATCACTACTTACTCGAAGTTCTAATTTCTTTTTTCCCTTTTTCTTTTTTCTTTCTCTATTTTTTCTTTTCTTGTCTTCTTTTTTTTAGACTAATCTATTTATAAATTTATATCGATTAATCATTTGTGAAGTGTCGGGTCAGAAGTGAATTTAAGGAAAGAATACTTTGTTTAGTCGTAACTTTGGATAGTAACTTTGAAGTAGAGTGGATTAAATAAGCATGTTACTTTTAATACGAGCACAAAATCGTCTTGGAAAGTTTTTCCTTCTTGTCTTCGATATAATTCAAGTCCTTAATGTTGTAATTATAACTGTGAAATAAAAAAAAGTCTATGATAGTTATTCCGGCGAAAGAAACCATGACACTCGAGACAGTTTCATACTTTTAATATCGCATTGAAATTGTCACGCATACATAAGTAATAGGTTGCTTTACGATCACGAGAAGATACAATCGACGTCGTTAAGCGAAGTATAAGAGCGTTCTTTAAAAACGTCCGATCCTTACGATATATACGCCGATAAGTGATTTTCACGATCGTCGAGGGCTCATTAAGATACTGACCGTGGGCCGTACGGAATGGCCGCATAACGAATCGCTGCGATGCGATTATCGGCCGAAATATGACGCTAATGAATGCAACTGGCGGGACGTTGTAAAGGAATAAAATCAATGAGAGAGTTCGCAGACGCGTAATCGATGTGGCTCGCGTTCTCGCGGAAGGTGAAGCGCATGAATAAATGAGTTTTAATGAGGACGATTAAAATTCGCAGAAGTTATAAATAAACGAGTCAAATGCCGCGATTACCATAGTTTTATTTATTTATTCTCGATCATACTTCGGCCATTGACAATCGTAAAAATTTCCATGAGAAAACAAACGAAAGATCGAACGTAGTCACGCGAACGTAGAACGTGTATTACAGGTGCTTAAAAGAGAGAGAGAGAGAGAGAGAGAGAGGCACGCGTAACGTGATCCATAACGCGTGCACAGTACCCACGTGAAAGTAGTTCCATTCCTTTTTCCCCCACTCTTTACATCCACCAATCATAGCGACGAACTCGGTGAGACGTGCGAATGGATGCCAGTTAATTAGAATTAATGCGCTTGCCTGTCATCTTGGATATCGCTTTCTCGCTCCCTTCTTGTCATGGTAAGTTAAGAAAAGTTTCTTTTCGATCTGCTAACGATCGCTCTCCTCACTTCGATCCAAGGGAACGATGAAGTTTTTAAATGGTCTCATCTTCCTGTCATCGCTTTTATAAATATTTTTACATTTTGTATCAACATTCGTCGAATTAAATGAAATTCGTATCTTGCATAAGACTTTTCTATACGTATTCATTCATCGCTTTATCCTTCCGAATCGTTAAAATTTTTGTTGTTTATCGCACGGTTTCTTCGTATCGAATGATTCAACTTCGAAGATGAAGTTAACACGCCCCTTTGAAACTCGTTCTGTGATACAACGACATAAGCTATACGATGAGAGCAATTACGTTAAAGTATCGCGCTTAACTGGGTGTGTCGATCATGCTCTCCTTCGGTATCGAAATTGGTGTAATGTATGGTTGCGTAATGTAGGTGCATAAGTTAGTACTTATAAGTTTATCATAAACTATGAAATTTTCTGGTGAGTTCCATTCGTCAGATTTTTAACATAAAACAAATATAAAATTTCTCGATTAATTTCCTTTTCTTTTTCTCCTATCTTCTTTCTTTTTCTTTCGAAATTTCGATCAATTAGAAGAGAATGCGAATTCGATGATAAAACGCAAAGTTTAGCCGAAATTCTCCTTTCACAAGGAAGCACGTTCTCGAGAAGATCCTTTTTCATCGTAACGGCCTCGAAATGTTTTTCACCGTCGCTGCAGCGCGTCTTGTCGCTCGTTTCGGGACCATCATTTGTAAGTACAGGGCAATTTTACTTTTTCTTATGCGGCTCTTGTAAGAGCCGACGGACGATAATAATTCGCAGGGAAAAGAAAAGGCCCGGCCTGATTCGGTCTCGACGAATAACTTTGGTGCGAGCAACGACCATAACGTTTGCCGTTGTTCGACAGAAAAGGCGAGATCAATTTGCTTTCCCATGAAATTTGTCGTTTATATCGATAACGATCGATTTTTCCTTTCCGTATCCGTTCACCCTGTCGTCGATAAAATACTGACAGATATTAATCTTTTTTTTCTTTCTGGTGAAATTTGTAAAGATAAAATTATTGTAAAATATCAAGCAGAAATTCTGCGAATGGGCAATAAAAATTATCGTGAGCCATGAGTCGATTTATGTTCAAACATTTCTCAAACAGGTTCTCCATCGAATTTTTTGATATACAAATAAAAATGTCTTTGAATAGTGGCAAAGGTTAAGACAACGAAACAACTAAATCCTCTGTCATCTTGTACTCGCTTCCATCTTTATGCTTTACAAAGAGAGAAAGCTACTTACATATGCGGACCCGTATAATCCCGGTCTCGTACAGGAGAATCCTGTTTTCGTAATGTAACATCCACATTATATAGTCTCGGGTACATTGCAATTCACATTCGACTTTGAATTTGAATTTCCTGTTCGCTCTCCGTTCCCTCTGAACGAATACCTCATGAAATTCTTCGGGTGTGACTGCTAACTGTAAACGTTTTAACGTTAGTACACCAACTCATAGGAACTTCGATCTAATTAAGTTTGCAAGTGAATTTCAAATGGAGTTTCAAAGTACCCCGTATTACCTCGAAGTTCGAATGGTTGCCAACATTCAGGGAGAAATTTGAAGTATCTTTTCGATTTCTTTTTTTTTTCTTTTTCTTTCTTTTCTTTTCTTTTGGAAAATTGGAAAATCTTTCGAGAAACCGATTAACTTCGCTTGATTTTTTTCGACGACATATTTGTGCAATCTAATGTAAGATTTTTCTTTTCTTATTTTTTTCTTTTTCTTTTGAAGAAGTTGAAGTAAGTAATAAAAAAGTAGCGTGAATTGATACGGATCGTCGTACTAATAAGGATAAAAGCACGTCTCGCGAAAGTGTGGGCTTAACTGAGTAATTTTAAAATGCCATCGACGGGAAATCATCGTGGCCGATGCCCGGAATGTCGGCATCGCGTCGGACATCTGCCAGAGTTCCAATTGCCGTGTCGCACCAGAAATGCCAACTCGTAACGCCGTGGCATGGGCTTCAGCAAGAAAAGCACCGTCTTACGCTTTATTGCTTCCACCCGGTACCCTTTTGCTTTTTTATCGGTCAGCCGTGCTATCGTTCGTCGCGTCGAAATCTTTTCGAGAGCTCCGTTCATTGGGAACGACGTTCGACTTCCGCCTTTCGCGGTACCAAACTTTTTTCTTATGGACTTTGTATTTTATACTTTGTATCACGTGATTACAATTGCTTTGAAATCATTGATAAATTAGAATATTTATAAACAATTGGATTGAAAGAGACACGTAAAAGTAGTCTGATTGTATTCGATGTGCTTTTAATTAAATTCCTACAAAGGATTAGATTAAAAGAAGAAGAAAAAAAAGAAACGCACAAAAGATACACAAAAAAATAGATTCTACGATTTTATAGTTATCTTGATTCTGAAGAACACCCTAATCATAAGATTTCATGGGATAATAATCCGAACTAACGATGGATAATTACGTGGTTGCGTTTGATGAGACACAGATGTCGATCGAGGGTGGACGATAAAAATAGGATTAAAAAGAGAAATAGTTTCGTCCTTGGCTAGGACGAAAACCTCCGGTTGCAATGTCTTCGATAGAAAAGATAGGCAATTTTCTGGGTAAAAAGAAAGAAGGAAGGTAGGAAGGGAAAGACCACACATCGAATTTTATGTTCCTTATCCAATTTCAACGACTTGGATAGATCGAGAACAGATCTTTTCAGAAGTCACCGCTGTTGCAAAGACCTCGAGATCGTTCGATTTCGATGGATCTCATCGGCCCCCTAGGCGTCGTGCTTCCGGTTCGCGCCGGATAATGATAGGTTCTTCGATTCGGAAAGCTTACTGCAGAATGAAGTAGAAGAAGGAGAAGAAGAAGAAGAAGAAGGAGAAGAAGGAGAAGACGAACCTCTCTCCGGACGTCCATTATGCCACTATTTCACCGCGGAAGAATCTGACCTGGCAGGGCACAGTAGGTCGAGGGCAAATTACGTATCCTGAAAAGGAGAACGCGCACCTGCCTTCTCCTCTCACGGAGACAGGACTTTCTTCGCGATTTCGAATTGAAGAGCAAGGATCATTGATCTTGAGAGAATTAAGAGTATTTATTTTGATATTTTTTCATTGCTTAATACGAATACAAATTAATATCATTAATATCCAAATTGTATGAGAAACATTCTTTTAAATAAGATGCGTGAGATCTGTACTTTTTATATTCTTTATACTCTTCTTACCATTATTAATAATGTATATATATATATATATATATATTTATATACATATATATATATATATATATATATATATAATATATTAACCAAGATGAATATTTTGAATATTTAACAAACGACGAAGCAAATTGAATTTCGTAGAAGAAGAGAAAGAAAAAAAAAACGAACGAATGGTTGTATAAAAGGGATAAAATAAATGCAACGAGTCTTCGTAGAAGCAGGATTTTACTGTCGAAAACGGACGAGTCGTTTCCTCGAGAATTTCTCTCTTGTTTCGCGGAGGCGGAGACGTGGAGACGAGGAAGAAAGAAAATAAGCAGAAAGACAGACAGATGGAGAGAGCGAGAGAGAGAGAGAGAGAGAGAGAAAGAGAGAAAAGGGTCGAGACTCGTGCGTCGGTCGATGATTTACACGCGCCCTCGTAACGAATCTATTAATTATTTATGGGGAGTCGCGAAATTTATTTGCGGCACGCCGCGGGGATTCGACGGCCTATGGCCTTAGGGATCCACCTCGAAAATGTGCCTCCAACATAATGGCGTTCCTTTGCTCGCGTGCTCGTCTCTCTCTCACTCTCTTTCTCTTTTTCTCTCTGAGAACTCTTCTTCTTCTTCTCCTTCTTCTTCTTCTTCCTCTTTATCTCTTCTTCAAGTACGTTAATCCTTATCCTTTCTTTAAAAATCATTACTTATATTTTTTCCTTCGTGATAGTCGATAATTCTATCATTTTCATTTATATGAGCTTCGAAACATTCTTTATAAGAAGTTATCTAATACACTTCCATTCAGAGTTTACTTTAATCATATCAAAAATCCTTTTAATATCTACAAGTACGAGGAGATCACTTTAATCCTGAATTATTATTATCATTTTGATTAACGCCGAAGAAACATAACTAATTCTACGACATCTGTCGAGCGTAGAGAAATCCTTCACGCTAAAATTGTTAAGAATTCAGCGAGTAGCAAGAAAATCATTTTTGCAGGATGGTCAACCCTTAACAGTTGCATGGAACGACGGCAAAGTTCTTTGCTTTCCGTTAATAGTTTTTAGCGAGCCGAATGGGAGCCCTTTCCTTTGTTTCTTCGAGAATACGCCGAGACATATGGCGCGAGTCACGCGTCCCTTGGCGAGTCATTCTCAAAACTGGATATTACCCTCGTTACCAGAAGATACCACGACACACCCTTTTGCTCCACCTTTCTCTCTCTCTCTCTCTCTCTCTCTCTCTCTCTCTCTCTCTAGCCCATTATCTATCTATTTCTCTCTCACTTTTTCCTTTCGGAATTCATTCGCGAACGATAGAGAGAATCCTCTTTTCTTCGAAAATAAATTCGTCACGGTATCCAGGCCGTTGCTAATTATTATTGCCACTATCGACGTTGCAAAAGGCGTTTCTCTCCTCCTTTTGATGTTCTACTCACTTGGTAGAGTCCTTTTCCTTTTTCTTTTTTTTTCTCTTCCTTTTTTTTCCTTTTCGCAAAGACTTAATGAGTCTTCTAATCTTCTGCGAGCCGAACGAAAAGCTGACACCAAGGGTGCCGCTCCAAAGTACCAGTTAAAAGGATTCGAGTAGGCGTCAGTGCAGAGCAATTAGTCTTTCCACGTCCTTCCCTTACACCTCCTGCCACTATAATTATGCTTTTCCGTATTTGCTTTGCCACCCGTGATTTTCTTTCTTTTTCTCTTTGTACTTTACCTTCTTTATCGTTCACGTTCTTATGAAAATACTTTTTATCCAACGTTCTCATTTTTTTCTTTTGACATTTTTTTTATTTCATTAATATTTCGTAATTGTGTAACATGAAATTAAAATAGATGATAAGTAAATTTAAATTTTAAGAAATTTCATTTTATGATTATCTAAAAAAGACCACTGATCTTCAAATTTTTTCAAATTGATCTCGATTTATATCTATATTTAATATCGAACGAACGAAGAAATTTCTAACTGAAACGAGGCGGACCGGTTGAAGACGATTCGTTCGTTTCTATTGTCAAAACGATAAACGTATCTCCAAGTGGTCGAAGAGTATTGTAATGTCTGGTCGTCGCAAGCAACAATACTCAGGGTTCACCTCGCAAGGATTCTGTGTGCGAATTAGAGCAAATCCTTTCTCCAAACGTTCGCTCTAATTCGGTACGAGGAGTATGCAATAAGAGGCGCAGCGGGAAACCATTCACGAATTTCTCTTGGAAAAGAAACGGGTTCGAAATGAGTTCTAGACAGACAGAAAGACTGAAAGAAAGAGAAAGAGGGAGAGAAAAGGAGAAAGAGAGAGAGAGAGAGAGACAGACAGAGAAAGGAAAGGAGATTATATCTGGCTCTTGCTCGTTCAAGAGCATTAAAAGTCTACGACTGTGGACTGGAAATGACAATGCTTGCTGTCACAATATGTACAGACGGTATAAGAAAATATTTTTGAAATTTTTAACAGCCGTGTAAAGTGGGTATTTACTCTTTTTAATTGTACGTATTATATAAAATATACGATTCTAACAAAAAGAGGAAGAAAGAATCGAGGATATTAAAATTATAAAAAAAAAGCAAGACCAAAACAATTTCCTCGCGTTTAATCTACATTAGATCGAAAGAGAAAAAAAATAAATCTCTGAATTTTCTTAAGGGAATACGAGAAGAAAGAAAAAAGAAGTTTAAATCGAATTTCAAACGATTACCCGTTTAAATCATCCCACAAAATTGTTCGATTGGACGATGGTAATAGTAAAATTTCATTCGAATTACATTCGCGTGGTTTCTACGTAGTCTGAAAGAAACCGCAAAGAGATCATCGATCTCTTATGTGAAATCGACTTTTGGATACACACAGACGTACACATTGAAATGGGAGGCTCTTAAAACAACACCGACGATAAAATGGAATTGCAAATCAAATAAAAGCCCGAGCCTAATCTTCCACCTCGAAATCATGCTCCCGCAATCTCGTTTTTAATCAAGTCCGATCGCGCGTCGTTCCGGACGAAATCTCTCTCTCTCTCTCTCTCTTTCTCTCTTATTCTTTCTTCATCTCTCTCTTTCTCCATCTCTCTCTCTCTCTCTCTCTTTCTCTGTTATACATCGAACAGAGTGGATGATTCGGCCGCGTGCGTACGCGGCCCTCCATTGTACTCCAAATTGGCTTTTTGTGGCGAGTTAATATAACATCGAAGACGTTTGCAATTTTTTAGCCGACGGCACAGAACACTTCAAAAGCAAAAACTTCAGCACATTTAGTCGAGTACGTCCAAGAGTTGATCGATAAACGAACAATAATAATACGATTATATTTTTAAAGTAAGATCGAATTGGACGATAAACGAAAAGATCGATGGACGAGTAGATAATACCGGTCTAATGTAAACGAACTGATGAAAAAAGTCTGATAGATACTTAACTGCTAACTGGCCAACGTTTTTACGAGTGTTTCGAGTGTCCTCGAAAGAAAGAATCGCGAAACTCGAAAGATCCGCTTGGTTTCCTGCTTACGTGGACTTATCTTTGAACTTTAGAAACTCTACTACACTTGGCCGAATTTATTTTTCCTACTAGTCTCTTCTCTTCTCTTTTTTTATCTTTCTTCCTAAAAGGAGCCGTCGTCTTCTTGCTTTTCTCCAAACGTCCTGCATGACGTGGTGCTTGTTATTACGGTATTACGGATATCGAATGTCCTTTTTGGTAACCATGCCCTGGCGCTACATAATACATGTAGGGAGAAAAAGAGATAGAGAAGAGAGAAGGAAGAAAAAACCTAGTTCTTGTATACAATACCAAAGCGCACAGCCTGCAGTTCCGCCCACTTCCGGACCCTCGATGCATTCTCGAAAAATGGTGTCTAACTACCCTTAGCGGCTTAGCCACGTAAAACCTTAGAAAGAAGAACCACGCTTCTTGCATTTCTTCTCTTTCTCTCCCTCTGTCTCCCTCTCTTTATTTCTCTCTTTCTGCATTTTATTCCCATTTCTTTTCTCTTTTTCGTTCTCAATGAAATGTACATCGGAATAATGCCGAGACGGAGCCAACTTTTATTTTTCTTTTTTAAATTTATTATACCTAAATGTTCGATATCTCTTGAAATCTTTTGTGATAATACTTGACAAATACGAATACGTAGATATAAAAGAACTATATTTTAATGCAGTATTACTCGTCTCGACTGTACAATTTTTTCCTCTGCATAATTTAACACGAATCATTATAATATATGATCTATCTTGAAATAACTCCATATACCTAAAAGTTATAAGATAAATCTCTTGAACAAGACGATCTCCGAAATGGTATAGAACGATGTAATAAGATAGTTAAATTATAAGAAGAGTTCCTCGTTAGAGATTCGTTCCTTCGAATTTATTTCGTTCCGGGATATACGTAAGGACCACTCACCTTCGTAAAAAGAATGAGGATTCTCTTGAGCATACACCCACGCGTATCACAAGTTTCTCTCTTTCTCTCTCGCTCGTGGCAAAGAAATTTTTTTCAACCCTCGCAGACACGCTTCTTCCAGAGAAACGTGAACGAATATTCTTGGTGGGCTTTTATTACGGTTATTCGAAGGATCACGTATGGGATCCAGGCACACCCCGTAACACCCACTTCCCTCTCCTTCAAACTCGGTTACGGGATACCTTAGGCCGTAAGAAGTTAAACGGACGCGTTATTTTCTCGAAAGGACACTCGACACTTTTGCGACTATATGTATGAAAACATATGTGCCTTGAAGAAAATGAAAAGACCACCATCACCAACACCACCATCATCTACTACTACTACTGATACTACAATAACAACGACTTAGGTACGTGATATCGTTGCGTCCACTATATGAAACTTATGTCCAACGATAAGTAAGTGTGAACGAGCGATATTATGACTCGTTCATTGTAAGATATCTATTGTACGTTTCGATTTCTACGAGACAACGAGATCGAATTCGATATTTCTCGTATCGAGTACGACTGACAATGAGTTTCTCGATTTAATCTGCGTGCAACAGACCGAAGACTCTTCGAAAACAATATATATACACATACCATATTTTCATTGTGTATACAACTTGTAAGAAAAAAAATAGATACTTTCGATGAGAAAAAGAAAAATAAATATCGAAATATATCGAATTTTGGTATGCGATCGTGCGGTCGGTTCTTTGAGAGTTTAACGATCTCGTTAAAGATATATTATTACTATTTTTTTAACCAAGGTTCTAACAACGCCTTAAAACGCCGGAACTCTTGAATCGACATCTTTTAAATGCCCAAACGAGAAGGTCGTTTCTCGTTGCACGTGGTTTGCTTCGATAAGCGAAAATACAAAGGGACAGAGCGAGAGAGAGAGGGAGAGAGAGAGAGAAGATAAGAATATTGCAATTTCATTGGCCTTGTGCGTCCACCTTTCTTTCGCTCTCTCTTCCTCTCTCGCTCTCGTTGGATAGCAATTTCATTTTATTGCAAACGATTCACTGTAAAAAAGGGTTCGAACGGATACGATTTTACGACGAATACGGGTACGTAGGTGTTCACCAATGGAATCGTTCGGAATCGTGTTAGCGATTGTTACGAGCCGCGAACGTGATTTTAATCGAACGGAAATGATCGGCGAAAGGTTCGCTTATCGTGTATCTCGTTTGAGATTCGTTATACAAAAGTTATATGCGCGCTGTTTCCATGCAGATGATTTTTAAAACGAATACATTCATTTGGATTGGAATGAAATGTGTGAAATAAGAAAACGACGACAGGAAGAAAGGCAGGTGTGCGAAGCCACAAGTGTCCTTCGAACATTTCTAATGAACCACCATCTCGAGTGATCTGGACAACGTCAGTTAAGAAAGAGAAATAAGAAACAGAAGAGAAGAAAGGAACGTTCCGGTGAAAAATCCGACTCGACCAGCGTTACTGGCTAACTTCTGGACCACAAGTGGGGTGTCCGAAACTGGACACCAAGCAAATGTGATCGGACGTCAAACAGGAACTGAAAAAGGGCGGAGTTAAGCTCCTCTTGTTACCGACGCCGCTGATTTATCGAACGGAAGTCGATTAGGCTCAATCTAACAGCTCGTTGCAAAGCAAATCCAAAGAAATACTTTACCATAGTTAAGCAGTTTTCGAATGTACGAAGGTAGATACAATTTGTTGTTCGATTATTTCGACTGTAAATAATATTGTGTTATTGCACTGTTGTATGTTATTTCAATCGTATTTGAAAATTGTATGTTCTGGTATATTTGCAAGGTTGCAACTTTCAATCGATCGAAGTAAAACCAGCGCACCGGAAGAACTCTAATCCGTATCAGTCCTTTTTTCGAAGGATTTGCACGGGTTCGGTAGAATTAGCCGATGGCCCACCAAGGGATGATCCTAAATAAACACGCGTGCGGCCACACGACCCTCATCCCTACCACTACTCGTGAAAATAGTTTCAACTCGTAGAATTTTTCCTTCTTCTTGTAGGGAAACGTCGTCAGTAAGCATGGGCATCGGCAGCGGCAGGCAACAGCCTTCTCGGCAAACAGGATCTTTACAATGAGTACGCATTGTCGAGGGTAAAGGCAATGGCAGCAGGTCGTCTTCGTTCCTTCGTTGCTAAGGAGAAAAAAAAAGGATGAATTCGTAGGAGGAAAACGAGGATGAAAAAAGGTGGTGTGCCTTCAACCGCCCTCGTTTTTTCACCCCTCCACCATCTCCTCTTTTTCTCTTTCTCTTTCTCTTTCTCTTTCTCTCTCTTACACCCTTCATTCATGAACGCCTTTTCAACGTTTACAGGCTGCGTTATGTCACCGTATTTCCAGCCTCGCTTTTCCAAGCGACGAAAACGGAGCAGCGATGCACGACACTGATCCTTTCGAATGATCGATTGAAGATTTCATGGAAACCATCCTTACAGTGACAACGAAACTTTTCTACAATTCGCAAGTTCCCTGACGTTGCAAAAATTCTTCCTGTAAATATACGGTCGAATAAATTCTTTGTATCATTCAAGAATCATAGGGAACGAAGAATGAGATAGAAGATTACATTGTTTGATATTTTTTCATAAGATCATGTTGTAGGTTTTAAAATATTTTGAAACAGTAACATCGATGAGAGATATTTTTTAGTTTTTTCTTTTTTTCATTCTTTTGTATTCATTCATTTTGAACTCATTCATGAATAGGAATCCAATTCATGAATAATCTCGAGTTTACGTTCGAGATTATACGTGGAAATCTTTTTCTTTTTTTTTCTCTTTCGTTCAGTAAAATGGAAAAATTATGAAGAGAAAAGGAAGGAAGGAACTGTTATATCTCGTTTCGACCCTACGCAGATCTTACTATTCGTGTTTCACAGGAAGTAGAGCCGGACGGAGCGAATGCCCTTTCCACCATTTTAGGATCTTCCATTCAGGTGTAATGGTCAGTTAAAGACTATCCAAACATCAAGACCCACCACCGGTTTCCTCCTCGATGAAGATTTTTATCTCTTTTCGAAGTCCTTCATGCTGAATTCTCATTCGTCCCATGAACTTGTTTCCTTTGTTAAGTAGTACATATAAGGCAATACTTTTGTACAAAGTTTAAGTTTTAAAAATATCAATTGTATGAAAGTAAAATTGAACGAAATTACTATCAATATTATTGTTGTTATTATTACTGATACTATTATTATTGTTATTATTATTATTCAATTATACAAACTGAAATAACAATAAGTGCTTCAACAACGTTATGATCTTTCAAAAGTTCCCAAGTATGGACCACCCTCTAGAAAGTCTAAATAGTGGAATCATCTCGAGTATATTTATTCACGTGATCTTTGAACAACAAACGCAAAAATCCTTAAATCCTAAATCAACCTGCCGGCAGGCGAAACCGAAGGCCGACTGCAAACATACGGCGGCAGTCTCTGTCGAAGTACCACGGTTCCCGCTCGAATCTGTCAAAAGTCAAATATTGGCTATCCAAATAAGACGTTCTTAGCGGTCTCTCCGAATCGTTGCAACTAAATGGAGCGATTCTCGATGTTCCACGAAGTTGCCGACACCCGTTTCGAGATAATTTAGCTACTACTCGT
Organism: Vespula vulgaris; assembly: GCF_905475345.1. NCBI lineage: Eukaryota > Metazoa > Arthropoda > Insecta > Hymenoptera > Vespidae > Vespula > Vespula vulgaris. Next base: position 3,317,555 of record NC_066601.1, on the reverse strand, counting down.
TTTCTATTCAAATATAATCAAATATTTCATCTAATAACAGTTAGAACGATCTCTATCGATATTATTCCCGTTAAAGTAAAACAACTTTATGATAAAGTCCAATAAAATAATTAAACGTACAGGGAAACATTTTGAAATTCGTCGAAATAAATTTAATATTCATCAAATTTCACATCGTCAAAATAAAATTCCTTTTTCTTTTTTTTTTTAATCATCCTGTGAATTAATTTCCATAAAAGTTGTTAACAATTCAACAGCATCTGTTTACAGAAAAGAAAGAAATATTCGAAGAAGGAAAGCACTCGACTCGTCTCGCCTCTTTTCACGAACGAAATTGTAAAAGTGTTTTTCGCAAGGCAAGTCAAGTCGAGACTAGGCACCGGTAGGCTTTTAACTTCGTGGACTCCTTATCTCCAAACGAAACGACTCGCCTTCTTCCTTCCTCTCGTCCTTTCTCGCGGTAGCGACGAGAAAGAGAAACAAAGGAAAGGAACAAAAAAAAAAAGAAGAAAAATAAGAAGAAGAAGAAGAAGTGGAAGGACGTTTGCGAAGACAATGACCGGTGTTCAAACACGTCTGAAGTAGTCAGGACTTGAATAAAGAACGAGGTGACATTGATTATTGTAAAAACTACCAATATATCGATTGGTTATTTCATTTTAAATAAAAAAAATTTTTAGTATTTGAAATACAGATACGATTTATTAAATGTTTGTCAACTTGATTAACATCAATGTTAATAATTTTAACATATCGATAGTTTAATTTTGCAAAAAATTATATTAACGTAAATACTAACAAAACCATATTAAAATTGAAAACTTCGAGAGTAGTAATATAATTTACAAAAATGTATATAATTTCATAAGCATCTGATTTCAATACATTACTTCTTCATAAACGTATGACAATAAAATAAACATATAAAATAATAAGCGCATAAACAGAAAATAATAAACTTCTATATTTTGTTTGAGAATATATTGTAAAAGTTTCGATAATGATACCGTATAGGTATATTAACTTTGAATAAAAATGTAATATTCTTGTACTCCAAAAGAACGATAAATTGTTCTTGAAAGCTTCGAAAATTGTTCGTTATAGACGAGAAAAGCTTTGAAATTTTGCTAAGGAGTAACCCATCCTCTTCTTACCCTTTTCATTCTCAAGTAGGATAAATATTTAAACACAGGCGGTCACGGCAGAACGCGGATGCGGCGAACCCTTTCATTTGTAAGAACAAGCTCAAAATTAGTTTGAAGGAGGTAGCGACATTCGGGAAAAGCGTTGAACGAAAAGCCTTTCGAGCTTCCGGTAAAAGTGTTTCGCTGGGAGCAAAAGTTAAACACAGGTGTGCCAACGAAATACATAACGAGTGGAATTTTTCAAAAGTGAAGAGAAACGAAGAGAGAGAGAGAGAGAGAGAGAGAGAGAGAGAGAGAGAGAACGAAGAACTTCTCGTGTAGTAACCACGAGACTGCTTCACGTATTTATACCGCGTTTACGAACGACTTTTAAGTATCTTCTTCTGTATTCTCACTTCCTCACCTACTCGTTCTCTCTTTCTTTCTCTTTTTCTTTCTTTTTTACTCTCACTCTCACTCTCACACTCTCTCTCTCTCTTTCTCTCTTTATACGTGCAAATCGATATACGGTTTCTCTGTTATCACCGACTAACGAGACGATTTTAAGACCATCCCGACGCGCTTCTGCCCATTAACCGAGGCAGCTGGCGATGAACGACGCTTAGGCACGATATATGAAAGAAAAAAATAAAGATAGAGATTCCTTTCACGAGTACCTTTATTTAAAATACTTAAAAAGATACTCTCGTCAGACTGGTGAGTATTTGAATTTCCATTGAAGAATTTCTCTCTCTCTCTCTCTCTTTACTTCTTGCATTCAATTCATACTAAAAAACGAATATATCGTTTGGAATGTGAACTTTGCAGGAAATAATTTGATGGTAAGAAACTTTACTGAATAAAGGGAAGAAAGAAAGAAAAACAGAGACAGAAAGAGAGAGAGAGAGAGAGAGAGAAGGAGAGAGAGAAATAAAAAAGTCGAGAGCGTCTGCCTTCTCTAATCGCTCAATCGCTAAAAAATTCACAAAAAGTAGACACGTTCTCTTCCTCCCTCCCCCCTCTCTCTCTCTCTCTCTTTCTCTTTCTTTCACTCTTTCTCGAAGTAGAGGAAGGTTGGGTAGAAAAAGGAAAGAAGAATGTTGAGAAACAAACTGAGACGAAAGAGTTCGCTGCTGGCATGGCACCGCCCTTGCACTCCACCCATCCATCTCCGGCGTGCATATATTTTTGGGCAGCTAGTTTTTTCTCTCCTCGAGGGAGATTTATCACGACCCTACGCCTCTTTCGCGGTGCCCTGCTCACCATCAGTGCCCATTCTCTCGACGTGTGGCAGGGAATAATTGGCAGAGCGGAGGAGTGCCAAGACACGAGTTCACCGAGACGACTTCTCCTCTTTCGAGTTACGTTTAAAGGAACAAAGTAAATGATTTCAAAACAAAACAAAAAATTCTTACGAATCCAATTCCCAGTTTTGATTTGGTTACGATTTTTAAGACATTAAATTCGTCACTTTTCGTACGAAGTTTGTCTGTGCTGATTTCAGCGACAGATATGGACAAACTATAAACTACAAAAGCAAGCTATATGTTCACTAATTATTAAAGAACGTTCTTAAAGGAATGATTGAAATGTTCGAAAAGGTTTACTCGGTTTTTCACTCGCTGGAAAGGGAACAAAGCTTTTTCAAAAATTCGAAATAACCAGGTCCTTGCTTGAATATTCGTCTTTAAAATAAGATCTTGTTCATTAAAATCGTTCAAGAATTATAGTTGTACTAATTGTTGGTTTAAACCATTAGAAAACCAGGAACGATGAACAGCCTTAATGAGATCTCATCGTTTGTTAGGAGGAAATAAACGAGATCGAGGATACTGGATCGAGTAATTCGAATACCGAGTACTCTTCATGAGAATGCATTAATGAAGTTGAGTTTCTCCCTACTTCGATGCTTTTCGATGACTCTACTACGGATCGAGACTCCTAGAGCATTATTAATGTTCTAGTTAGCTCTTCGAAGGATTAATTATCTATATTTCTCTAGATATTCTTATATGTAGACGTAAGAATATCGAAAATCGAACATTTTCGATTTGTCGACTTTGAGATATTAACAAATAAATTCATATAGATAATCTTATCATAATGTTAAAATATCAAGCAATTATGAAAAAAATCAATTTACCTAAAATATTAAAAACATGTGTATGATCTCTTTCAACGAGTATTATAATTTCAAATTAAAAAAACGAATAGCATTCGTTCATTCATAATCGACGATTATTCGAGACTATCAAGATTAATTTACACACAAAACGCAGACTTGCACGAAATCTTCCAACGAATGAAATCGACGTTAGTATCTATTAACTTCTGTAAATCGTTCGCGAATTCCCGTTGAGTTTGCGCACGAGATGTCGGCATTGCGATTTCAATCTAAAGTTAACGGCGATCGTTGTCCTTTGCCATTTATCGTTGGTAGTTCGTAGCTCGGCGCCGACAATTAAGCCATATCGTAAAATCAAACAGTACGGTCAATTAAGTCGCATTGGCGTACGAGTAGCGATACGAGCCGCCAAAGAATGTCGGATAATCGACCCACTTCTTCTGGTATTCTTGCAATTTCCAAACGACTTAATTGCAACCCGTTAACGGAACGAGCTCAGCTCTTTCGCGTTTGTCTGTTGTGGCCGCCGATCAATGTAAAAAAATTTACTCCTCTTTTTTTTCATTTTTCTGTTTTCTTTTTGTCCTTTTTTTTTAACTCTAATTCTCTAACGATCGATCTTCGTCTCTCATAGAAAAAGAATCTATAGGATCTATATAAGACCACTAACAAGAAATGAGATTACCCGATTATGTTATTCGTGTAATTACTACAAAATTCTTTTTTGCAAATTAATATCTTATGATCGAGTAGCAGACAAGTATGATTACAATCATCAAACACAAATGAGACACAATCTCAGTTAGTATCATTACAGTAATATGAATTAACGCACGAGTCTTTTTCAAAAATATTCTCCGAAACTTCTTCTTTCGATTTGCAAAAACGTATGATTAAAATCATTAAGATTAAATGATATATCCTTTGACTTTAATTAGTATTATTAAAGTAATATAAATTAACGGACAAGTTTTTTGTAAAAATATTTTCGGAAACCTTATCTTCAGACTAAATAAAGAAAGGAAAAAAATGAGAGAGGAGAGAAAGAGAGACAGAGAAGTGAGAATGTGTGCGCTCGAAATGGAATTTGGTGCGACTATGCAAGCAAGCCCGAAGCGATGCACTCGATCATGTTGGTAGTGCACTCTCGAGATGCTCATCTTGAGCGAATCGCTGTCCTTAGGCTCCTTTGTTTTTTTTTCCTTTCGAAGGAAGAAGGAAGAGAAACATGCAGCTTGCCCTAAATGCGATCTACGTAGTGCGAGAATGAGGGCGTCTTGAAAAGCAGTTGGCCTGCGAAATTGTGTTAACCCATGGAACGTTCCATGGTGTCTGCTGTTTGATCGTGGACGATTTCGCGTCACCTCGAGGATCGCTTCGAGCCATCGACGATGATCTATGCGTTGGAAGAGGGCGTGGAGGATCGATGCTACCCCATTTTTTTCTCTTGCGTGATTTATCGCTGTGATATCGTGCCACCCTATGTGTCGAAGGTTTGAAAAAGGATTTTTATGAAAATTTGTTAGTTATTTTCGCATCTCGACGTATACAAATTTATCTTCTTCGAATATCGTTCGACACGGCTTTGGAATGATTATAAAGTTATTTAAAATTATTCACAAGCTTTTCTTATCTTTTCTCTTTTTTTGATTTATCGCTGTGATATCGAATCATCATGTTTGTCGAAGATTATCACCGAAACGATATCATCAAAACTTCGTAATTATTTCTACGACTTGACGTATAAATACTTATCCTCTTCGATTTTTTAGATTTTTTCCATTAGATTTTTTCCGATATCTTCGGACGATTATAAAGTTATTTAAAGTTGCTCTTATAAGCTTGTTTCTTTCTTCTCCCTAGATAAATGTAAAAACATTTCAACGTAAAACACTATCATTTTTCGATAATGAAAGACGTAACAATATTTCATACGATACACAATTATTTAGTTCGAAGGCTCACACGAGTAACTTTGTATCGTTCTCTTAACCCTTAATTAACCGAACGAAGTGGGCGTTACTTTAGCGCTATACCTTCCATCGATCACCGTTCCGTCTTCGTCAGGACGTCGAGCGATTTTTCCAAAGTACGTAAGATCTTTATCAGCGAAGTGGCAGCCTCGAATAAGCCGAGCAATCTTCTGCTTGCGTGATACGCAAGGCCATTTTTTAAACACTATGTTCCGATCTCCGATCGGCTACGTTTAATGTGCTTATCATTCCTTTCATGGTGACTGGAAAATATTACCTCGTGTTGATCGAGTTATCCATCAACAACTTTCTCTCGCTCTCAATGAATAAAAAATTAATGTAAATAAATAAAACTAATGAACCATTATTATTGTCCGTTCTCCATACTAATTATCTACTGTATTTTGTTTTGTTCCAAGAAGACCGGATAGAATACTTTTAGGCAATTAAAAAAAGAACAGATTGTCGGACGAAATACGAATATAAACTTGACGTTTGGAATTTGAATTCTTCGCCGAAGTCGATGAAAATAAAAGGGGAAGGAGCTACCGTTCTTCTCATTATTAAATATACGAGATGAATCCGGTTGAAACGATCTCTCGACGGTGTGTCTCAACGTTCGAGAATACTTTAACCGGTGTGAGAAGACGAAGACGAAGACGAAGACGAAGAAGAAGAAGAAGAAGAAGGAGAAGAGAAGGACCTTTCGTTTCACGTCGATGCGTGATTTCAAGAAGTGGCTCCATCAGCAACGGCGATTAACCCACGATTCGGCTTAATGGCCGCAGCAGCACTCCGAGTCTTCGTCGTCGTTGTCTCTCCTTCCGTTCAGCAGGTGCTCCAGTCTATATTTTTCTTTCTTATTTTGTCCCTTACTCTTTTTCTCTCTGTCCTTTTCATCTTATTCTTCGATGTTATTTAAGCAGGCGAGAAAATGCTAAATGAAACGAGAGCGGAGCAGCGATGGCCGTCGATCCGTTTCCTTTTCTTCTTCTTTCTTTTCTCTTCTTTTCTTTTTCTCTTTCTCTCATCCCACCTTCCGAAAGGATTTCGTCACACGACATAATCGTGCCAGTCGTAAGCCTCGAAAAGCTACCAAAGAGGCTACGCGATCGCACGAGCGAGCTCACAGCTGCCAGTTTGGCCAGAAATGAATTTGTGCTGCGAACAGGACTGCGATCGTTTTGTCTCTTTCTTTCTTTCTTACTTTCGTTTCTTCTTTCTTTCGCATCTTCCGACACTCGAAAGACTGGAATTTATATCTCCGAGAACGTTTCCGAGCCTAATCGATTGGCTTGGCAAAAACAAATCGTATCCCTCAAAAACATACTTGGACTGGTAAGAAAAAAGCCTTGGCAATTTTCATTCTTGATCTCCCTTTTTCGCTATCTCGTTCTCCTTCTTTCTTTCTCTTTCTCTAACTCTCTCTCTCTCTCTTTTACTTTAGATGCACGCAACAAGAGGATATTCGTATAAAACGTTCCTTTTGTCGGCGCTTCGAGTTAACACCTTCACTCTGACGCACGCCACCGCTCGAAGATAAATTGTACAAAATGTTCAAGTCAAAGAGCACGTTTAGAGGGACGTCCAGTGAACATTTTCTTTCTCTTTCTCACTTTATCCTTTTGGAAGGAGAAAAGAGCACCTGCCAAAGTCTAATGACGTTGTTCCTCGTAATTTATGATTTATTTTCAATCCATTTTACTAACATTTCCATAAGTTATCGTACTAGTTGATACCACAAAATTATATCCCCTTTTCTTTTTCTTCTATCCCTTTGAGATAAAAATCTCGATACCGATTAAAAAGAATCTTCCTGAGTCAGGAAGATTCTCACGTGAAACATAAAGTAGCCCATGGAAATAAGAAAAATCAAGAGGTCGAAAATACAAGCTATGATTTTGCTACCTTCGACCAACCCCTTTGACGATCGACCAATCGACCGACCGATCGATCGATCGATCGAACGATCCTTCGCCGAACTTTCCTCAATTTCTATGCAAACTCACGAAACACACAGAGAGCCACCAACTTGTGGCGAAAAGATGGCGATAGAGAAAAAAAGGATACCTAGAAGAAACTTCTACAACCTTGCTTGCGATTCTCGTTCGCTTGCCCTTGGGCTTCCTCGGAACGAGCGAAAAAGGGGCAGACGGTGGCCAACCCTCGACTGCAGCTCATTGATCCGCTTCTCCATTTCTTTCTATCTTCTATTTTTTATCGACGAACAGAGAAAGAGAGAAATAGAAGCGGAGGGAAAGAGAAACGAAAGGGAGGGGATGATTACACGTGTCTTTTTAACACAAAAGGCTCGAAAACCAACACCGTAATACGACGGAGAGCAGCGCGCCCTGTAATCCTTGCCCTTTTCGGTTCCCTGGCCGACTCAAGCATTTTCGAAAATTGCGATAGTCGCCTCGAAATAAGCCGAGATTGGTTCGAACGACGTCCCACAGGACGTTCCGACGATTTGCCATTTTTTTCTACTTTTTTCTTTTTTTTTTTTAAACTTCCTTCTCCCTTTCTCTTCCTCCTTCGTTCGTCCTTTCGTCGAAATTATTATTTGTTTTTGCCTCTGGGGGTGGAGGTAAAGGGAGGAGGAGAAATCCTCACGGTAGTTATCGCGTCGACGTTTGCCAAAGAGGCAATGGGCCCCTCTATTCGACGGTCACGGCCGATTCTTTGTGGAGGAGGACCGGATCGGAATTCGTCTCGCTTCTTCGCGATTTATCCAATAGGATATATATGGTGTAATGGTGTTCTTTCGTTATGCTCTATCAGCTTTTATACCGACCAAACTTTCTCCATTTCCCCCCATATTAATTGTAACTTTAATTTTTTACATACTTTCGAAAAATCATATCCTTGATTTAAGAAAATATATTATTACAATCTTACTCTTTCAGGACGATATTGCTCGAAGAAATATTTAATATACCCGATAGGACGTATCTATACTCATTTGAAATACAATCGATATGCATTATTTTCTTAGAAACGTTCTACAAATTTGTTCAAAATCGTTGCTTGCTATTCGGTCAAATTGCAGCGATCAACTCGAATAAAATTTCATGGATGTGAGCGATCTGTTGCGATGAAGAAGATGGGAGAAGAAGAGGGAAGGACCAAAAAGGATCAAAGATGGAAGAGAGAAGGTAAGGCGCCTCTCGAACGATAATTGATATCACCTGCCATGTAAATATCGGGTATCGCCGTGGGGCCCTACCTGTCGGCGGAAAAGAGCCTCCTTCCCTCTCCTCCGTCTAAAAGAAAATTACCTAATAACGGACGGGTGAGATAATTACGTGTTGGTTTTAGAAAAAGGGGAGGAAACACCGGTTAATTCTACACCGGCTGTCCCGTGCAAAAAGGTCGCCATTTACTACTCGCGTCCTCCAGCTTGGTCTCCTCTTTGCTTCCAGCCAAACTCGGTTCACTCTTTGGAATGAATCCGAGAGCGTACGCGATGAGAATTTTAATAACCCTTCGACGTTTCGATTCGCTTCTTTATTTTTTTTTTCTTTTTACGTCCCTTTCGAATACGATCGATGACTATTCCTACACCTATATTTATATATTTGATCGTACACGCTTCCTGAATACAAATGTAAGACCAAACGTAACTCAACTTTTATTCTTTTATTTCTTTATTTTTCTTCTTCTTTTCTTATCCAATTCGATCAATCGCTAATAATAAAGGAGAGGGTCGAAAAGGAACACCTTAATCCACCATAACTCAATGTAATTTTAAACTAACACACTCATGTGTCCATCGTGTTTCATGTTATCATCGGATAATTTATTATCGATTTACGTCCGAAGATTTGCCAAGTACAAGTTATACTTTACTTACATTACAAACTTTTACATTATATTACATAATTCTTTTTTTTTTTTTTTTAAGAAAAAGGATAGAGTTATAAAGGGTTAACATTATGTTCCTCGATAAACATACACGCGTTTGATTCGATTCAATTGCATTACCCCAATTATTATCGTCAGACTGGAGATAATCGATCGGGTCATTCGAGAACGGACACTTTAGAATTTCACCGTACACCTGTCTCTGCGATCAGCTGGAACGTTGTAGATCGACGACTTTATGAATGATTTGTGAGCTCAGATATAAAGGAAATCGCACGTTGCAAACGCCTACCGTTTCACCGTTACATTCATCCTTCTCTTTCCTTTGGAGAAACTGGAAAGATAGAAAGAGAGAGGGAGAGAGAGAAAGAGAGAGAAAGATGGAAGAAACGCGTCTATCCGTAAGAGCCGGTCTCTTAACACCTCTTGCGATCATCTCACGCTCGAGACGAGCTTTCATATCGTCGATCTACCCTCTCAACACCTTTTCTTATCGATCTTTTCTTTCTCTTTTACTCTTTCACATATTCTCTCACCACAACCTCTTTCTCCTTTCTTTTACGTGGCTCAATAATGACACGTTCTGTGGCACCTACACTCCTTGGGGTGAGTCTAAAAAATAGAATGAGAATGGCCAGCCGTTTGTTTAGTAACGCGATAGCTCTCGAAAGCCTACAGGCCCTTCGAAGGGCCGCCTGCTTCGTAAACTTCGGCTTCGTTCCTCCGGGTGAACTTTCGAGTATATTTTTTTATTTTTATTTCTCGTCTTTCTTTTTTTCATACTGCTCTTGGCCCTTCGATGAGTCCACGTTTATTGAGTGTAATCTTTCGAATCGATGTCGAGAATTTTTTTTGTAGGCCTTTTATATATGCGAGAAAATATTCGTCGTGGATAAGCTTTCGTTGTAAACATCTCTCTCTCTCTCTCTTTCTCTCTCTGTTTCTTTTTTTCCATTTTTTATATATTTTATTTACGTGAAAATATATTTTAAACGAATAGTTCGTTTCAATTCGCTTAAACTAATTTACCGAGACATCAGCTTATAACGAGTTACACGGCTAACCCTTTATTTTGTAAAATATACAAAACTTGTTCGATACGGAATAGCTCTTGTCAGATTTGAAAACGAAAATGATAGTCGGCCGTTCGGATAGAAAAAGAGATAAAAATCCGTTCGTAGTACCGAAGAAATTCCATCGACTTTGATCTGACTCTTCGTTAAGATCTGACGTTTCGATAATTAGGTAAGCGTTCGAACGGCGGAACGACCTATAATTAACGAGGAAAGCAGACGAGGAAAGATGCTCTCTCTCTCTCTCTCTCTCTCTCTCTCTCTCTCTCTCTTTCCCTCGTTTAAATAACCTGCGTCACGATGACTTTGAAACACCGAACGTTTGCATATCTCCGAGCAGATCGACTTTTTTTTTCTCGAAAAGTCGACCAAGTTCTTTTGGCCACACCTTACAGAACACGTAGGTACAAATTCATACTTGCATAGACGGTACATACAGTTGAACGAAATCGTCGAAAATGAAAATCGGAGGCGTCACGGCTGTCATCCTTGATTTGGGTCTACGCAAACGTGCGATTCAAAGTTTCGATAAAAGAAATGGAAGAGTTCAAAAATGGTAGCCTATAATTAACGACATTAGCGAAGATAAGAGATGGTATTGATGGTTAAAAGAACGCTGAAGAAGAATGCATCGGCAGCTGCAAATGCATGAGCATCGAATCTCGTATTGAGTATGTGCGATTAAATCGAATTGTTCCAAGATATTTCAGGTTTTCGGCTTTGACTTTTAAGGAGAATAAAACGAGTCAATTAATGAGTCATTAACATCGATTTAATGAACCATTTCACGTATTTTCAAGCACATATTTCGATAACTTGTAATCAAAAAAAAGTTTATTATCAAAAAAAGAAATTAATTATACGCGAAACAGTTTATGAATCATTCGTTAGATGACAGAGCAAAAAATCAACCTCTAATAAATAAGAGATTAAATTTCCATTAAAGAAAGAAAAAAAAACAGTATCTTTTTTAATATTTCCGAAATACAAAAAAAAACAAACAAACAAAAAAACAAATATCTAAAAGTTTTCATTTTGAATATTCAACAAACTAATTTCTAATCGGTCTCGTAAAACTACGTCTCGTTTTTTCGAACTCGTATTTTAAAAACTATAAGGGCCATTAGCTTGTTTCCCTCGAAATATGATATTTCTACCTTTCTCTTTAAATGGTGTACCCGATCAAAAAAATATAAATAGAGAAAAAGAGAAAGAGAGAGAGAGAGAGAGAGAGAGGGAGGAAGGGAGGGAGAGGGAGAGGGAGCGTGCGAAAAATAAATAAATAAATAAAGAAAGAAAGAAGGAAAAACAGGATGGAAAGAAATGTTCGAATGCGCAAAAGCGAATACGCCGAGGCGTGGTCATAAACAAGCACGGGGATCGCTATTTATGGCGGTCTAATTAATTCCTATGTGTTCTCAGCCACTTCCCATGCAAATGCACCCCCTCCGCGTGGACCATGCGTGTCTTTATGGCTCTTCATGAGATATAAATGATCTGATAAAATGTTTAAGAGTCCGTCGTTCTCTTTCCCTCTATCTTTTTATTTTGTATGGGTGTGCGTGTGTGCATCTTTCTATCTCTGTCTTTTTTCCTTTCGCGTGGCAAATGACTGCAGGACACTATTATTATAGAAAAATAAAACTGTCCCTGAACGAGCGCGCGCGCGCGCGCGCACACGTCCGAACCGGGCAACGTGGCAAAGAAGAAGCTTTATAGATTTTGCGTCCTCTTTCATCTCTCTCTCTCTCTCTCTCTCTCCCCATCTCTCCCTCGTTGTCTTTTTTTCTCTTTTTCTCTCCCTCTCTCTCTCTCTCTCTCTCTCTCTCTCTCTCTCTGTCTCTCTCTCCATTTCTTTTATCCTTCCTTTTTCGAACTTATGAATATTCATAGGTAGATGGATGTTTCGTAGAAGCTCGAGCGATCCGCAATTTATTTATCCACGAGTAGACTAAAAATTCGTTCGTATTCGAAGATCAAGAAAAAATGGGATGAGTAAACGGATATTTCTTTCTCTTTTTCAATATTCCCTATCGAATTTTTACAACACGATGTGATATTCTTACGATCGAAGAATGATTCCGATAAATCTTTTAAACGAGTACACCTGCCTATATACATTATGTATATTTATATACAATGCACAGATATATTTACACATTCATCGTTCTTGATAATGGTACAAGCTTGATAATTGTAACGAAAAAAGTTGAAAAGCGATCGATATGCATAACTTCGAGAAAGAGATAGAACGTAAGAGAGTCACGGATCGAATCGAAATGGATGAGTAGACATCGAAGAAAGAAGGAAGGACGTTAATAGCCTCTTAAGATCGTGTATCGTCGAGAACTCGCAGGAGCTTCCATCAGTGTTACCTCCTTTACAAGCCAGAGAACGAGCGTGTTTGCCGCGTACTTGCCTGCTTGCTTGCTTGCTTGCTTGCTTGCTTTCCTTCTCACTGAGAAAAATGAAGGCACATCTCTCCTTCCTTTTCCTCCGTTAGAGAGGACACGGCGGCTTGTCACGCACTTCGTACGACGTACCACTTTTCCATGGCTTGCTTCGCAATTTGCCCGAACCACAATCGCTATCGGAATGTTCTCATAATTATTGGCGGCTTTATTGCGCAACCAGCACAATTCCGATTTTCCTTTACGCGTATAGGAATGTACGAACGTTTACACCAACATTTTTTACGTAGTTAAACGTATTTATACGTACGTGTACGTTTATACGTCTATATACATTTCATGTACATGTGAAGAAAAAGAAAGAATACGTGTACATGTAGAAGATACTCGTACATCTATAAAATAAGGAATAGTAAGAATGAAGAAGGCATGTTCAGAAAACGATCGCAGCGTAGGAGCGACTCGAAGAGAGAAACTCTCTAAGGAATCGCATAAAATTAGCATTTTCTAAGGCTTACGTTGCTTCCCACGGTACACGCGGACCGACACGGACCTAACTACGAGCCTATCACTACCTTCTCTCGCGACTAACCCGTGTGGAATAATAAGGAGCATCCTCGATGCATCGCTTCCTCGAATCGAGTATCCTGCATTCGAATACGACTCGTCTCTCTTTTTCAAAACCCTACACGCTTCGCGAAATCTTCTTTGAAGATTGCTTGTCGAATGTACATGCAGAAGGAAAGAATCGAGATAAGAGCGAGGCCGACGATCTACCGTCGGTCTCCTTCTCTGTCTATTTCGTTTCCAGCCGTTCGTAAGTAGATCCTCGTTCTCTAACAAGATCTTCTCACCTTTATTGTCACGTAACAACTTCACATACATATCAAAAATCGATATAAAGTTCCTCGCTTCCTTTATGAACGAGCTTGTGTGAAATGTTATTTGATAAAATAGATAAAATTATGTAAGTTAATTTTTTTTTATATTAATGACAATAAAATTGACTTAAATCGCATTATGATCCGAATTTTTTCAGTCGAACGAGTAAAAAAATTAATTATCACTTATTTGAATTATTAAGTAGAAAAGGAATTATACATATATACATATGTATATATCGAGTTCTGAGAAAATGATATTTTTTTAAAGAACGCAAAACTAATTGAAAAAGCGTGACGAGCAATGACGTGCGCCGAAGAAAGCGTACCTTTCTCCTCGGCATAAATTTCTACCTGCAGTCGGCCTCTTAAACGTTCCTCTGCAACGCGCCATTTACCCCTGACCGGCTAAGGGACGCGTGACACACGCGACTGGCACGCGCGTCACGCGTTGCGCTTCTTCCAATGCTAAAACCTGTTTCTTCGTCGAGCGCAAACAATGTCTTCTCCTCCTCCTCCTCCTCCTCCCCCTCGCCCTCACCCTCCTCCTGGTCCTGCTCCTCCAACAACTTTAACCAACAATAAGTGTTCCTATTCTTCGATAAATTCGATCAAACTTTTCTACATAAGCGATGAGTTTTTTCTTTTTCAAAATAAATGAATGATTATCGACATTATTAATGATAGTAGTAGTAATAATAATAATAATAATAATAATAGTAATAACTAATTCAATGTAACTCAAGTTACGTTCGTATTAAGAAAAAAAAAGAAAAAGAGAAAGAAAACTTTCGAGTTTCTCCCTCAAGATAAAAGTAAAGCATACACTACAGTTTACTCAAGTAAAATAAAAAGAAACAAACTGAAAGAAGGTTTCGCGTTAGAGAAGAAACACGATTCCAAAATATTATCGGATTTTCCTCTGCGGTCCTCCACATGCGCACTTTGGTACGCCGAAAGTTTCGAAACAAACGTCAAGCTTTAACAACGTGACCACCGAGAAAAAGTAGGAAGAAAGAGAAGGAAATATATCGGGGGTAAAAGAAGAGGATTTTCTTGAAAATAAATGCATTGTCCTGTTGTTTCCATATACAAAGCTTTCAGGATATTCAATGGGATGAGGTTCGTACAAACCAAGGGATTTTTTCGATTTTTCGGTTATTACAGCCTCTTCGTAGTTCGGTGCTCCATTGCAAAAGGAACGTCGGATGCTGGATCGTAGATATCATGGAAAAGAGAAACTATTGTCCTCTCGTATCGACGATCTCGTCCTTCCAAAATTCATCTATACATTTTCAACTCGGTTGCTTTGTTCGCGATAGTCGGCTCGTTAAAAATCTCACGCGCGATTCGTCCGTCGCAGCTTCTCTTCCTTCATCTCTCTCTCTCTCTCTCTCTTCTTCTTTTCTTTACTGTTTCTTTCCTTTATGTTAAAGGTAAATCTTAAGACACGATGAAAGGAAGAGGAAGAGGCAAAAAGAAAAGGACAACGATCGATCTGGACCAGGATGAACCTTCGATTCGACTCCGAATTGTTCTTTTTCGGTGTCCACTGTAAAATGGCCTTCCGAACTGTCAATTGTTCCTTTCAAACTTGCAGCTGACCGGTATGAATTATTATTATTATTATTATTATTATCATTATTATAAAACATTTATTTTTGCAATGTAATTTCAAGCTGCAATGGTATCTCGAATGATAACACAAAAAGTTTGGTTTTCAACTTCTCGATTCTTTTAATACCATCACAGATTTCTTCCTCTCCCATTTCATCTCGTCTCATCCGATTGAGAAAATCTCCGCGATACGATCGGAACAATACTGACAACCCACGCATTCTACCCGATACGATTGAAATCCATTGTTGAGCGGTCATGTACCATAAGATTGAAGGTTATTATTGTTTAATACGGTCAATAAAGCTGCATTATAGTACTACACCCAGAGACGTAATACTAAGGTTGCACTAAGGTTCTTGAGTTACTTCAGGGGTTCTCCTTCTCCTCATTTTTCATGACTTTAGATATATCGTGATTTGATCTTTATCTTGCTTTCTATTATTCTCTATACGAATTAAATTTAAAGATTTCATCTGGATTATTATGGGGAAAGAAACAGAAACGAAATCGTTGCTCGACGATAACGTTAACATAAGTCATGTTCGTGATAAATAAAAATATTACAACAGCTAAGAAATTTTTACAAAATCGATGATTTTATAAAATTCATCTGTTGCTATTATAAAAATGTATTTAACATTTACGATAGAGACAGAATCTGTTTGATAATGAGTACCGCTGGAACCGAATCGAAAATCTTCTCTCATTTCTCTGAGTTTAAAAATAATCAAGATCATGATCCATGCCGACCGAATGAAAAACATTAATTTCAAAATTATCGAGATGGCACTCTCTCGAATTCGCGGCTTATAACGCGATAGCCAAGACTAAAGGCAACGGGTTTTTTTGGAGCCAATCAATGGAAGCCGCTACTCTTGGAGTTCTTTGTGAGAAAGATCCAACCAACTGAGCCAGTGATTGCCAATACGGAAATGTTGAAGAAAAAAAGGGGCCACAGGTAGAGCTTGTCTTCTCTCACGGTTTCACTTTTGATTTATTTATCGTTCTCGACCAAACGAACGATTACGTCAGCTCGAGTGTTTCTTCCCCGTCGCTTATAAACGTTCCGATCGTTTTAATGGCTGAGGTCATTCGACTGGCCGAGCGGACACGATCGCAAATTGTGCCATATAATAAAATTCTTAATTCACGTTCATTCGATTATTGCATCGCACAGCAATAATATACGTACATTAATAATGATTATCAAATGAATCATTGAACAAATTATTTACTTTTTTTATTCTATAAATTATAATCGCTTTCTCCCTCTAAATCAGAAACATCGGGACGATATTAAAAAAAAAAAAAGGAACGCAAAAGAATTTCTTAAAAATTGCTTATTCATGATCGATAAAAAACTCTCTTCTAATCTACCTCGATCAACACTTTTCATTAATAAAGAAATTTGATTATCAGAGGAACAACAGGGATAGTAAATAAGTATTATCATGATAATAATAGGAATCCTTTGTATAACGAAGTTTGAATCCTTTTGAAAGGATCTAGATAGAATTATACTCGAACAATGGACTTTTCGAAGCGTCAATAGCAACGCATTAAGAAAGCAAACATGAATCGATCGATCGGTTTTGGACGTCGAACGAACGTTATCGGCATGTGGCTCAATTAAAACGGGATCGAGACGAAATTAAAGATCCATATCGCGGTTGTGGCCCGATCTATGGTTTGAATATTTTTCATTCTCATTCGTTTCTATCTTCGTGCTCCAGATCCTTCCAATCCGTTTCGTAATACATACGGTCCTAGAGATCGAGACGATACATTTTTTATTTTTATTTCTTTTTCTCCTTTATATATATATTTTTTTTATGAGAGAAAGAAAGAGAAAGACTTGTCCTTTTCCTTTTTTTATCTAAATAATCGTAACAATCTGGAAATTCGTTCTTTCTCGATTATTGACGCGTAAAGCCATAGGTTTAATTAAAGACTCGATCGCATACGTTCGCTTTGATGAATAGTCCAAGTGGCAAAGGTTCGACCATTCGTTCATCGATTCACTCATGCCAGGTAAGGCGTCACAGGGTAACCATTAATTAAAAAACTTTCAGTCGAAAATAGCGCGTTACGTGAATTTATATACGATGCATAAAAAAAAAGAGAGAGAAAGAAAGAAATGTACATACATGCACATATATATATTTCATCCGATTTTCTTTTCTTTCAAATTGATCAATGATATTATTTTTTTGAAGTATGTAAAGCCAATAAGAGAACCATAACAGAAAATATTTTAATATAATTGGCTATTAATTCTATATCAGGTATATGCGATAAATACGTGTGTACTTACATTAAGGAATTACTTCGAAAGACGCAGGTATCGGTAATTTAAGAACGATAAATCGATCTATCAGTTGATATCCGATTACCATCTCTTACCCTATATCTTCCTTCGCGTTTAACGTAAAAGACGTTAAGGATTAAAAATATAACCGTTCCAGGATTAATCCTGTGCTTATTTGAGAAAATAATACGCGAATGACGGAACACGAGAGGCTCGATCGAATATCGAGTTCCAGGCTGAATTGGTACCAGCTTGGTTCGTGTTGATGTCCCGATAAAAACAAAAAGAGGATGAGTAAGAAGATGCAGAAGAAATAAAACATATGAAAAGAGGACAAAAAAGAACGAAAAAAGAAAAGAAAAAAAAAAAGAAAACAGAGACGACAAAAAAAAGAAAGGAAGAAAGAAAGAAAAGGTAAGAAAAGTGGATTAAAAATATTATGTTTCACGATATTACACCATCATATCTCGAAAGAGGGAGTAAAGAGGGAGTGGTTACTATACTCGCGATTTCTTGGCCGTGGTTCGTCGAAGCCGAGGTTAAGTTCGAAATCCTCTTTGCGCGCGTTTTCACGGTTTTACGTTTCATAAACACGGAGGTAAACCGTCGGTGGGGTTGGAAGAAATAAGAAGAAGGAGATCGTCGTTGGATCAGAGAAGAAGAGAAAGAGAGAGAGAGAGAGAAGCAAAAAGTGAGAGAGAGAGGAGAGTGGGGTGATCAAAAAGAGAGGGTTAGAGAAGAGGAAAGAACGAAAGGCTTATCATATTTTCGTTTGCCACAGGATAAATCCCTAAATCTTGTTTACAAGCAAATTCTATAATACGGGGGTATAAGGGATTTAGGTGGATCCTTCGCGAAAGTCCTTCTCGTGTCCAGCTCTTCCACCACCTTCTTCTCTTCCTCCTCATCCTCTTTCTCCTTTTTCTTCTCTTCCTCCCTTTACTCTTTCTCTCTTTCTCTCTCTCTCTCTTTTTTCTCCCAATCTCGTCGTTTCTCCCTTCCTCTTATACTCTAAAGTGTAATTTACTACGAAAGGATTACTCGCAGCGGGATCCGTCCAGAGCCGAAATCCGTTCGTCCTGGTGCGCGAGACGTCTTCTGCCAAACTCGTTCTTTACGCTCGTACAATGCGCGAATTATCGCGATTCGCTTGGAGTCGACCGGTTGCCGAATATCTTTCGAAGTTTCTGAAGGGACACCAAACATCTTGCGAAACTTCGAAATAAACTTTTTAGCTCTGGCAGATACCTTATGTCAGAAATCTTTCCTTGGTTTTACCATCGACCATTCGTACGAACTCTTACGATCGAACTCTTTTTCATCGATAACGATCTTAGCCACTGTATTTATCTGGAGATTACCGAGTACCTTCTTCTTCGTATATCCTAGTAAATTATCGATTATTCGATGAGATCGATTCGAGAACATTTGTAATCTCATTCTTCGACGAGAAAAGTCGAATGTCTAATAATATTTATTCTTATTTTTTGTTTTTATTTCTACCAACAAATGTGCAATTTCTTTTTGTTTCGCTAAGGAAATCGATTTTATTTTTTTACTTTCTTTTTTCTTCCGCTTTACGAATCGTCTCGATCAGTAGGAAAAATTCGAAGGAAGAGACGGGTATCCTTCGAATTCTCAGCAGGACGTCTTCTGACCAACGAAGCGTCATCTAACAGGATTACCTTTGCACGATTCTAGCAGCGTCAAGGAAATAGAGCGGTATTGTTAGCTTCCAAGACCAGAGAGATTGAACACGGACGGTAGAGCCAAAAATTAGGATGGTGCTCCTCGTCGCGTTCCTGTATGTTAAATATTTTCTATACCTCTTCTCGAAGGAGAATGAGGAGAAGAGGGGGACGCAGCTGCTTGTTACGAACTCGGTAGCACACTGTGGTCAAAACGAAAATATCGAAGAAGTCCTGCCCTTTCTTATCTCTGTTATGGTTTCTCTCGTCTTATTTATTCTAACTTCTCAATATTTTTCTTTTTTTCCCTCCGTTTCTTCGAACGATTAAATATGCCTCTATAAAATATCAATAATTGTATATCGATAAATGCACGTTAATAATTATTTTTTAATTCGAGTAATTATAGCAGTAAATAGTGCTACTAAAACTATAAGAATTACAAAACTAATCACACCGTAATTTCGTTTCAAGCCTCGAATTATGTTTGAAAAACTATGTTAATAAAAATATACGTAATAGTATACTAAAAATTATAGCGATAACGACTATGGGAAGATCTATAACGAAAAGAAAAATAATATAAGAAAAAACTAATCACCTAATTTCGTCTATCACGGATGGTTCTTCGCAAAGAAGGCCAAAAATAATAGTTAAATTTTTCTTAACGTCTCAGGTCGATTTATCTCTGCTTTCGAAGAGACCAAACTCTCGAACGAAGAAGAGACGCGTTGATTTTCAACGCCCACGAGCTCTTAAGAGGTACACGGGGTTTAAAGCGCGTCAAGCGTTTCGTGATAAAGCTGACGTGATTTTTCAAGTCTTTCATGGCGCGTCGATAGAGGGGTGATATCCGACATGCAAGACGAGCAACATATGCGCAAACGAACGAATGAGATAGACGATCGTCTTCTTTCGAAGATAGGAACGACCTAACACCCCATTTGTTGGAACCTCTCATTTATAAGAAGAATTAAAGCAGTGCCGTTTCACCAAGAGATAAAAATATATTCCTGGAAATCGTCTATCGTTTATACAACCGTTCTTTTCTTACTTCGAATCATTTCAAACGGATTTCTCATTTGATCTTGATAAATTACGATGTTTGTTAAATTTTTGCTTAGAAAAAGAAACAATCATTTATAAAACTTAATATCAATAAATTCTGAAATATTATCTAAAAAGATTATTCGTTGATTTCAAGTTTCGTTTATTGAGAAAAAATATTACTATCTACTACGAATGAAGCAGAGCAACTAAATTACTTACGTAGCACATCAAAAAAATGAATAATGGAAATCTTTTTG
This sequence comes from Vespula vulgaris, assembly GCF_905475345.1. Taxonomy (NCBI): domain Eukaryota; kingdom Metazoa; phylum Arthropoda; class Insecta; order Hymenoptera; family Vespidae; genus Vespula; species Vespula vulgaris. Next base: position 3,297,181 of record NC_066601.1, on the reverse strand, counting down.
TTATAAGCATGATTGGACAATTCCAGAGCCGCCGGTCACGTGTTCAATTTTCCGACGAAAAAAAAAAATACTTTCGAACCTGCTTGCTACGTCTTTTTCTCCCTCTCTGGATTTTCACGTTGCTGGACAAAATCGCTGCATGCGGTCCGAACGAGATCGTTCAGCTACACACGAAGTTATCCTAAACGTGCTTCAAATGCAAAGGATAGGATCGATTCACGGTTCGTTTATTTCAACGTTTGTTGTACATGTGTGTGTGTATACGTATTTACGTGTCTTTGTATTATACGACTCACTTCGGTATCGTTACATAACGATTTCTCCTTCTACGTCGTTGAAAACGTTCGTGCAGCAAAAACCGGTCGCCAAAAGAGACAGCAATCATTGCCTCGAGCTAAGTACGCAACCTTTCATTCGCATTGCTTAAGGGTGACAATTTCCATCGACAGGTTTCAGCGATCGATCGAAAATTATCACCAAAAATGTAAGATCTTCCGTGTTGTTTTATTCATTTCAAAGCAGAATTCCTTGCTGATGAATTTTACACGTGAAAGCACATAGATCGAAACGTGTTTTTTCAAAGTGTCTGAGGAAACACTTTGCTCGGTCGACTCGACGATTAATCAGTTGTCACTTAGGCCAAACCATGTTTGATTATCATTTATTTTCTACGAGCACGGATATGGATACTTTCGTTATTGTCACTTTAAAGTGTTTTATCGAGGGGAAAGAAAGGAAAAGGAAATGGATTTGTATGATAGGTTCCGGTGATGTTTCCATCCCTGAGAAAACAATTATAAAAAAAAAGTAACTTTACAAAGTGAGATTAGGATTATATGAAGGATATTGAAAGAAATCGTGAATAAATCGTGAGAGGTTGAACAGAATTACAATGTATTATACATATTCGAAGTGGATATATACCTGATTATTTTCCAAATCGCGTATCTCAATATACAATATCATAAATTATAAGTTCATAATTTATGGTACGTATGAGAAATTCGGAAATTTACATATCGAAATCGAATTCGATAGTATCTCAGGCACTGAAACAAGACGACGTTGAACATTCGAGCATTCCACCCACGCGCACCACCATCACCAACACCACCATCATAGTCGGCAGCCATCATCGGTGATTATCACGCGCCACCGCGGCTGTAAAGTCGTAAATAAAATCGAAATCGTTCCTGCGTTGCCTTTTGGCTGGTCCAGTGTTAAAACAAAGGGCCAAACGGTACGTCGGTCTGCTCGACATATCTTTCATCTCTGTTTGCCGAAGCACCCTCATCGGGCACAAGATAATCGGAAATAATTATTCGTTAGATAAATACGATCGCAGCCGGTGATAACCGAGTTAAATTTATGATGGACCGCTGCCGCTTGCAAATGATGCTGGACTGGACGTCTGGACTTGGCACACACCCGTCTCATATGAATCTTTCTTCAAACTCATTCCTCTCATTGCCTTCTGAACAGGACCACTAAAACCATACCGTTTGATACAACTCAGCAATTTTTATAAAATTATTTTTTCTCCCTTGACGATTAATATCGAAACAAATTATTTTTCTCCTTTCGACTTTCCTCAAGACAAATAAATTTACATTGAATTTAATTGCGTACGCTAACATTACGCTACACTACGCTTAACTTGCACTAGATTTCATTTTCAACTTTTATCACTTGAATATCAAATTACGTATTACGTGTGTTAATACTGTCGTGATTAAAAAAAAAAAAAAAATTTGCGAATGATATTTCTGATATCGATCAATCGCGATGTTCGAAAGACGACACTTAATTTTTTGCATAACTAAAGAATATTCTCCGTGCACGTAACAAAATATCGTCGGCGTGGGTCGAAAGTAAAAGGAAAGCAGGACTCCTCTTCCTCCTCTCTTCCCAAGCTTCCTCGAGCATAGTATGACTGTAATCTTAGGCTATCTAACGTAGCGAACGTAGCGAGGTGATGATTTGCGACCTCCCTGGAGCTGGCTGGTAGAAAGATAAAGACAGAGAGAAGATACCCATAAGGTAAGGAACGGGTAAAGAGGGTGGTGACTCCAACTCGGACCTTTAGATTCAATTTCGCGGGGCGTCAGCGGCTGACACGACGTCCGCCCACCTTTTGTTAAAAGTTGATGTACGACACAGGATCTTAGGTTGCAACCCGTACCTTCTATTCCACCTTTCGAACCTCCAAATCAAATTTGGTCTAACAATAAAACATTTTCGAAGATAAAAAATTGAATTTCTTTTCAATGATTTTCTTTCTCAAAAAAATTGCATAAATATTTTTTCCGATCGATTCGATCGATGAAATCGAACTGAAAATATATTGAAACAATTTTGAAAAACTTCTTTGTAAGATCAGGCAGAAATTTTGAAATTTTTCGTAACTTTCATTTTTTTTTGGAATATTCGAACTTAGCAAATATCGTTAAATTCTTTTCCGGATAAAACGAAACAGAGGATTAAAAAGAAAGAGAGAGAAAAAGGGAAATATCTTTATATCTTTTTTTTTTTTCGAAAACGAAAATGATTCGTCTCTAAGCCGTTCCTACGTTTTTACATTCTCGACGAAATTCTCCTCGAGGTCTTTGTGCCTGTTTATTACGTTTCCCGAGCAAATGATGTCATTAGATATACTTAGGCGAGACTTTATAGTCATCCTTTATGCTGGTCGAACGGCTCCCGGGTGAAACGAATTTAAGAAACTTATGGTTCACGAGTCATCGTCGTCTTTCGGTATACTGAACGTTTCGGTTTAGTTTCTTTCCAGAAACGACTACGCGAAAAAGAACCGGCTATTCGCTTTTTATTACTTTTTTAGGAAACCGTGAATGTTTATCCATAAATTTTAACAGCTTTTAAAAATAAAATTAAAAAGTATAAATTTCTTTTTTACAATCCTTTGTTCATATTTCACGATCCTTCGACTATATTAAATATTTTATTTAAACGATAAGAAAATTTTTCCTACATATTAAAAAATTCATTCATATCAGAATAAAACAAAACAATCGATCCTTCGATATGTTTATTTTAGGTTAACAGTTTTATTTAGGACAAGTTGTAAAATTCTCAGTGACTTTTAAAAAATAAAAAAATATATACAAAATGCCAGCCGAAATTCCTATTTGTGCTTTAAATTCCCCGTCGATCGAATACTCTTTCCGAAGCAGGAATAAGAATAATTTTAAAAAAATCGCTGAAAGAACACATTTCTCGTACAGAGAAGTGGAAGGTTAAGTAAATTTTAATTCTTCAATTAAACTGAAGCACTTTGAATTTAAAAATTATTACGATCACTTTTTCATAGCTCTAGCCGTGATACACCGAAAAATTTTGCAAACTTGCGGTCCAATAAATCGTTTCGTTTTTCGCGACATATTTCATTCTGGATTCGATTTTACCGAAAATATACGTCATCTACTGATAGATAGATTATTTTCTAGTATCGATAAAACAAATTCTCTTCAAGTGAGATTATAATATTATTTTTCTTAAAGAAACACTACATTTTCTATTGATAATCGTCAATTTGTAGATTCGTATGGATCATTGGATCGAAGGTCTCTCGATAATTCTTCGTGGCACTTTAGACGAAAAAATAAGCTTCGCTTATAAAGTATAGTTAATTACTTAAAAATAAAATATTCATTAATTTGTCAATTAATTTCAACATCAATAGGTCTACGATTTATTAAGAACAAATAGATTGAAAAAGGAACATATATTTCCGATAATGAGAGGATGCTTGATCGCCCATTTACCTGATGAAGATCCAGATGATGGCGTAAAGGTAACTATTTCACTTTTTCTACATTATCAAAAGCTGTACAATTTTGAAATTTTTTTTTTGTAGGATTTGATAGAATTGATAATTAAAAAACTCGACGTAGATCGCGACGGATACGTTTCCGAAAATGATTTTCGAACGGCAGTTAAAGAAAGAGGAGAATTCCTTTTGGAATGCATGGGTCCTGTTTTTCCTTCCAGAGAAGCACGACACACATTTTTAACTACATTTACCGATCATGTTGGACCAATTTAAAGTTTTATTAGATTAAAAATAGCAAAAGTGACAGGAAATAAAAATTTTTCCATTTAGGGGAAAATAATTTAATAGAAGATAATAGATTCTATTATGCTTGTCAAGAGGTATATACTCGACGAATCCAAAAGTACGTCTCTTTTTCACGCCAATGAACGCACAAACTCGCTCAAATCAGACAGAAGATATCCGCCTAAACGCTCCATTAAGTTTTCCAAGTCATCGATCTAACCTGCGAGCGAGTCTTAGGGATTTAGGAAAGTAGATCGAAAGTAGCAACGTTTACCTACGTAAACAATCATCAATGAAGCATTATAATAGCATTTGCTAAATATAGTAAAGCAATCAATATTAAATTGTACGTTTAAAGCTTGTGTCGTCCTCTATTAAAGTAAATTTCGTTGTACCGTTGAAAATAATTATTAATACGATGTTATAATGTTCCATATTTCGTGTTAAAATAAAAAAAATGGTTATTTTCAAAAATTCCACCGATTGTCGAACTTCTGTCTCTCAGATGATATTTTCAGCATATTTTTTTATCGACAATAAAAAAATGTTCATTTTAAACTTCGAATCATAGAACGTCATATATGATTTGAAGTAATACAAATACATTCTTGTCATATATATATACATATTCGTGTCAATCGTTTTAAGAGTGTACACTAATAACAAAATAAAAATCGAATGTACGTTAAAATAAATATATTAATATGTTTCCCAAGAAAAATTCTTTTTTTGATTATTTTGTTATGATGTTCCCACGAAGTATTGGACAACCACAAAATAATTTCGTTCCGACAAAAGTTTCAGGCTCTCTTCAGCTAGCTTAAAATCACGAGTAAAGGATTTGAGGTAAACACGAAATCGACGAATCAAAAGAAATATCTAGCGCCGTTTCAAACCCTTCGGGCATTTCGATCTTGGCTGGCGAAATCCGAACGTTGGACGTGTTACGGAAAAACATAATGAATGTTTGACGATCCGTTGAGGTTTGAACGAGCCGAAGCACACAGACACGTCTCAAGCAGCTATAACAACAAATTAAAGGTAGAAAATCTCTCGAAGCTTTCGTCGTGTAGCAACGTGGCCTCGAACACTATACTCGTTGTAGTACCAACACACAATCGTAAATTCCACTTACAAGGAGTTCGTAAGAAGATGCGTTAGCGTGGGTGGTGCGAATGTATGAGTAATATTTCTCTATGTATAAGTGTCTTCTCTGTGTTCGCCTCTTCACGAAGTCTTTTTTTCGGGGTTGGAGGTGGAACGATATTGTGTAAAGAGTATAATAACGTGCGTATGAAAGGCGAAATCCTTTGTGGGTAGCCGACCGTGTCCTGAAAGGATCTGGTGCGTGTGGGAGAAAGAAAGAGAGTGAGAGCAACGCGGAATGATCGTCGGAGAGTTAGGGCACCAGCTGAGAAAACATGCCCGTGGCGTGTCGACGATGAAACACCCTATCTACGCGACCCTACGTGACGTGTATATAATGTTCTCTTTTCGTACTTATGTACCTTCCGAATCTATCGATAGGATGGGGCTTGAGAAATTCGGTTTACCAGAAAATTTGATTATTTTCTCTTACAGACATATATAGATGATGAAATCTCTTTTTAAAAGCCGACTACTTTTTTTTTGTTATATGATGATTACAGTATGATAAAAAATTAATTCTTTAAAGTTGGAAGAAATCAATAAATTGCATAAGTACATACGTATGTGCGTGTTGAACGATGGAGACGAAGAAATTCGGACTTTTAGAAGACGAAAATTCGAGAAGTTAAATATCGAATTTTTTCCTCGTTAAGGTCGATCTCGTCACGCAACAAAAAAAAAAGAAATTCTTGAAAGGTCGAATGGTGTAAGTATATACATACACACATACATACGTATCTACATAAATTATAATCAGAGAGAGAGAGAGAGAGAAAGAGAGAGCGTACACGTTCGCTTCGGATGAAGGAGGATAACCGTTGATTTGAACGGAACGCGATGATGAGACGCGAGCTCCGATTCGATTTGCGTGGCCCACGCCCACGCATCAAAGGAACCCGACCGGCGCGATTCGTCTTGTGTGGAACGATTACGAAAGTATCTTTTGCGAAAGATATTTATATTGATACAGATATATCTCTCCAGGATGGTAAATCCCTGATCCTGATTCGTTTCGGAATGGATCCCTCGAAAATCCAAGACTCTTGAGAGAAAAAAAGAGAGAAAGAAAAAAAGGAAAGAAAAAAGTTAAATTCTTCTCGCGATAAAAATTGCCTTATTAATATAAAACGTATCGAATAATTCAAGGTCAATGTTAAAAAAAAAAAAAGAAGTCAGAAACGATAGATATCTACGAAGTATATAAAAGTACTTTACAATTTAATTAAAATATCAACAAATCATAAAAAACATTTATAAAAGTATGATATAATAAAATATATGTATGTATATATGTATACAGAGATCTTCGAAAGGAAATGAGAAATTTAACGATCCGCAACCGATCGAAGAAATCATCGAAGAGAAAATCGAAAGGAAAGAAGTGAGATATCAGAAACGAGCCAACTCGATATCGCGAATAATTCAAGGAATATACATTACCTACACCTATATACTCGTGGATCGTGCGAGATCGTTTGATTTATTAAAGGAGAATATTGTTTACCGTGTCCCGCCACGGGCCTCGTGTAGTTTGCCTTTCGGAATCGCATCCATAAATACGACGACGAGGACGACGACGAGAGCTCGCACGATGCTTTTCGAAGAGGTAAGAGAGAGAGAGAGAGAGAGAGAGAGAGAGAGGGAGAGGGAGAAAGAGAGAAGGGAGAAAAAGAGAAAGAGAGAGAGAGAAGGGTGAGAGAGGGCCAAGCTTGCACAATGTTTCGCGCGTGGAATGTTCAATGAAGCGTGCAGATGCGTTCCCTCTACATTTCCCCTCTCCCTCTCCGTCACCCAGCCATCATTTTTTTCTTTCTCTCTCTTTCACCCTCCTCTTTTAACTCGGTTTCACTTCGCACGAGGAACCCACGTGTTTTGTTGGTTAGAATCGAACAGAAAAAGAAGGAAAAGAAAAAGAAAAAGGAGAAGAAGGAGAAGAAGAGGAAGAAGAAGAAGGAGAAGAAGAAGAAGAAGAAGAAGGCAGCAGCCAGGCAAGCAACAGCAGCATGAGGTCACCCGTTCGAACACGACACCGTCTTGTCGAAACAGCGGGATCTGCTCTGACACGAGCTCTGGGACAAATGGATTCAGGAAGATCCCGCTAACGAATCCGCTGATTTATCGCGTTCCTACTTTTTCTTCTTCTTTTCTTTTTTCTCATTCTTTTTCTTTTCTATCCCTCTCAATTATTCCAACTTTCCAGCAATTTTCCATCTCTTGTCCTCTCTCTTTCTCTCCTCCTCCGAGTTTCTCTTCGAACGAAAACGATTTCATCGATAATGATTTTTTTTCTTCTTTTTCTGTTATTTCCTTTTTCTTTTTTTTCCCTGTAACGAGTTGTACGTTTTTTTTTTTTTTACTTTGTGGATTTAACGAGAACCCACCCGCGTCGTTCTCTTTGCTATACCGAAGAAGGAAAAGATATACCTACTATGAACGTGATTTCTCAACCATGAGATCGCGACTCGCTGCACATGAAAATGAATCGATCATATGTGAGCAACGAATTCGAAGAGAAAGGTTTGTTCCGTGGATTTAAATCGAAGTCGATAGTCCTGCAGATCGTGTTAAGAGTTTGTATAAGAGAAAAGAGAGAGGGAGAGAGAAAGAGAGAACGAAATCAAAATGTAAAACTTTTTCTTTCCTTTTCTCTTACTGTCTTTCTCTTTCTTTCTTTCTTTCTTTCTTTCTTTCTTTCTTTCTTTCTTTCTTTCTTTCTCTCATCGCAGAAACTAAAGTTACGTTGCACCGTGACGGACGGCCACATTAAATCAAGCAGCGGCTCTTCCAGCTGTTTGTTTCTTCGCAGAACAGATTCAATTTTCTCCCCGACGTCTCGCAAATCGGTGGATATAAGCGAGCCTCACCCAAGACGCCTCGCGACGACTGACATAATGCCCGCCTTCTCGCTTGGACCACAAACGGAGGCTTCACTTCCTCCTCGACGTTATCTTCAAGCTTCGTTCGTTTTTATCTTCCCTATATAGGAAAGTTGGTCATCGCAAATAAAGTCATTTGTTTAAATTCGTTACGAAATTAAATAAATTTAACAATTTGTAAATCTCGAGAATGAATTTAATTAAAGAGAGAGAAAGAGAGAGAGAGGGGGAGAGTTTTTTTTCCGAATAAAAAATAAATCATACATAGGATTCATAAGAGTAAAAACTTTTGGTAATGACTGTAATTTAGTTTTTAAATATATATTTCTATTTGATAACAGGAACGATAAGACAACACGAATATTTTATCATATAATTGGATTGTGAGAAAGAAAAGCAAATAAACTCGTTTAATAAAACTCGATTACTTTGAACTTTTCAATCCAATTAATTATTTTTCTTCGCAAAAGTTATCCTTGTTCTTGAAAGTACAATAAGTTATCTTCGACTTCGCAAAGTCAATTAATGAAGACGAGGGTAGGATATACGATTCGACGGGAGGAAAAAGTTCGTTAAGAGAAAAGAAATGTAGTTTCGTTTTCAATAAAGACCAAAGTTTTGATGATGAGCGAAACGTCGCAGATACACAACTATACGGAGAAAGAAACAGTCATAAACTATCTGGTGGTGTCGAGTTTGTCACGGTTTTACACAGAGCTGAGTTTTCAAAATAGGATTATCGTGTCTCTCGCCGGATCTCCAGTTCTATTTCTTTACCCTCGAAATCTGCGAAACGCGAAGGATCCATTTTTCCACGAACGTCTAACGTCATCCACATCCGGTCATTTTTGTCTAATTTTTTTTTTCGTCTTGCCTAGCCCACCTACCTCAGCTAGCTCTCACCATTCAAAGATATCAAGTGGTTTATCGATCTACAAAACGGAGAGGAGGACTATTCACACGATCCGTTCTCTCCTCAAATGGCTCCCGTTGAAGAAAGGAAGAGCCTTACGTCCATTTTGCAGAAGAATTTCATCTTTTTCTTTTCCCTTTTCTTTTTTTTACATTTCCGTAGGAAGAAAAAAATTTTCCAAAGAAACGAATGTTTCGAAATCGATGCCACCTATGTCAAAGTTATTTAGAAAGGATCTAAAGAATATTGAGAATCCCTCAAATCGTATCAAATTTAATCGAGAGATTGCTTATGATATTCCTTCCTTTCGTTTATTCCAAAGAAAATCAAATTTCTTCGCGATAAGACGAAGGGAAGGAAAAAATGATTTAGGAGAAAGTCCAACCAACTTAAAATTTTTTCAATGTAATCCGAGTCTCCTAAGATGTCTCATTATCTTGTCAGGATAACTTCGAAAAGGGAAAACGACAGGATTTGACGATGTAGGTCGACTATGTCTGGCATGAGATTTAAAATACGGAGGATTAGCATAATGAGGAGGATACGTTCAGAGAAAAAAAAAAGAAGAAAAAAAAAGGAAGAAGAAGAAAAAGTAGAAGAAGAAGAAACATTTTGACTCGGGTAGAAGAGATGACGCGTCTGACCTTCTTTCCTTCATCATCTTGAAATACGTCTCGACTTAGTTTTATGGTTTTAGGTAAAAAGGATGAATGTCTTTCCTAGCACAAGTTCTTAAAGTCATTTGGTAATCTCCGAATAAAGATAATTCTCTCTTTTTCTCTCCTTCATCCTTTGCTCAATCCTCGTTACCCTATACCTATAATGTACGAGATCTTAAAAATTTCAAGAGTCGATCGTACATCTCCCTTTAATCTTTCTCAAAAATTTCAAATTTCACCAACGATGATGATTTACGATTATTACATCACTATTATATTTACCAGAATTTTCAAAATTATGCTTATCGCAACCATACACACGCGTTAAACGCGCTTACGTAACAATTTATATTTCAAAACGAAGATATTTTATACCTACACATTTAACGTAACTTTTTCACAATTATATGGATATTATACGAAAATAGGTAAAATGAACTTTTCTCTACGTATATGTGCGCAGTTAACGTACTAGAGAGAAATAAATGAAGCTTTTCTCTCTTTCTTTCTATCTTTTCCCCCTCCCTCCCCCTCTCTCTCTCTCTCTGTCTACAGTTCTCTGGCGACAAAACGAATGACTCTAATTATTCCCAAGAGGATATTCTCGCTCGGAAGTCCGAATATTTCCTCGTGCAGCAAACCATCTGTGTTTTCGCCTCCGCAATAATCCCCCACCCCACTTTCTCTATATACTCGCGTGTGCTCGCGCGCGCTAGTTCGCAATAAAATACAGCGAGAAACCGAGTTTATTTATCACCCTGACATGCGCCATTCCTCACGCTAAATACCAGAAGTACGTTCATTATTCCCGCTGCGTGTCCCTGCCGCAACCCGGATCCGGAATGAAGCTGTGCTTCGGTCGCTCGAGCGCAACTAACGCGATAATTACTAAAGAATCTGTAGATCGAAGACGAGCCAAGGATTCTCCTAATGTTCTACGATCCAAACATCGAATCTCGCCTTGCTTCTACTCCTTTTCTCATATCGATTCTGTCATAAAAAGGATTCTACCTGTTCTCCATTTTCTTTTTTTATTTTTCTGTTTTCGTAACAGAGAATGGCTAACTAAGATCGATTACCTTTCACTTCGTAATAGGATCCTTTTAAGTACATACTTTAAGATATTGGTTTTTCATAGAATTTCTAAACTATTAAAAATAGTGTCTTATTACGAATAATTTGTTCTACATTCTATTGTTGATTCATAAATATAAGTATCGTCATTAGAAAGGAATGTATTACAGAAATAAAGTGTAATTTATTTATGAGTCAATCGAATATATTATTAGTAACTATATATAGAAACTAGTTCATACTTAGAACAGACATGAAAAAAAAGAAGTGATTTACACCGAGGAAAAGCAGAGATCGTGTGAAAATGACAAAACCGTTCACTGGTTAGCGACAAGCTGACCAGTTAGGCCGATTATTAATCTCTAGGAATTTCTCGTCAGAGGCTATTTATATTCTAGAGGCATTGTACTCGGTAGCAGCGAAGTAATAGCAGCAGCAGCAGCAGTAGTAGTAGTAGTAATAGTAGTAGTAGTAGTAGTATTAATAGTGTAATAATAGTAGTGTAGTAGTAGTAATAGTAGTAGTAGTACTAGTAGTAGTAGTAGTAGTAGTATTAGTAATAGTCTCCACCCCCTTCCCCTGCGCTTTCTCACGAGAGAGTCTAATTGGTTTGACCCTACAGCTGACCATCATCATCATCATTATCATCATCGTCCTCCTGCAGATGCAACAGTTTCGATGTCGGCACTGAGTCTCGACGGATGGAAGGATGACGACAATCGTACGAAAGTGTAATTTTTCACTTTAACGACCGATGACCACCGCCAAAGAAAGAAAGAGAGAAAGAGAAAGAAAGAGAGCTTCCTCCTTCTCTACACTTTCTTTCTTTATTCGGTGGCACGATGAATACGCGGGAGGCCACCCTTTGAATCCTCCGCTCCAACCAACGGTCACACCTCCTACTTCGTATCTCCTTTCCTTCTTCCTTTTACTCTTTGCCGCTCACTCGCTCGCGCCAACCATGGTGCTAATGATGCCAACGATTTGCATATCAATCGCGATTTAGACCGGCCTCCGTCGCCGTTGTCCACCTTCTACCTACCTACCTACCTTCCTACCTACCAACCTCTACCTACCTACGTATCAACCTTCCTACCTTTATTCCTTCTACGTTCAGCAAACTTTTCTCTCTCCTTACTCGAGTAAGATCTTGTTTCGCAGACTTCGGTCTCTCAAGGGAAAGCAAAGTTTCCGTCAAAGTACTTCAGAAATTCAGAAATTCAGAAATACCGAAGAAAACTATTTCAATTTAAGTATCTATCTATTTCTAAGATTAGCTATCTGAATATCAGACCGGTCGTATATGACTGATTGAATTTCTGAAATATTTCGAAGAAAACATGACAAGATTGGTATCCAGTTTAATGTATATTGTAAGTTGTGTTTTAATATGTTTGCCTAAGTTTATTCGAATATGTGACTGACGTGATCGATCGGAATATTTCGTGGAATTATTCGAAGAAAGGGATGAGAGGAAAAAAAGGAAAAGGAAAGCGAAGATCGACAAAAATATTTTTTAAAAGAACGCGAGACAAGATTAATATTTTGTTTAATTCGAATAACTCATCGTTCACCTCTTTTTCTATTTTTTCTTTTTTCTTTTTTGTTCTTTCCTTAAAACGCTAATCGTGTATAATAAGCCAGACTTGTCGGCTGACACGTGCAACATGTTAAATATAGCGTCCGGCCTGCCCCCCTAAAACTCATCCCTCTATCTGTACGTCACTCTGCAGGGTGCCACGAACTACGTCATTTATTTTCAAGTTCCTGCGAGATACGACGAACGAAAGATCTAACGAACGAACGAACGTCGGAATCGTTAGCAATGCATTATGCCGATGTCGTCACGCGTTTCTAGCAAAAATCTATCGATTCGACTATTCGACAATAGACTCGAGGCAAACTTTACAAAATGTTTCTATTCATGACACGATGAGGTCGACATCAAAACTTTCGGTAACTTTAACAGACTCGTGGAACGAACCTACGTTTTCGGGATTCTTCCAAAATAACTATTATCTATTTCTTATATATTTTCTATAATATTTCTCATAATTCTATGGGAATGTTTCTACGGAAGTTTTTCGGATTAGGTTTAGAATTTGAGGAGTCATGAAAATTTCTAGAGTCATTTGAATAATGACAAAATTTTTAATGATTTAAGCAATAACATGATCCTATTCAAAGAGATAAGTATTTACAACTCATATATGAACTTATTATTAATAATTCCTTTTTAAGGTTTCACTTACGTAAATTATAGCAGGTGATGGTTCGAATGGTCGCGTGATGCCTTCGAGGCGTCACGAACGAAATCTTGATTTTACAAATATTATTCTCTCTCGTTATAAAGCTCTTTTCCACACCTTCAAAGTTTCGCAATATTTTTTTCTCACCAATTGTACGAGACACGTAATGAACGAGCGAGGATATAAATAATTTTTATATAATCGATTACTTTTATCGATATTATCGAGATATCCTAATAGTTATATTTAAGATTATTAAAGATCATTTAAATTTGTATACGAAATACGAATATTATAATTTTGTTAAAAGTATGCTGGTCCCCCCCCCCTCTCTCTCTCTCTCTCTCTTCCTCTCTCTCTCTCTCTCTCTCTCTCTCTCTCTCTCTCTCTCTCTCTCCGGTCTTTCTCGAACGAACCGAGAGGTTGGTTTTGCGTTAACTTTTGACCTCGACGAGGGAAGACCTCGTCGGTCGAGTTGATCGCACGGAAACGATCGATAATTATTATTACCAACGTCAGAAGAGTATATGTATACGCCTTACCGGATATCGAGGCCACGAAGAAAAGGGAGATATCGGAGAGAAGAGAGCTCGATTAGCTCGATGGTAAAACTGGAGAAAGAGAGTGAAATACGATGGAAGAGTGAGAAAGATGGATGCCAACATGAGCCTTACCCACAAGCGATTCGCCTCGCGCGAATTACATGATTACAATACGCCTTACTACATTACTCTTCATCGGGAGCTCGTTACTTAACGTTCATACCCTATTGCCGCGATTTGCCGCGACTTCTACCTCCTAACAGGATATCATAAATGATATAGCATTTCCTTATGATCATCTCGCATCGATTCCAATTAGATAAGGTTTCTTACACTTTTTGGTATCCCTTAAAAGAGTATGATTATACTTGGATATTTACGTGCCTCGAATATTGGACATCAATACATCAATCTATTTTCACAAAAGATACATTTATTTCAATTCTCTTTCAAATTTTTAATTCGTCGATAAACAATTTGTTTATCCTTTTTTTCTTTTTTTGTTTTGCGTTCAACTCATAATGATCGTAAAATTAAAACAAATCGTTCGTTTTTAAATCTATTGGAACTCTCCGTAGTCCAATCCGTGAGAGTTAGTAAGAACTCTAGTAACGTATACCGTGCCCATTCACGTGGCACGTTCGATTTTTCGTGTAGTCAGGGCAGGATGCGGTTTCCTGGGATTGCAGTTTGCTGCAATTACTCGCGCAGTCTACTCGGTAAGCCGAGGCGGGCCGACCTTCGACCTTTGGGCCCTCGTGGGTCCGCTGCCACGGAGGCTGCTGGTAATCACGTAGCCTACCGTACCGACCAACCGAGAGAGAAAGAGAAAGAGAGGAAGAGAGAGTACCGAGATAAAAAAGAGAGAGAGTGAGAGAAAGAGAGAAGGGGAGAAGCTCGTGCGTGCTCACCCAACGGCCAGGGTGGAATGTGTAATTTTCTCGCAAGCTCGAAAATGATCGGTCCCTGGGATTGATACGGCATTCCAGGATGTTCAAGACAAGACTGAATATGCTTCGGATGAATATCTTGAAAAAGCTTGAAAATGACTCAATCTTGATACCTCCAAGGACAGTGATATGGTAACTTATCAATCATAGTTATTAGAATGTCTTGTCAGCTAGAACGATCGACTATAATATTGAAGACTGTAATATTGTAGTCTACAAACAAGCCAAGTTATCTGAGAAAATGACGATAGGATTATTCAAGATATTTCCCAGTCTGTTTGAAATCCGAAGAATTTCATTCGCCGAGTAGATATCTTTCTTCAAGTTTACGTAATAACTCAGATAGATAAAAAGCGATAGAAAAGGCGGAATTTAAGCACGGTGATCGATCGAACTATCTATGGTATAATGGACGCAACGTTAAAAATTCCTAAGGTTTTGTACTTTTCTCTGTGTTTAAACGGTTTCCCGTCTTCTTTTTTCTTTCTCTCTCTCTTTTTTATTTTAACTTCGAGGTTGCGTCTAACTCCCCTATCGGTATGAATATTTCTGCGAAAACAATTCCGGCAACGTTAACTTCCTCGTGCCTAGCGAGTAATAAATTTACGACGGTTAATCGCATTTGTATGATTCCCTTATTCTCGGAACGTGAATTTCATCCGAAACGAAAAAGCTGATATACCTACTACGGTTTCCTTCAGCCACATTGTTCGCATTCCATTAAAATGCTAAAGTTGGAATACAATATCAACTGTTCGTAACTAATATCAAAATATAGCAGCGGAATCCGTAGAGTTCATGCTCGTCTACTTTCATGAACCACTTTTCTCTCCCTCTCTCTTTCTCTCTCTCTTTCTCTCTCTCTTCCTCTCTCCTCTCTCTCTGACTATCTCAAACTTTTTTATACAATCATAGTAAATTTTTCTTTCACGTCAATGATAGAATCGACCGAGCGTAGAATGACACTTGACAAGAGGCCAAAACGTGTCTTAAGAAAAATGCGTAATCCAACGTCCTCGAAAAATATGATGGCTCGTCCTGCCAATGTAGAACATGAAAGAAGGAAAGCCAAGGGTTCGTCGTCTCTTCTAAAAACGGTATAATAATAGTTATTTATGAAATAGTCGAATGGACAATGTCTTCGATGCGGAACATTGCTCAATATAGCGGAAAGGGGATGCGGCATAGAAAAACGAATCGTGAGACTCGTCTCTTTTTCCAAAAGAAATACACCGACGATCACGAGAGTAAAGGAAAAAAATGAAAATTGCAAACTTATGGTCCTCTACGAGTCTCTCGACGTTTCAAGTGCCACGGGTTATTACCTGAAAAGTTTTCACGTTCGACGGAGCACCCAGCTGCCGAGATCGTGAATAATGGAATCGTAATTTCTAGTCCAAATACAGAAGGTAGACTTGCCTACAGAACGATTTGTATTAATGGAAAATAAATAATAAGAATGATACTCTAACTCGTTTTTCGAAGATTCAACATTGAGTTCGATAAAGTATAGTTAAGATTCGATCAAAACGATCCAAACTCGTTCATTTTTCTTAGGAAAGGATCATTACGATCAAATTGGAAAGCGTTCGACTTCCTTGAAACCCAAACGATAACAACATGTAATACCGCATACCAAAAGCTACTCACTCTCTTTACTCTTTCGAAATAAGACCGAATTTCACTTTGTCCAGGAACAACTGGCACGTTAGAACCGTTAAAAAAGCTGGCCCAACTCGAACTTCAAACTAATTCGAAAAACTGAGCGCGTCCTGAGCGGCACGGCGCCGCAATGTATCGATCGCGTGGATCATCGGATAATTTCAGTCCACTGGAAATGATCGAGTTGATTACAGCGTAAGGCTAATTTATTAAACGCGTAAATACCAGCGAGAAATATTTGAAAACCACGGAAGGCCCTTTCCTCATCCTCCACCTCCTCCTCCTCCTTCTATAAATTATTCGATAAATTACAGTACTCGTTCGGTAGACGAGAGTCGACTGCAAAATAATTTCCGAAGGTTCGATGAGGACCCTCTCTTTCTCTCTCTTTCTCTCTTTTTGCGAATTACTCGGAGAAATTGCGCTTACGTGGATGTTAAAGCGTGCTCTTTAAAGCGAACGCTACTTACCCAATAATAAATGTACTTAATTGTACGTGGGCCACGTCATTACGGTAATAACCTTCGTCGCGAACGCGTTTACGGAAGAGAAATAGTAAAAGCCTACGGCGTGGTAGTATCCGGTACTTTAAAATTAATTTTCGACCTCGGAATTGCGATACACCGTTGCTTCCAGCATCCCTGTAATACGTCTGATGCTTCCTCATGTTTTCAAGTAAAAGTACCATCGAATAAAAAACGACCTTCTACGAAATTAAACTCTTAAGTATTTAAGTAGAAATATTGAGAAGACAAAAAAATATTAAATTGAAAGTTCTAAACTCATTATAATGATAAACATAATGATAAACCATCATAATTATCCTACATATATTATTTCGTTATTCGAAGAAGAAGAAGAAATAAAAAAGAATATGTCCTCGGTTTTCTTGAGGAAGATCGAGGATCGTTCGACGACGTGGATCATGGTTCGATCTTATGAAGAGAGATCATCTAATCTCGTTCTCGTCGAGATGCAGTTCGAGGTCAGACCCGTTGCAATAACGCCCCGGAGCAACAATAACAGCCGTATCATCTCGACGCTCCCATTACACCATTATAAATCATGCCCTCTTCTTATTTTCCTGATCCTCGGCTGCTTCATAGCCTTCTCTCCAACCCTTCTCTTTCTCTCTCTCTCTCTCTCTCTCTCTCTCTCTCTCTCTCTCTCCTTCTCTTTCCATCTCGTTCGCTTGCTTCTCCGGACGTACTTGACGTGGGGAGTCAATGGGTCAACCGAGCACCAGGTGAAACGCTCGAAAATCAAAAGTACGCCGAGCCGAGAGATCCAAACCGATCGATGCACGATCTTCGTTACATCGATTTTTTCGTGAGAGAATTTCTTTTACCTGCTGAATTAAGGTTGCCCGTTCGATTCTCTCCTTTCTTTCTCTACTTGATGCGTCCTGGTTTATTCCCTTGAATTCAATGATATGGTAATCGATGCTTTCTTTATCGAGTTTCACCATGATATCCAAACTTACCGCAACATTTCGATACATTCACGAAATTTTCGTATCACTTTCAATAATCCGTTTAATTATAATAAATACTTTAATTGACGCTAGCGAGTTAGTTAAACTAAAAAATAGTCAATGAAATCTCTAATAATTGATTTAACATTCTTTGAAAATATCTTAAGAAATGTAAGATACATCCGTGCTCGTCCGGTTGCATGTCATAGGCGTAAAATCTCAGATCTCTAAAATGTATTGTATTAGAGAACTATGATATATATTTAAGTTATTATTAACAACAATATAACAACCATTACTGTCATATATATATACACACGTATATATATGTGATAAAGATATTCTCGATAATAACAAATTGAGTTATTTGTGGATTTTTAAAAACTATCATTAATAATTCGATCTCGATTAATTTAAAGAACTAGAAAACGTAATAAGATCGTTTTTAATGAAAACTCTTAACGAAGTCGTCAATATCCCCGTCACGTGGCATCCGCCAAAAATTAGTGGCTGTAAAATTTTAATTAAGATTTTCTAATCCGAGAGACGATCTGCTGGATAATTACCAAGAAACCTTAATAATCTTCGCACGCTTGATGTTCGCAAAAGGATTCTTAGCTTGTACCAGACGAGGGTGTGACGACGATATATACACTGTGTCCCGTAAAATTCCAATCATCATAAAGCGTCTGGGTTGCGTCTGGTTCGATCGAACGCACCCTTTCTTCACTTTTTAACGTTGCTGAACTTAAATCAATTTTACGTTCCTTGCCTTCACCGGCGTATCAATTCACGGCTTTCTCTTTTTTATTTTCTTTTTCTTTTCGTACTCGTTTTTCTTTTCCTTTTTCTTTATTTTGTTCGCTGTTCTTTCTTTTTTTTTTTAATTTTATCCTTTCACGCAGGAGCTCCTTGTTGAAGTGCGAAGAATTACCACTTTGGTAACTTAGGTTGCGTGCCGAATTAGAGACTCGCTTTTCTCCTCAACATCCAAGATTATCGGGAACATGATACGTCGTTAATTAAAATTTTTCTATTAGTCGAGATTGAAGGCCTTGAGTTTCAGATTAATCGACTTCGCAAACCGATCGTTACGATATTATGTGAAATGAAATTCATAGTTCGAACCTTTTCAAAGAGGAACGTTAATTTCGATGTTAATTAATTATACGGGATAATATCAGGCATTATCGGCTAATCGATAAATTTTTTACATTCTATTCGAATCGTCTAAGAATGTTTTTGTAAAATTTTGAATCAACCTTGTTGTATCGATAAATTGAAAGGGTTGGATTGTCGAAGATGTAATTTTATAACCCATGAAAAATAAGAAAGAAACATGGAGTCGCGACGTTACAAAGATGAAAAAATGCGGAAACGTTAAAAGTATGTCGCTTAAATGTAATTCGAGTATCACTAACCCTTTCCTCTTTATCTCCATTTCTCTCTTCCTGTCTTCCTATTTTTTTTTTTTTTTTACGTATGCTTATTCAATGAATGAACGTTTCATTTAGCGACACTCGAAAGTGCATTTAATTGTTTTTAAATGTTAAAATCTTTTCGTACGAGTTACTATATTAGGATGACAATATTTTATGTATATACATATACACAAAATAATGTTTGGAATCCGTAAGAATCAAAGAAATGTATTCGGTGATTAATTTGAAAAAAGAAAAAAAAATTAATACAAATATTCTCCCAATTTCAATGTAAAATTAAAATGAATTATTTTTATAAATTAATTAAATCATAGTATATAGATGCAATGCGAGTCATTGTCAAGTTCCATTAAGAGCCATTATAACGTTGCAGGTATTTCATTTTGATTAAATTTTATAATGAATGCTTTTAGTCAATTATTCCTCGAGTTTTCATTTCTACGATAATAACACATTTATAAAGTTATTACATGATTATTATTGAATTCTTCATCACATGATTTCAAAAATATCAAAATAAATAATATATATAATATTAAGATAAAAAAATATCTTTCATTCTGATTTTCTCTGGTACATTAAATCCTTGTCCGATAGTAATGCTTTTATATTTACATAACATTTTTACCAATGAATAACTATTTTATAAAAACAATGTAAAAATTCTTATAATTTCTTTTAAGTCAACAAACAAACAAGCTAATAATATCCTTCTTAGAATGGTCAGGATTAAAGGAGTTAATATAATTATAAAAATATTATATTCGAAAAATAAATTTGCTAAAAATCAAAATCTGTTCAATATCAATATTTAAAAACGCTGCGAAAGAAGAAACTAAATTTGATAAAGAAAAGAGACGGAAAAAAAATGTATCGGAGATGAAACCGTGCCCTTTCTCCGAGAAGATGAAGAACGTCCAGGTCACGAGCCCTCAGGGATACTTCTTGGAATTGCATAAGCATTGCGTAGAGAGTGTGCGAGAGAGAGAGAGAGAGAGAGAGAGAGAAAGAGAAAAAGAGAGAGAAAGAGAGATAGATAGAGAGAGAAAAAGAGAGAGAAAGAGATAAAGAGAGAACGAGAAAGAGAGAGAAGGGCTCGCGTGGGTAGCTGAGAATTACAGGAGGTGCTTGCATCGAGCGTATGTACAGATCTCTCCTTCCTCTTTCTCTCAATCCTCTCTTCCCTCTCTACCATAGTCAAGTCACTGCACGTGGTTGGAAGGCAAGCCGAGGTCAGGCAGGTGCGTCCGTTGGGGTCACGCTACGAACCTGCACTGTCACGGCTCACGCATCTCGCGTGTCCGAGTGTACTCAGCGCTTTTACGCATTTACGCCCCTCCATGCACCCCCACTACTCTGTACCACCACCATCAAACGAGATTTACCTCGCAATGGCTAATGAGATTCCGTTTACACCGCAGCTCGTTCGCATTCCTCTTTTGCAATCACCATTTTTTTACCTTTAGGTAGTTTGCGAACCTACTCGAGTCGATAAAGAAAATGTTACTTCTCAAAAGGAATTCTCTTTTTATTTATTTATATTTCATTTTGAAATTGTTTTATTAATTATTACTTCTTGTCGATACTGTTATATATTTAAAACGTCTGATATAGATACACTTCGATAATTATAAATCCGTAAGGAAGATGAATATCGCTGCTGACAATTTTGACAAATCCCAAAAATCTCGTGTAGATTATTCTCAGCAAGTTTCGAACGGAATACAGGCTCGATAGTCGGGTGGACTGCTTATAGGAGCATAGATCATTCTCACAGAAATTTTGCTACTTTCGTATTTATATTTACCAATATGATCAATGACAGAAACTGGTAGGTGTTTACATAATCGTTACTTAATCAAATATATTAATTAAAAATCTAGATGATAATAATGCAAATTTTCGATGAGAAAGCTTAACGAATGCAATGATAATGCATAAGTATTCACTATAAACTAGTAAATGTCTAGTTAACTACGATAGACGGCTCACTTATGGCCCAAGGCACCCAACACCGCGAATCGGATCTTAATGCCGACGCTGTTAGTCATGAGCTCGTGATCTACAAGCTTCACTTCCTAGTTCCCACACCGTCCAGTCTCGCGCGTTCTACCACGGACTTCGATTAATCGATCTCAACGGCCTCCGTTGCCCCCATGATTCGCCGTGAGAAACGCCGTGGAAAATCGTTCAGCTTCGAATTAACTCAACGAATCAGATCTCTTTGAATTCTTTGAAATTTAACTTCATTTCTTTTTTCTTTGAAAGAAGGATAAAGAAAATTTAACGTGAAGCTAAAATTTAAGGATTCACAAAGATGGTTCATCCTTCGTTGCTGAACAACTGGCCGACGTACGCTCACTTAATCATTAGTCTCTTCGCGAAATGAAAAAAAATAGATGAATTCTTTTTTAAAAGAAGTCGGATGGTTACGACCTCCCTTATAGCCGCGAGTCGAGAATTAAATTAATATTAATCTAGAGCACAGAGCCATCAAAATTCACGGTTACGAGGCTGCAATCTGCATAATTTCAGATTTCACAGCGGCCCACTTTTTTCGCCAAACGCCCTTTTCTACGAGAGGGAACATTCGTGATGGTTAAGAAACGATTTTTTTTCTTATATACCCTCGTTACTAAGCACAATTTAGAATTACATATATAGAATATATTCGAAAGAATGTTTACGTATTAAATATCGTTAGTATGACGTATACTATATTATGTCTGCCCACGTAAAATTATACATTTGATTATGAAATTTAAAATAAATATATAATAAAATGTTCACGACACGTTTCTCCTAAATATTTCTTACAATCGTTTTGCTTTTAAGTTAAAAACAAAAATTCTTTTCCGATTTAAGCGATTATCAAGAAAGTATATCAAGATCGATTCGAATTTCTCGAATAAAACGAGGAAAGAGTAGTAATCGCGATTATCACGGGCATAGCACAAGTGTGCGCCATGACAATTGGCTTACTTAATAACGAATGACTTTTTATTAGAACTGAAGCGGAATCACGTGGTACGGAGAACGAATAAAATTTCTTTTAACAATAGGATCGGATTAATTCTCCCACGCTGAGGGCGCACGAGGTCCGTGAAAATCGCCCCGTTCGACGCTAACTAATCGATTTTGAAGACTCGCTGAGGTTGAAAGAAGAGTTAAGCCTTGGTGGTCCTGCCACGGCCGTCATGCTTCGCCGAGGACGAACGAGAAGGGCCTGCCTTCTTCTTTCTTCTTCCTGTTTCCTTCTTCTTCTTCTTTCTCCTCTTCCTTCTCCACCCCCTCGTCCTCCAACTCAAAAAAAATTCCAATTGTTTTTCGAAGATATATACCTACCTACGTTTTTCAATATCTCTTCCGTCTACCTCGATTGGATTAAATTCGCAAAAGGAAAACAGATAATATATTTTTCTATCGATTATTTTTCTAACGTTATCGTTAAGACGTTCGGTACGAAGACTGAATTGTATCTGGAAGGAATTATTATTTCTAAGAAAAAGATCGACTCTTGTTGTTAAGTAAAGCGACCTTCCAAATGTAAACATGTCTGATCGAAAGTTCTAGGAAAATTCTCGTGATGTAATCTTCGTGATAATAATAATAATAAATAATGGAATTTGTTGACATTGATCTAAAGAGAATCCTTAGAAAAAGTTAATGGAAATATAACCTTCAATAACATATTTATTTATATCGCTTAAATTCTATTTGGTATTATCGTCAAAAATCAATTATCCTTTATTTCCAATATCGTGCATTTCCAATTCGTGCATATAGTAAAATTATATTAATATAAATAATACTATAGAATTTTATTGTAAACGTGAGAACAAATTGAGATATAAACTTATTCGTATTTAAAAAAATTTTTTAAACGTTCGATTAATCATTGAATCTAAACTAGCTAGATTGAATTTTAAAGTTTATTTATAAGTTACTAGACTATCAATGAAAGAAAAATAAATACATGCAAGGTAATAAATCCATATGGAAAATATAATTTCGAGTTATTACGATACTCGAACTCAGCTACCGACGGTATTTACGTTCGTCCAGCTAGTTAGGCCTATTGGCATTTACACCTGCGCCCCATCCTTCTTCGTTTTCCGCGAAGGAACACGCGCCCGCAATTCATTCTCAGCTTCGCTTCGAGACTTCGCTTAGGTTCTCGATCGAGTTCTCCCGCTTTATCGTAGACCGTATCGGCATTAATTTATCGCCTGGTACCCGCAGAGACGGCATTAGAAAACGAGAAATCTCCTTGGACGTACATACATACTATACTAATCATGGGGAAAGCCAAATGCGTTCAAGTCGATCGATTAAATAACAACGAGACTTCGTTTCGTCTAACAGTTCGTGATCTCCTATGAAATAATCTTATTTCATATCTCTTTTGATCTTAAAGAAAAATTCTAATTAACGTTGTCTTTTTAGATACTATCTGCGAACTTAATTAAGACATTCTATCCAATTAATACAAGTATATACAAGTAATATATATTTATCAATAATCGATGGTAGATCATTTTACATTTAAGATTGATGTTCGATGTAGAACTTATACCGCAGAAAGAAGATTAATCAACATCAACGAAAAGTAATCAGTTAAAACATTTAAAGAAGATCTATAGAAATTATACGAGTTATCATTGGATACGTATCTGATCTGTTAAAAAAAGGTATCAGAAAATAGCGTTCAAAAGTTATTTTATCTCCTTTGAAAGTAGAAAAAGACAGAATGATTGCACTTTATCGTAGCTCGATACTCCCACATTATATCAACGTTCTATGGTATGTTCCACGGTTCATAAAATCGCGTACACGAGCAGCAAGCTATAGTATAAAAGCCAGCAACAAGCGAACTAGCCAACAAGGAGTCTTTTCGAGATGCATCAACCCGTTGCTTGATTCTCTCTCTCTCTCTCTCTTTCTTTTTCTCTCTCTCTCTGGATGTTACTGCTGCTGCTGCTTTTGCTGCTGTTACTACTGCCGCTGCTGCTGCGCTGGACCATTGCTGCCCACTCGTTTTCTCGTTCATGTTCACAGAACCGAGTCGTGAGTTTAAATTTGCGAAAAGTTCGAGCCGTCCGACGATTTCGTTCCGCGTGAACCGCAATGGCTCTCTCTGCTATATTTCTCTCTATCTCTCTTTTCCTTTTTTTACGAAAAAAAAAGAATGCCTTTTTCTTTTTTCTTTTTTTCGTTTCATTTTTTCCTTCCTCTTTTTCTACATTTCACGAACCCCAGAGACTCTCCCATTGTGTTCGCGAGCTAATTTGAACGGCTACGAAAAAGTACAGAATAACGAATCACTGATGTGAGATATAAAAAGCGTTCCTTTCGTTTCAGCTAATATTCTCATTTTTCATCAAATACTTGATTTTTAATATAACGAAAACGTATCTAGTTAATAAGAATTATAGAAAAAAAGAAATATAATAAATTCTATGCTCTATCAGAATAATGAATTTCTGGATTGGAAATCGAAACAGAAATTTTTATTCAAATATTATACTTACATCGAGATAATGAAACTCTATAAAAATCTTTGCATTATGGTCATGAAGGATGAAAAATGCAATATAATAAAAAAAAGAAAGGACGATAAATAAAACTTCTGGCATGGAACGAAATCATATCGCTGAAAACTTTACGAGAGGACATAAACCCTGAGAAGGTAATTAAAAATCATATTTATACGTATACTGAAGAAAAATAATAAAAAGTACCAATACTGTGGAGAAGCAGCTGTAAACGAATCGTAAAGACATCGACTCTGGAATATGGTTGCATCGTAATCGAAACTAGATTTCGATCTTCCCCTACTCTCTCTCTCTCTCTCTCTCTCTCTCTCTCTCTCTCTCCCTCTCTCTTGCAATTCACCAGAAAATTCCAACTCGTGACCGTAAACGTTCATCGAAAGAAGAATCCCATGGAAATTTCTTCGTAATTTTCGAAGGATAGCCCTCGTACGTTCGGAATATCACAGCATGAACTCGTTCTCGCTCTTCCAAAAGGCCCACCCCTTTTTTTCACAAAATCCCTTTCTAAGGATGACCATAATCCGACGAATTCATCGCACGTGGATTTTAACGCGGACTACCTTCCTCCATTTTGGTACCGGCTTTAAAAAACCGAAAGCGTTTGTAATATTCAACAGTGAAGATCATTCTCTGTGTATATGCATACACGTATACATATATATATATTATATATGTACACTTCTCTTTTTTCCTCTCTTCCTTTTCTCTTTTTCTTTTTTTCCCCTTGTTAGCAACGTATGCCTGGCATAATGATGCGTAAATTGTACGACGACGAGCTCGATCTTCTTCTTCCTTTACCTCTACCATCGGACTCATTCGAATGAAGCCACGCGACGCGATTCTGTTATAATCGTACGAATAAAATTTCTCTCTTTATCTTTCGTCGCTTTTCAAACGAGCACACGAAAGAAGCACTCCGTATCACCGTTCCGTCGACTAATGAATTTCCGTGTATTGCTGTTATATGGGATCGCTTTAGGTTTGAGTTGAAATCGGGTAATGAGCCGAGTATCGAGTTTGTTAATTGATCCAACGAATACGACGATTAAATGTAAGCTATATATATGTGTATGTGTGTATATATAAATATATATGTATGTATGTATATATATGTATATATATATTTAAATGACGCGTTCTTTATTAATTACAGACTATCGTCCTCACACTTTTATTGCAAGCTGAACAAATTATATCGTACATGTTTCAACGTCTCCATATATAATAATTATAATTAACGATTTTAGATAAGCAATGACCTATTTAAAAGAAAAACTTGTTATCGCTATAAATTTTAATATTCGCATTCGGAATGAAAAAAGAAGAATAAAAAAATTAAAATCGTACCAAGTTCGTGCGAATATTCGTATATAAAAATCGAGCAAATTATACCGGTTGGAAGTGGAACGATTAGAGAGGACCGATAAGGGTATGTCCAAATTAGGATTCTCGCGTTGCCGTCGATTGCTCGAAGAATTACGAAAGTGACGGTAAGAAACGATGGTAAAAAGTATCTCGTTAATTTGCTTGCTCGGTAAAAGGGCGAGGTAAGAGAAAAGGTAGTGAGAATTCTTGATCATGGTCGTCGAAAAGACAGGCTTTCTTTGGACGTTGATTCGATATGCGAAAAAGGCGATACGATCTCGCTACGTCAAACAGAGAAGAGAGAAAAAGAGAAACAGAGATAGAGACAGAGACAGAGACAGAGAGAGAGAGAGAGAGAGAGAGAGAGAGAGAGAGAGAGAATGAAAAAGAGAGATAGAGAGAAGAAGAGAGAGAAAGAGGAAGAAGCGTCGAGCGTGAAAGTTCTTCGCCTTGCGCGCGCTGATTATCCAATTACGTCGATTTCAACGAGACAAACGAGCTCGGAGCCCCTTCGGAGAGCTTGCCAGATGTCACGGGATTACGTTCGCGATCAGTTGAACCAGGCGGCGAAACTTTGAAGCGAATAAGCCAATCGGAATATCGCGTCACGCACGCGCTCCTTCGTTCGCGTGAACGCCGCCGTTGAAATAACGATCGATTTTCGCTATCCCTATTTTGTTTTTATTTTGTTTCCTTCTTGTATCTTATTTGTTGTTTCATTTTCTTGCGTGTTACCTCCGAGAACGTAGTTTTACTAAATGGTCCTGTTAAAATGCTAAGAAGAGAGAACAAAGGCAATTGCCTACTTTAAGATACTGTTTGAGAGAAAGAGAGAGAGAGAAAAAATGAGGTTGATTGGATGTTCTTGAAACGTATTACCAATGTATTACTTCGATGTTGTGTTGTAAAGAAATAATTGAAATGCTTCATTCTCCATGGCACGTGTTATTCGACACGAGAGTGAATTTCAATCGAAAGAATGACCTTTAACGCTAAATTCAAGGATAATACATTGATCGTATATTTTGTTTATATATTATGCATATTAAACATATGTATATATTAAGATACGGTTTGTTTTTCATTGTAATATTAATTCGTATCGTTTCATAAATCTAATTTAATGTGAATTATTAAAAAATAATAATCGTGATATCTCTAATTATGAGTATGAAATAAAAAATGTGATTTGATGTCTTTCGTATGTCTAGTGCCGCTATTAATCTAAGTTCGAAATAGATATAATAAATTTAAGTAACGTATCTATGTTTCTACGAGTAATATTTGATCGAAAAATTCAATGTTGTCTATATAATAAATATCTATATAAATTTGAAAGAAAACGACGAAACAATGGATTTACTCGTCGACTTTATCTCTCAGTTTCTTTGTAATAACTCAGACGTCAGCTTGTCTTCATTCTAAAAGTAAAAATTCGAGAGCTTGAATGAAAGTCGAAGAGAGAAAAAAAGAAAGGAAGAAAGAGAGAGAGAGAGAGAGAGAGAGACAAAGAGAGAGAAAGAGAGAGATTGGTAGAAGGTAGCGTGTGAATAGGTAGTCGAGAAATAATTTTGGAGTCTGGTCCTGGTCCTGAAGGATAACACGATTCACAAATTAACCTGGCACCTCTCGCGTGATTTCGACGTTAGCTTTAATGGTCGATGAGTCACGCGATGGGAGACACACACGAAAAGTGCCACGACGTGCTTTATAATCCCACGTCTTAATTCTCCTTCCGCAAATTATCACTTTAGCAGTTGAATATCTTCTCGAACAATGGTTGATCTTCTGCGTCCTTTCATATATTTTCTTATTCTTAACGACTAAACCTAAATAACTACTTTCGATTCAAATTTAATAAAAGAATATTTCTTTTGTTACTAAAGTACTACCTTTAAAAGATTGAATAATTGTTCGTCATTAGATATATTTCAAAATAAATATCAATAAAATAATAATACTTAGTTGAGAGAGATAAGTATTAAAATCGAAGTCGTTAAAAATTGTAACGAATCGATAAAATACTTTCGATAAAAATGTCGATCGAATAAGAATATGTTATTTAGAAATCGTTAGATAGACGATCGATAATATATTAGTATACCTTTTAAGAACAGGTTTCGATATTTTAGAATTAAAAAAAGGTTTTGCGGTTTTGATGCTTCCAGCGAGAGAACACGCAGTCGGCACCTCCGGCGTGTAACTCGACGTGGCTGTGGCTACTCTATGCATACAGATTGCTGCTACCAATATCTTCGAGGAAGGGAGAGAGAAAGCAGACAATTTATTGTGTGACGTAATTTAAGCCCTTTGTACGCCACGCACGAAGCTACCGCCGAATGGCTTTTCAAATTCTGACATCCCTTTAAATGAACTGTAAAGGTCTTCGATCGAACTCGGTGATATTTTCTTCGGAAATATTATATCGTCGAGTATTGCAAATAATATTATAAAATATCTTTGTAAAGCGTTGATAATAACATACAATTAATTGATAATAACTCATAATACTACTGACGTCGAATCGAATAAAAATAAGTCGCAGAAACGATAATATACCGCGTTGAAAGTGTTCTAACTATAATAATATTTAACGATCTTATAATATTAATAAACTAAGTACGTAAATTAATTTAATAGCGTACGATACGGCTTCCTTTGCGAGTGCGATGCGAACGGAACGAAGGACCTCGAACAACTGAATGTATAAATCAATGAGTCACGACCTTGCTCCGTACTCGTTACGACAAGTAGAAGTCACCTTCTGTAAACAGCTTCGGCACAGACACAGACAAAAGAACAGTTGTTGTGATTTATCGATCCGTGTCTTTTAATGTTATTCCTCTCATGTTTGTTTACATGTTCATTGTATATATATGTTATCATTAAACAATCGATGAGTAAGCATATATGGATTCCTTGAAATAAGATAAAAATACGACTAATAGAAATATTAAAACAAATTATATAATAGATATTATTTATTTTAGAAGATTCCTCTTTTATCTCCATATTTGTATGCTTCGATCTCATTTACTACAAGAACATTTACTAACAAATTAATATAACTACGAAAAAATATATAAATTTTAAGATACTGTTTAAACAAAAAAAAAAGATAAAGCAGAAATATAAGATCTTTCCAAAAGCTGATATTTTCTCTCGTTGATATCTTAAAAAGAAGAAACAAGAAACGAACAGACGTAACTATGCAATCGTACGTAACTTCCTCTGTTACAACGAACCAAGGTAAGTAGGTACATAAATTTTTATCCGTCTCTCGTGCTCTCATGTTTACAAGGCGTAATTAGTTGGAACTCGAAAAATCCGGTGAGACGAGCAGAACATTTTGGCTACTACTGAGAGAGACTTCCCTCTGGACTCACTTTGCTTCGAGAGAATCGACAACGGTATTTCGTAGAAAATACCGCTTAAAAAAAGAAATCGATTCTTCTTCCGAGAGAAGTAAACAGTGAGAGAGAAAGAAAGAGAGACAGACAGAGAGGAAGAAGAAAACCGATAACGAGGACAGAATACAAATTAAGGAACGTGTAATTGCAAAACGAGAGAGACTACTGGTTCTTTCCAATAAGAATACTATATAAATCAATTCAAGAATAATGAAATTTATTCATGAAAATTTGGTATAAAATTAATTAAAGAATTTTTGCTTTGAAAATTCTTCTAGATCACCCAAGAAAGAACAAAAAATGGAAAGAGAGAGAAAAAACAAGAGAAGATGAAATTTGGCGAATGTAAAACGTCAGAGAACGATCTATCCCTGTAAATCTCATGGGACGAGTAATTTGCTTCAACGTGCAAGCTGTCGGAGGCCCCTTGGAAAGTAATTTTACGCAATGTTTACACTGAGTACGAAGTGGTCAGCAACGTATGGGAGGCACTCACCGAACAACATTCTGAAGATCCAAGAAGCTATCAACGTAAATCAATAAGAAGAACACTTTGGCGGCGTATCGACCAGCTGCCAAGAGTAAGACAGAGAAAGAGATCGTTTGCGGAGTAAAATAAAGAATAGAAAAAAGAATATTCAACGTATATTTTTTTGTAGCTATTATCTCTTTGTGGGGTGGAAGAAGAAGGGAGGAGGCAGAGGCAGAGGCAGAGGAGGGTGGAGGACGTTGAAGAGCCTTATATTTTACAAGAAATCTTATAGAGTCGTAAATATTAATCTTCCTATAATCGCGAACATTTCTTCGTGGGCGTCTTTTATACGATTTCACCAATTAACGTGTATCTCGTTAGTTGCACGCTCGACCGACGTTAATTGCTTATCAGAGTGCCAGTGATATTGCTCTCGCGAAGTATGGATTAAAGGTGTCGACTCGAACTTATACGTAGATGGAACGAATGGGGAATCGTTGTACAGCGGATGCCAAAAGTTTTCAATTCGTTCGAAACGTTTTCGAATAGATTTCAAAGGAAATAGTATTTATTTCAAGGATATAAAAGTAATATGAAATTTTACGATTATATTATAGCGAAATAAGAAATGTATAATCTAATAATTAATCATTTGTACGTATTATACAAACTACTTGTTTCAACGAAATATTTGCAAGAAGAAGGGATTGTATACCGACAAAGTCGTAGCACAAGGTACCACCTAATAATATCAGAGTTAAAGGCGTATTCGTAAAGCGCGTGTCGCGTAAAGTACGCCGAGGACGTAATAGCATGGTATTATCGTGTCTCCGGGGCTATCACTTGCGGTGTTTAAGGCCATCATTACGCGCTGACAGCGGTGCGCCACTGAGAAACGCCAAAGAAATTATCGCCCTTTTATGGGAACGAAAGAAGAGAAAGCGAAAGAGATGAAGAACGGGGTCCTTTCCGCGTCACTAAAATTTCTGTCTGCTAAGAAAAGATGATCGACGAGAAGACGTTTAAAATGTTTCATAAGGAATGAGAAAGGAGAGTAAAATAACGTTATTTCCTAAGGAATTTATCTGTAAATAACGCAAGAAAAATATATGAGAATGAAGTATGGGAGAAATGTTGATTTAAAGAAGCGAACGAAGAAATTCTTCGAAGGAAGACGATTTCATAGAAAAGAAGAAAAAAGAAACCAAAAAACAACAAATCCCTCTAAGTATTCAAAATGAAGGAAAAGTAAAAGTTAAATAATCGAAGATTTAAAATGCGAGAAGAAGGTAGCTATGGTATCGAAAAGAAGAAAGCGAAAGAGACGAAAGTCTTTGGACGGTGAACGGTGTAGGCGGAGAGAGTCCGTTGGCTTGGCTCGAAGGACGAGCCGGCGGAAAAGGAGAGGATGCCAACGAGTGTCCAGAGGGAGAGAATAAGAGAAAGAAAGAAAGAGAGAAAGACAGAACAGAGAGAGAAAGAGAGAAAGAGAGAGAAGAGAGAGAACGAAGGGGGCTTAATTAATGAGACGTACGCGGCAGCTGCAGATACCGAGATGCATTGTAAATACACTACACCCAGAAAAACTATTGTCCCCGAATGAGATTTATACCTGTCCCAATTACCCACGCGCGCTCCGGACGCTCAATTTTTTTCGTTCTTCGAATAATTCCTCGTGTGCTCCTTTTTGCCGTCGATACACCGACGAGAGAGGGAGAGAGAGAATCGAAGAGTCGGGGAGAAGCTGTGGGATGATGTTAGCTCCAGCAGCCCGTTATAGCTATGGTTTAAGCTGGATAACGAATGGACGCCACGCGAAGCTGATCGTAAACCTTACACCCACGCTTTCTAATCTTTGTCGTGGATTCCTGGCGAGGTGAAGATCGAAAGAAGAAGTTGAAATCTCGTTCGAAAGTCGGACTATAGAAGATACTGATTAATTAACGAGATAAGAAATCGAAACTCTTTCTCTCTTTCTCTTTCTTTATGTGTGTGTGTATGTGTATGTATGTATGTATGTATGTATATATGTATACATATAAAAGAAGAAAGAAAAAAAAAAAGAAATGATTATCACATTCGAATTTATTTGAGAGAAAAGTATAGTCCTGAACGAGGATAAACAAATCTTGAAACTACTTAACTTCGACAGAGAAGAAGTTGGAAGTCTCAGAAATTATGTGAAAAAATCCACATGGATTTGAGGGTGGATAGCTCGTGGCTAAAGAACACGAGAACCGTCGAAACGCGTTGGAACTCGTTAATCCCACTCAGCGCTTTCGCGTTCGCCTCAGCCTTGAGCAAATTCGAGATTAAATTCATCAAAATCCAATCCGGAGCGAGCTCCCTTCAGGGCAAAAGCGGAAATGAATAATGCATAGGTGGCACGCCGCCGTCTTCTTTGCGTCCAATTCCTGCTGCCCTTCTTTCGCATTAGGCAATTTTTACGAGGACGCGTCGTTAGATCGGCTATATTTCGTTTAAAGATACATTTGTTTCTTAGCTATGGATGCTCTACGATCCAAATGAAAATTCTAATGGTGGTACGTTTACACGTTCCTACGATTATTCTTATTCGATCGAAAAAGAAAATTATTTCTATTATAAAGTATAAAATGATTTCAAATCAACACTTATAATATGATATATATTACAGTATTTTTGTTAACTCGAAATATTAAATCGGTCTGCACAACAGCGAAGTAAAGTTATGAATTACGAGAAGTTTTCTTTTGGAAGAACAGGTCAACAGTAAGAAAACTACAAAATAAAACTTCCGAGGAATCTCCAAGAAGATCCGTTTTTCATGTCCGAGTGTCTCGCCGACGACAAGAAAAATCGCGAAAGACCTGAGCTCTCAGAATGCGAGATAAACAATAAAATATTTTCTCTCTCGCTCCTTTGATCTTAAATTCGCATTCTCTTTTTCTTTCTCGCTCACACATTTTATTTTTCCTCTTTCCTCAACAGAAACCATAAGAACGTTTCTTCCACTTCATTTTCCAAGTCGAATAAATTCCACGAAGTAATATAATTTCCGTGAACTAATCGTTCCGATTCGATAAGAGAAGGAATAGAAACCCCGAAAGGAAGGATTTTCACGTTCTCTGTGAGAAACTCTCGAAATTGCGAAGGGAAAACTTTAAAG
This sequence comes from Vespula vulgaris, assembly GCF_905475345.1. Taxonomy (NCBI): domain Eukaryota; kingdom Metazoa; phylum Arthropoda; class Insecta; order Hymenoptera; family Vespidae; genus Vespula; species Vespula vulgaris. Next base: position 3,264,166 of record NC_066601.1, on the reverse strand, counting down.
ACATTTCCATTTCAGAGAATTCGAGGAGCTTTCTCGATTCGATAGAAAAAAATTATTCCGATAGGATAATTTTCTCTCTTTTCTTTCTTTCTCGCTTCCTTTCTTCTTTCTCTCCTTCTTTCTCCTTCTCTCTCTTTCTCGAACAAATACATCGAAGGGTTGTAACATTGAATATAAGAAAAGACGCAAAGTCGAATCGAGAAAGGAAGTTTCCCTTCGAGAAATCTTCGAACTGTGTTCCTTCAATTTGGCGAATTTCTTCGAGTGAATCTAACGTCTCGCGTCCATTGTAAAGGGAAAGAGAAAGATAGAAAAACATCGAGTGGCAGAGAAAGAAAATGGGCAAAACCTTCCCTTGTTTCACAGAGCTGCTGCAGCGTAGAAAGCCGAATCAAGGTGGATTGTATGCAAATTGCGGTAGCGGCTACTTGAGCCGCCGCATTTGAGCGACCGTAGTAAGGCAGCTCGTTTCTGAGCTGGCAGAAGCCCGCGGTGTCTCTGAATAAAACATCTCGCGCGGAATTTCAGTCCGTGAGAGGGAAGGAACGCGTGAGGGATGAGGCCGAAGGAAAAGGAACAAGTGAGAAAGAGAAAGAGAAAGAGAAAGAGAAAGAGAAAGAGAAAGAGAAAGAGAGAGAAAGACAGCTCGAGCTTCTTGGCAGCGGGAGTTGTTAAGTACACGTCGCACCAACTGATGCTAATTAAAATGAGGCTCACTTTGGCTGCTCGTTCTCTCTCCGTTTCTTTTCGCCTTCTGTCTTTCGTCTTCGTCTTCTTTCCCTCCTACCACCACCTCCTCGTCTCTTCCACAAGCCAACTCTCGGTCTGCCTCACGGCTAAGAATATAAAGATCCTACTTAGCTGTTATTACGAGGCTACCTTCGTGGGTAGATCATTTCGTGCCACTGCTTTTTTATACCAAAGACGCACACGCGCGAGAAGCAGCAACGAGGGGAAGCCGACGGTAGTCCAAGCTCGTCGTCTTTAACTCTCGCGGGGTTGAACGAAGGAGAGACTTATGAAAACGGATGAGAGAAGAGCCAGACGGTGCCAGCTTACTTTCACCGTCTGGATCATCTTCCAAAACTGTCTTCTTCTTTTTTTCTTTTTTCTTTTTCTCTTTCTCCTTTCTTTTTCTTTTATTTCCTTTTCATTCGTAAGAAAAGGGAAAAGGATCTTAATACTTTTTATAACATCGTCGAAATTTCTCTCTTATTGAACGTATACCATAATTTAATTTTACTTAGTTTATATTTAAAACTGTAAACTTGTTAATTGTGAATAATTCAAATGAGATCTGTTTAAATTTTGACGATGTAGTGTACGAACAGAGAGCTTTGACGAAACTTAGAGATGCCCAGAGCACTGACGGATTTTATGGTCGAGTGTGGCAGCAGTAATGAATCCTCAGTGGTGAATGTTATTACGTAAATCCCAAGGGTAGTCGTATCCAAATGGAAAGGTATAAAGTCCTCTATATATTTCTCTCTCTCTCTCTCTCTCTCTCTCTTTCTGTCTGTCTCGCATAAATATTTTGACGTTCTGTAATGTATCGCGACCTTATGATAACATGTATCGTAATGTTATATAATACAATATATTATTGCAGATAAAAACATAGTAAAATATTACTCGAAAATGAATTTTAACTGTTCATGATTATCAATATCCTCTTATATAATTTATTCTTAAAGAAATAGAAGAAAAAAAAATAATTTATAAAAACCTCGTTTAAAGAAAATTGAAACTCTGAAACCCTGAAATCCTTTCGTGACACGCTTCTTAAACCCTTACTCTCTCGCTTCAATCGAATCGGTGAAAAGAGATTTGTCAAAAATTCGATCGATCTCAACACTTTCACAACGCTTCGTCATGTATATTTCATGAACGTTCGAATGCGCACACGCACAGACGAACACACATATTCACATACACAAGAGAGAGAGAGAGAGAGAGAGAGAGAGAGAGATAATTTACCGATCGAAGATTTATGTATGTACGTTCTACGAGAACGCGAAATGTTTTATTTAAGAAAAGTGACGAATGAGATAGCCACTCGATTTGATCTTTGCTTCTCTCGGTCCATACGTTAGAAAGGAAAAGAAGAAAATCGATATTTTCGCGAGTGTTGAAACTCTTCCTCTTTCTCTTATCCTTTCATCCATATATCCTGGACACCAGGATAACGGTTTCCTTGCCTCGAATATCTCACCCTCCTCTTCTTTCATACGAGAACTTATAGTTCGTCCGTCAATTTTATACCGTGACTGGACATTTCGCAAGAAAGTCTAAAGGACTTTATCTTCGAACGAAAACCCTTTCGGCGAAACTTCTTCCCGTTGCCAAATCGAACGTCTCGATTCTTCGATTTTGCTAGTTACGTTCAAAGATACGACCTCTCGACGGATTAACGATCCGAATCGAATGAACGGTAATAATACTCCTGCTCTCTTTCTTAGCTAGTTAATAAACGCAAAAAGAAATGGCGTGACGAACGTCGATAAGGAACACCTGCCCTTTGAAAAATCAACTTCATCGAGAAAGAGAGAAGTATTCTCTGTTACGAGGACCCTATCAAACTCTAATTGGAAAGAAGAGCTCGTGACGAAGTCGACGTTCAGATCTCGTAGCCTATATATTAAAATATTCAATCACGTCGCATCTCAGCCGGTAGCCGAGAACAACATTCCGTTAACCATTGTCTCGCCTAATGAGACTCCTCCTCGCAGTTCTTTGTTTGGAAAGAGTCACGTCATCGAGTGACCTTGTTTTAGATGAAATTTTTTCTACGAGGGGGAGACTTATCGGGAAGCAAGAAGGGAGGAGATCAAGGGTTGGACAATGTCTTAGTGACGAGCAAAATAAGGGAAAAAAGAGTAAAAAGAATTGTGCCGGCGTCCCTTACTTTTCTTCTCAACTTTCTTCTTCTTCGTCTTCTTCCTCTTCCTCTTCTTCTTCTTCTTCTTCTTCTTCTTCTTCTTCCTTTCCTTCTATTTCTTTTCGTCGTCGGCCAAGAGTTCATTAATTATCGTCCTGACGGGGGTCTATTACACTCTCTCTCGTCCATTCAAATTTTTGATCCATTCGATGGCTATCTAAATTGAGCGCGATATGACGCTCGATACGCTGCTCGACTCATCGATCGACCATCTCCCTCTCTATCGCTCTCTCTCTCTTTCTCTCTCTCTCTCTCTCTCTCTCTCTTGTACTTTGCTTTTTGTTCGCGGATCATTAATTAGCGAACCTTTTGAATATACATATGGTTGTGGTAAAGGGCTGGAAAGTGTCGATCAACGAGTATCGAACCTTAAACGTTCTTCTTCCTTTCATTTAAAGTACATCGTTAACGAGTTCTACGTACTTTCTTGTGTCAAAATTATTCGTTTAAAACAAAGAACGTATCAAATTCTTTCCTCTTCGATTTAATTCGATCAGACGTATTTAAATGTATTTAATAAATTAAATGTTAAAACGTATATCGTAAGATAATTGTTCGGCTCGAAATATTATATGAAAATTTTCTTTGTTCGTTTAAGACCACTCGATAAAAGCGGCTGCGTGATTGTACGTGCGTAACGAGGTCGTTCGAAAGTGAAACGAGTGGAGGGATATGATACTGGTATGAATCCCGGACACAACAACGATAATTATCCTCCAATTTATAACTACAGTAGCCGTGGTAGGAATCGACTTTCTGGGCGGCGGCACGTGGAGATAAGACCTTTAAAAGGAATCGATTGAGTCACGTAACAAGATATGTGTAACATTAATGTGTGTTTACGTACGAAGAACAAATATTTATCGTAATTAAACTCTGTAAGAAGAAAAAACAAAAACAAAGAAAAAAAAGATAATACAATCCGTATACATAAATACTACGTAATAGTACAAGGCAGAAGGTTAACAAATCATAAAAGAATTAATAGAAAAATACGAAGAACTTATTATAGAGAAAAATTCAAAATTGAAGATTTTAAATTGCGTATGAAAGACCTTAAGAAAGATCCACAAAGAAAAAAGAAAAGACACGAGAGACGATTTAATGTCCGTCGAGAGACGTTTATCTCGACAAATGTTCGTCTCGAAAGTGCGAGACAGGAAAGAAGGGCAACAGGAAGAGAAGAAAAAGAAAAAGAAAAAGAAGGAGAAAAAGTGAACATGGTCTGCTTAATATATGCAGCCTCGCTCCGAATGGAAACTCCTTAGCGCCTAAAACCTTCTTATCGGCGATCGATACTCGATCGATATTCCTCAGCATCGAGATGAGATCGCAGAGAAGCCGAAAGGATTGGAGAGATGGGATCTTCGAAGAAAAAGAGAGAAAAAGGAGAGAAAGACGCGTGGTGCTGCTTCTGGTAGAAAGAAGAAAGGAGTGGGGGAGAAGGGAGAAAAGAAGCGGCCCCTATTGTTCTTCCACGGGGGCCACGCCTCGTGTCTGTAATTACAGACAGGTCGCTTCGAGGGGAGCCCTTTGATGGCAGCGCTCGTAAGCGGCACGAGAGGAACACGCCGGCCCTAACATAAAGAATCCCTACGATCTCGCGTGGCGATCGATCGTTCCTTCGTTCGATCGATCGATCGATCGTTCTTTCGATCGATCGATCGAAAGAACGATCCTAGACGAAAAGAAATCCTTTCAAGAACGAAAGAGATCTCAGATTTCGAATTAAGGATCAACAAGGAAATTCGTATTTTCTTTTAATAACTTAATTACGTACGTTTTTATATAGAGCAAGAATGTATTTATGTTTGTTAATATAAAAATTATTTTAGAAAGAAAGAGAAAGATAGAAAAATAGAATAACACTTTTCCTGTCCGAGACTTTCTTTGTAAAAAGTTATTCGATTTTAGTTCGGGAGTGATTTAAGCGGAACGAAAACTTTCTCTTCTGTGGTGTGTGCATCGGCGTTTCTTAATCTTTAATAACGCCACGTTTGTTTATGATCTCGGAAAGAAGGCGAGAATCTTTAGATTTTCTTTCTTTCTAGAATTCAACCTATTCTGAATTATGTGACGCAAACGATATGTTTTCACGGCCGAAATACTCTTCGGAAAATTAGAGTAGACCCAAACAAAGCGTTTCTATGCTTTATGTGACAAGGCGAAAAGAGGAAAAGGGCCAGTGTGTTCGCACCAGTACCTGCAACACCCTTCGAAAAGAAGGGAGAGAGAAAAAGGTTCGAAAAAATCGTAGATAATTTCTCGGGCGTAAGTCAGTTGGCATAGGCGTTACCCAAGTTGATAAGTTATGTGTTTAGAAAACGCGATGCAGCGTTTTTAGAAAATCAATGTAACGACGTTAAAGCGTAGCGATGGCCAGTTGGTCGATCGGACGATGTTCTACGAATGTTCGTTCCTTCGTCGATCGAAAACTCGTTACTCGGAGAAAAGACCTTTTGAGTTCTTTCATCTGCCCATCGGCACTTCTAACTCTGGTCTCTCGATTTCGATGAGAGATCTCCTATTATTTAGAAAAAAAATCTTATTCCTTTCTATTCGAAGAAATTGATCCTTTTCGTAAAGTCATTATGGAAGTTTCGTATACATACTCGAAGACATAGGTATATATATATATATACCTATAAGTAAAATTATAAACAATTAATTTTTATTCGTTCTCTTATTAAACTTAAAGAATTGTATAAAATTCTAATATAAAATATAAATAAAATTCGATCGATCTCTCTGCTACCATATTGTTAATCGTATCGATTTTGCAGCCGAACACGTTTTATAATACCTTCTCTTGATACCACATCATAAATTAGCAAAAACGAGTATGCTTGGATTATTAGAATAAGCAATAAAAAGGTGATTACCTTGAACAAGAACGTCGGGCGGTTGGTAGTATCTTGGAAAGAGGTCGAATGGCATAATCCGGAGAGTGCCCGGCTCCGATTACGTTGCTTTCCGTGTCGAAGACGAGAGGGAGTGGTGGACCAATAACCAGTAGCTGTTAGGAGATTATCACTGGAACGAGTATCCCATACTGAAAACTCATTCTGCGAACGAGACCGGTGCTTTGATAAAAGACAAGGAAAAAGAAAAAGTTGAAAAAGACGAAGAAGAAGGAGGGAACGATAAATCGGAGAAGGGAAGGAAGGAAAAAAAAGAAAGGAAATAAAAATAAAAAGAAAAGAAAATGGAAAGAATTTTACAACCCTTGGCCTCGTTGGCCCTTGTCTTTTGATCGGACACCGCCAATATTCTATCCGAGATACGTATAGCTAGGCAAGCCACTCTCTAATACGTGCGTCTCCAATTTCACTCGATAGTTTTTTGCGATCGTAAACGCGTTTTAGATTAACTTTGCCGTTTCGACGAGGCGCAAACCCAATTAAGGTACCCGCTCGTATAAGCCTCAGAAAGCCCCTTTTGCTTAGCTTTTAGTCGGGCAACAAAACAATACCTTCGATCTCATTCGCGACGAAAGAAATATCGTGTATTTGAATGTCGATTAATATTTTTCTGTTTTCTTTAATCTCTTTTTTCTTGCAGTTGACCCCATAGGAATAATAATAAAAAAATTATCACATTTTTGTTTTGTCCTTTTCGAATTTATCATTTATATAATAATTTCTTAACTATTCGTCAAAGACTTTGATAGATTCGACGCATAAAAGAGTTTTTTTTACTATAAAGTTTCCCATTTCCTTTTGTTCCTTCCTTCGAAGATGTTCCTATAGAGATCCCAAAGGATCAATAGTCTTGTCCAAATCGTTTGTCTCCTCTCCTTTTTTCTCCTTTTTTTCTTTAATTCGAGACGGCCTTTCTCGATCGAATTGAATCGTAAAGATCGGCGTAGAGAATGTAATGGCGTACCCCGCTGAGTACGATTATTCGTAATACAGGAGAACTCTTTCAAGATATTCCGCACTTCCATCAAAGATGAATTTTGATATCCGAAAAACAAAATTATTTCGTTATTTTTGATCGTATACGTAAGATTTGCTTTTAATAGTTATATTCTCAACGACGGTGAACGTTGAAACGTTATTATTTGCTTAAAGAAGGAAAGGAGGATCGATCCTAAGTTATCACATTGAAATATTTCGTAACATACCCGTTAACATTAATGTTAATCATGATACTAAATGTATTTATACGTTATTTTCCTCCAACCAATACAATTTAAGGAACGTCGTTACGCACGTAACTTTTCTTTTCGTAAAACGTTTTCGATGTTTATAATTATTATTCATATTAATTCCATGTGGTTCGACAACACACTATGCGTTTATACGTAATATACGATTTCCATAATTTACATGACGTCTTTATCTCACTCGCATATTCTTAAAACGCGACGTGGACGAGCACGCAGATTAAGAAGCCACCTTTTTAATTGTCGCAATTACTGTGTCTTAACATATGTGAACACCGGTCTATATTTAGTGAAGTCGAATGGTAATCGAACGATAAATCGTCGATGGTTTTAAATTTCATCGGAAAAGAAAGACAGAGAGAGAGAGAGAAAAGCAGAACGTATAACTAATACGAAAATTCGTATGATACTTCCCGTTTAATTGCTTAATCGCCTATAACGTAATTGCGTTTCCGCCTCTGGTCATTTTTATCTTTCTCTATTTAATTATCACCAAAAATTCGAATGCATCCATCCATTAAGTCGATTTTATTTCCACGAATAAGTTTGTTCTGCACGACTTGCTTAAGGCTATTCATCACCTCTGGCTTTATAATGCTTTAGCCAACAATGAGAACAGACATAATTCTTGACCAATTTTGATGAAGACGGTCTCATTTTAAAAAGGAAAGTTTAATCTAGGACATTAGTTTTACGAAATTTTGAGAAAGCTTTATTTTCTTTGAAATAAATCTTGTTAAAATATCATGTTCTTTCGAGTATAGTTTATGCATAAAAATAAAGCTTTTTGTAGTATTTCTTAAATAGTAAATAAATTTTTATTTATTTTAATTTTATTTTAATTTTCCGATCATTCGACCATGTCGAGGACGAAAGGTCTGAATCGGCACGAGTGGAACCGGAAATTTAAAGCAGAGTCACCTTTAGCCCGTGGGTCTCTAGATACAGCAACCTCCACGTGGTGAGACCTGGGTTGGTAGTATTTGTAGTATATCGAAATATGTATAATGCAAGTATTACGAGCGAATGGCTGCTTATCTCAGTTAAATTCCTAAATCTTTTCTAATTGTAACTGTTAAAAATTAAAGTACTTACATTTTCTACATCTGATAATACTATGATAGATAAACAAACTAAATATAGGAAAATTCTAAAGTAATTTATTAGCGAAACTCACAAAAAATACGCTACAGGCGAAACGTGGTGAACAGCCTTAAGGGAATATCCATCTTTAAAAGTGCTACTCGGATCAGCTTAAGTCGGCGTCCATTCACGAAGGTAACTCTAACCAGCTTCGTTCGTAAGTCTTGGAACGTGCTTGGTTTCCAAGATAGCGGCACGTACTGGCTAGTATTTTTTTTCTTCAAGTAAGTATTCCCTCGTCGTCGGACGCGTTTTCCGAGAATTTATGTGGATCAACCGGTCGTCCGTTCAACTCTCACGACGGTAATGAACTTGCAAGACGACATCTTCTATTATAGCTTTGCCAAGACACGAACGTGAGTCATATATTTGTCACAACTAGTTTTTACTATCTCTAAAAATGATAATATCTTACGAAAGTATAATAATTTTTTGAAATATCAATAACTATTGACTCACCCTGTATATTGCTATCGTGCATCGAATATTTGAAAGGAAGTAAAAAATGGATCGTTAAGTAGAAGGAAGGAGCAGCGAAAAAAATCGAAAATCCCTGGAACGTTATCGATAAGATAAACCTTGGTTTGTGAAAGCATGACGTTCAAAGTAAGTGCTGAAAGGTATCGAAGTAAACCTCCCAACGACTGCTTGGAGATCAGCGATTACGATAAAAGGATTCTTTGTCCAAGAAAGAAAAAGAGACAGAGATAGTGCCTACCACAAGTTCGATTAAATGCATGTGTTTAAAGAAAGATCAGGTCGAGAAGGTAATTGAAATAAGAGATTTTTATAAAGAGGATCCACCACTTCATTAAGTGCGTATACGTGCGTAGGACCCAAAGATTATCGATTTTCTTCAGTTTAACGATATCAGGTATCGCGATCTCGATCGCTATCGTTTTTCGATCGTGTACGCCATTCCTCGAACTCGACCTCCCCGTTGGCTCTTTCTTCTCCGTATACGAGAATACCTTTGAAAATGGTCTACAGAATGGTCTTCAGAAAGGATCGGAACTCTTAACAAAATAATCGTAAAGATCCACGAGCTATTTTTCTCACAAACGATAGCAATTCGAACTCTAAACAAATTTCAATGGCATTTCTCCAATCTCTATAGACGCGTGATTTCGATGAGACAGCCAATTTCTGAAAGTAATTTTCAGATGGTGAAGAGCGTTGGACCATTATTTTGATAAAGCTTATACATTAGAGAATGTTTCTTCAAGGATTCCTTATCTAAAGTTTTTTGTACTTCTTTCGATAAAGGACTGCTAAAATATTTTATATATCTTGTAAGAAGAGAATAATTTCCTCCTAGAAAATGACTATATTTTTATAAATAAAATGAATATTTGGAATTACTTTCAAATATATTGTAGAAATAGGATGAAGAGCCCTTTTGGAAACGTCCGAATTGCAAACGTAATTTCCTGGTTGTGTTAATCCTGTCCTGATTGCACGATTTAAACGACCATAAACGTGTCGCATTTGCGAAACGTAATGCTAATATCGTGGGCGCAATAAATCGTATAGTTTCCATGTCTCTCTCTCTCTCTCTCTTTCTCTCTCTCTCTGTCTCTCATTCTCTCTCCATTCCTATCCTCTTTCCAATCAACCACGTTGAATTAATCGAAAATTAAAGCAGTTAGCAGAAACGTTTTTCCCGAAATCGTATTAAGCGAGCTTTCAATTTACGAGAATACGCTTTTAGATATTAATCGCTTTCATACGTCGCGTTTCGTGTTGTATGTTCAACGATTTAATCGAAAAAAATATTTTCCACGAAGGGAGAACTATCGAAGCTCAATTCTTTGCATTTCAAGATTATCGAGTCAATATCCATTCTCGATATCTCTATATCGATTACCTATTTTAATTTATCCATCGAAAGATTGAAAACCTTCTCGAGTTCCTTTTACGATTTAGCCTTTTTTGCAATAAGATAATTGGCTGGTAATGAAGACACAAGTACCAAGTTCCATCTTAAAAGGGTGCTTATCGTTCTCAGCGATAGAGATCGGATGCTTGAAATTATTAAGAATCGTCTGGACTCTTATACCAAAAGATCGATGTTCGGTTCTCGAAGTCGTAGCTCGATATTATTATTGCTTTTTAATAGAGAACACGTGAGTCAAGGTATGGAAGAGACTGGATCACGATCGAAGCATCGATCGTTCTCGCTTGTAATATTCGACCAATTCGATGGCCGCAAGGCTGTCATTAGCTGCGGCTTTACGGATTGGCGCGGAGTGTAATTAGGTTCCTATATCGATGGTTACGCCATGCCGATTTTTATGGTTTTCATTGACTGGAAGATTGGACATAGATTGGTGGGTGAATGTCGGCGATCGTTCGGTATATAGGTGCTAAGTGCTTTTCGGTTGTTTATCGAATAAAAGTCCGTTGCGATAATTAGCAGCTTTTGCGAACGGTCGATCGAAGGATCGTTAATGGTCAATAAATTAAAGACGATAGAATTCCAGTCGGACTTTTCGGTGGAAGCGAGTTTAAACAAAAAAAAAAAGAAATAAAAAGTAAGAAAGAAAAAGTAAAAAGAGACAAAAAGAGAAAGAAAAGAGAAATGAATAAAATAAGACTAATTCAGAATCTTCGGCGCGTGCTTTTAAAATCCACCGAATATGCTTCTTTTCTTCTCTTTTTCCTCTCTTCTTTAACAAGCATTACACGAAAACTACAAATTGCTTTCGTCCGTATTCGCAACGTCTTATCGCCTAAAGTTTATTCGATATATCCCAAATATCTTTACTCGTACGAGGGATCATAATTAGTAAGAATCAGTAGGGACTTGTATCCCATCGTTTTGCTTGAAAATTATGATCAGGTTGGGCTATCGGTATCAATGAAATGTACATGCAAGAGATGACCCTTCTAATAAAAGGATAGATACGATTGGATTACAAAAGAAGAGAAAAAAATGTAAAAAATACAAAAGTTTGTTAATTAAGCATACACGTTTGAAATTCTGTAAGATTAGTAAGTACATTTGTAACGATTAACGTTCTTATTAAATTCACTTTTGATCTGTGCGATCGAACGACAGCAACGAGTCCTTTGATTTGCAACTTATATCTTTCATGAAGGATTATCGAATTTGGTGAAATTAAAAAGAGATTTCCCCTTAAATGAAGACATCACTTTCATGCTGAAAATTATTATTATGTTCTGATATCACGAAAAGACGATTGTGATAAAAGAGGTAACCGATTCGTTCGATCTACCATGGAAGATCTAATGCCAGACAATCGCGAGTCCCAAGAACGTCTAAACACGAAAAACCGGTCTTCTGGACTGCTGTTTCTCGACGAGCAGCCTGGCCCATTTTTCAAAATCGTAATTGCATTTTTTATCCTAGCAGGTCCATCCTGCACCTCCTCCTCCACCTTTTTCGCTCTCTTTCTCTCTCTTTCTCGCTTTCTCTCCTTCCTTCATTCTTCTTACAAAGCTGCTGCTGCTGCCGTTGCCAAGCCATGGCCCGGGAGGCAAGCATCCATATTCATGCGGAATAAGGTGCAATTAAACTCTGCGAGGTGTCAGCCACGAAGAGGGCATTAATCACCCAACAAAGCCACATTTGACGCACTAACCGTCCGGAGATACCATTACACGCGAAGCACATAATAAGCTCGCATTACGGCTCCCTTTGAGGGGGCGAAAAGGATAATTCCGTGTTGGATCGAAGGATTAGTACGTCTGCTTCAACAGCGAATTTACATTTTCGAAAAAGAACGTACCGAATATATGACCCATAATTTATTTTCTTAACGAAATCATAAATATTATAAATGTTTTGTTGGTTAATGTCTAATTTGAAAATACAGAAAATTCATAAAAGTTTCGTGTGTTAGTGTAGCAGGTCAAAATAACATCCCGATCGTTTCTTTCCAATGTCATTGAAAATAATTTACATTCGGTATAACCGCTTAATTTAATTTCGATCTTGTACGAGGACGATCGATGAGTGCTACCGGTGCATGTTATTTTTTTAATTAATACCGGCATCGATTCGCGCCATGTCGCGTAGGCTAAGACAAGGTAACGAGACGTTCCAAAATGAACTACCATTTGCGAGTTATAAATCACAGGGAAATTATCTCCCGCCTATCTCGTCACTAGCAATTTTCAAATTATTTCGTATCGTCGGTATACTTATTCATTTCGAACAACGTCTCATTGTTATCGTAAAAAGTATGTTATTAAGAATTTAAAATGTCATCTAAATATCCTCGTATTTAGAAAGAAACGATTCCCTTTATCGTAGATCGATCGATTATGATGTTAAAAAATTATCTTTGCATACCTTCCCGTCTCACATAACTTGTACGGCCCATTGAGCTACCGTGGCATTCCAAGACGTGTTTTTACTACGATCTTAGGGACTTCCTTACTCTCGTATGCAAGAAACGTAAAGGGAATTCCACTTCGGCTTAATTTATCACTCGTCCAAGGAAAATCTTCCTTGAGTCTCAACCTTAGAATTCTTGAGAGTCACTATCACTCTTTGGGAGGACTACTTAACTAAATTTAATTTTACATATTTTTCACTTCACCTTCCACTTCTCTACAATATACATTGATCTTCTTTCCCTCCATCTTTTTCTACTCTCCCTTTCTCCTTTCTTACTCCTTGAAACATCGAAAAAAGGTATGTGAACATCGTCGTCCTAATTACAGGCTGCCCGAACGTGGAACATCGTTAATTAATCATTCCACCGAACAAAATAGCGCATACACGCAACGTACACGCGTACCTACGTACAATAAGACGTTTGAGAAAAAGTTTGCGTTTAACTTGAAGGCTGCTTGACGATAGCCACGTAATTATCGTTCGTGTCTTTTGCACGAACTCGTCGAGTAAACCGTCGAGTCTTACCTTTCTCGTTTCGTACTTGTAATAAAACTCAAAAAGAAATTTTCTTTGCCAAGAGTATACGATCTTTCTTTAATGTAACAATGTTAAGAAAAATATGAAATTAACGTTCTCATGTTCACATACCAAGCAAACGAAAGTTGTCGATCATTTAATTATCAATCTCTTGATAGATACGATTATAATTAGCATCTCTGATAATTTATTGTACATAAATTTTCCAACATATAAATAATGTTCAATAAAATTTTCTATTATGTAACACCTATATATTATACATTTTTTTCGTGTCACTTAAGATAAGAATTATAGGACGAATATAACGAATAGATAAAAACATTGACGGTAGCTGAGAAAAATTGGAGGAACCCACGTCTCGTAGATCGTAAAGAATAAAATCTGCAGCACATCTGCCCTGCTCGTTATCTAATGGTGGCTCATATACGCTCAGATAATCGACATACGTGGCCAGTTCGACCCGAGGCGAGGTTCGGAATAGACGTGGCCTTATTAAGTACGATGGTTTGTTGTAGCGCGGTAGCGAGGCAGAGGAAGCCAGGAATCGACTGTTATGTATCGATTCTTGATTAAAACCCACCCTCAGGCTGCCACCTCATTACGCCTTTCCTTGACCGGCTCCTTCCTTCTTTTCTTCAGTCTTTTTTTCTTTCTTTTCATCTTGCTCGGCTTTTCTTCAGCTCGGCAGGTAATTTGACATCCACTTTTGTTCTCTGTGTATGTATGTATGTATGTAGGTATGTGTACAGACTGGTGCAAGCCAACCTGTTGACCTGAACCGTCTGGAAATTACGAAGGTAGAATCGATGAACAAGTGGTACAGACGTGAAAGAAGATTCTAATGATTAAAGAATGATGTATAACAAACCGAAAGATGTTGCAGCCTTATTATTATTGTCATTTATATATTACACAGCTGGAAAACTTTCTTTGGTCGAGTTAGTGATTCTCTCGAGATAAGAATTAATCACAATTCCTAAAAATTTGTTTAATTATATTTAGAAACAAAATTAAATTTCTTCAAAAATAATTTTTATTATTCTTTGTGCATCATTGTGCTGGGTAATAAGATTCTTTTCGAAGAATAGGAATAGTTTGAAATTACGTTCGCGATCGAGCGATCGTAAATTTAGTTGGAAACTCGAAAGAGCAGTGTAACATTATAACTTTTCTCACGCGCACCGTTTAACGACGAGAAACCCGTGGAGAGTCGGTAGGCGAGATCTCTCGAGTTATCGTAAGTCACGAAGCGGTAATTTTCCGCGGGAGTACATCGTCCGCATAGAAACCACCGGGTGAGCGTAATAAATGTACTTGGCCACCGCATTGTATCGTCTGCCACCGCGTGTCCTGGCTCCAGGCCAATACGCGACTCTTGTGGATTTTCTTGAAATTCCCTTGGAATCGTAGCTTCCTTTCACTTTTTTTTTCTTTTTATTTCGTATTACGTAAAAGCGTACGACTCGAGTTTACGCGTTCGAATTAACTTCGTGCGAAAGGAAATTCGCAAATAGAAGGTTATCAGAAAAAGTAAACAAAGGATTGTCTTTGGACAAAATTTAATTATATCTTAAAGATTATAACATATATACGTGTGCGTACAATAAAAAAACTAATTTACATCAGTTGCAAATTGTTATCAAAGGACCCGTTCAACTTATCGAATGAAATAATTAGATGAAACATATTTAGCGATATTATTACGTTCATAAAAACAAATTTCAAATAACACGAGAGTAGATTTTTAGTTTCTATCAAGATGTTCCTTTTACAGAAAGAAGAAACGGGAAGAAGTCTAAGGGCTCGTTTAGAAAAGTTACGAGTGGTGGTATAGGAACGTAGCCGGTGTTAGATGATAAAAGATCGGTGCGGAGCGTGTAGTAAAAGGCTTAGCGTGCGTTCGATTAATTAACGGAACACGGGATAGTCTCGTGCCAAGAACATACGTTACGTTGGAAGGGCGAAGGGCCTTGGTGCTTCCAAGTTTCGCAGGATTCTTCGATGCACGGAAGAAGCCGAGGATGGAATTCGGCACGATCTGGCATCGTTACTTAACGAGCACCAAAGCGTGGGCGACTTCTACACGCGCATAATTATCCGCAACCCACCGAAAACCGTATCTTATCGGCGAAATTAATGCCATGCTGCCGGCCAACGCGATTTTACTTTTATTTCTCTTCTACCAAAGAGACCGCTCGTATCTTACTCACTTGTTTTTCATTAAGTTACGAGCATCGAGCGAATTCGCACCGAATTACCTTTCTTTTTTATATCTTGTTATTTTCCTTTCTTCTTTTTCAATCAATATTGAATACCATTAAATATCCATTAATTCTTCGTGCAAAAAAATTAATTATTTTTAATTTATATGTATATATATATATACACACATATCTATTTGTCTTATATCTATTTTACTAGTTAAATAAAAAAAAAAAAGAAGAAGCCACATATCTTTCTAAGTATAATATGTCTCGAGATAAATCTAGTCTGATATTTTAAAAATATCTATCTCAAAAGGTGGATGAAACTTACTTTTCCTTCAAATTTAAAAATTACGATAGGAATGATAATTTTTTCGAACAGAGATATCGTGCAATAGGATCGATATTTCAATATTTCAGTCTTAGGATCACGTAATTTGCATACGTATTTAATTTTCGACGGTATCGTTTATTGGAGAAAAGACGAGGGAATTACGAGGTAGTCCTTTTATCGCGCTTCTATGTAGATTTTATCGAGTGCACCGTTAAACTTTTCGGACGTCGCGTTGACAAAGCTCGAAGGCATTTCATCGAGGATAATAACACAATAAATCGATATTCGTGACCAACAGAGTAGTTCCACTCTCCTGCTTTGGCTCAAAGCAAACGAATCTCGAAGACCGCTTGCTTGCTGTGCGGCGATCGCCAATGCGATATTTACGAGACGGGCCAGCTGAAATTTATGAAAATTATTTGCGGCTACCCGATTTCGGCGCTTACCACGTACTGTATCTCTCCCTCTCTCTCTCTCTCTTTCCTTTTTGTTTTTTTATTTATTTATTCGAAAGAAGCTACCCACGATCGGTCCGCATTTGGTCACCGGCCAACGACGTAGCCATTGTTCTCTTTCGACGATCTCTCTAGAAAGATTTCCATACGCGACCGAGTTATCCAATGAGAAGGTGGACGTGGATATTTTAACGACGTAAGTGGGTTTTCTCTCTTTCTCTTTGTCTCTCTCTTTCTTTCCCGGAAATATAGAAGATTTATATGAACGAACGCGATTAAATGTTCACGGTAAATCGAGAAGATAATACGAAGTCTAATTTTTAAGATTTCTCTCTGATCAATTTTAAAAATTAAATTTGCGCATAATATTATTATATTTCAGATACGTATTTCATCTTGTTCCGATTAAAAACTTTTTTGATATAACTCGATGATATATGTTTCTAGAAGAAAGAGGAGTATATATTTTTTCGTAGTATTCTCGTAAGATTAAAAGGTCTCTGGAGAGAAAAAAGAAAGGATAGAAAGAGGCGAAGTTTCGGTCGAGATAATTCCGACCACTGCGGTAAGCCAGCGTCTTCCTTCGCCGAGCAAGTTTCTCGCTTCTCTCACGGATCTCGAAACGCACTCTAGAAGTGTCCTCGCTCTTCCGTGACCGGAAACATCTCGACTTGCTTTTACTCGAGAGTTCCTCTTTATTCGTTCCATTCCACCATTTCTCCTCGTATTTCGTTGAGAGGTACTTCGTTCTTTTGGTACGAAGCTTTACCGCTTTTCACGAAATTAAGAAAGATTTGAACTTTTCGTAACGCTACGTTGAATTTAAAGTAAAACTCTTGATACGTTTTTAAATTTCTCGTAACTCCGCAATGCCTACAATTACCGTACGCTTATAATATCAACTTTCTTTTTCTTTCTCGTCGATAATTTATTTATCGCCACTCGTCGATATATAAATAATATTATTACGACGTGTAATGAACTTTTACAAGAGAGAAAAAAATTAGGTTAAAGAGTATAATGTTTCTCTGCAAATCCTTCGAGGCAAAAAACAGAAGCTGGAGACGGTAAACCGAAAAGTTTCCCAAACGAGAGAGCGTGACACTAATTGAACGCGGGAAGATAATGCGGTGATCCGTCGATGCCAGCGGACCCTTTCCCGCGGGAGCCAATCAGAGGTTGCTCGAACAAAAACGCGGATTTATGGCTGGTAGGCGGTGCGTGCGAGCGGAAGAAAGACGGACGGATGTGCTTTTCGAACGGAACGAGAGTGCGAAATAATGAGAGAGAGAGAGAGAGGGACAGAGATAGAGAAAGAAGATGCTCTCGCACCAACCATAATTACTTTCGCGGATCCACTTGCGGGATACGATTTTTTGTCGGTACGTTAAGTGTGTTCCTTAATTGAATTTAAGGTTATTTAATATGCTTTTAAGCCGCTATCGCAACGGCTTACATGCTTCTGGAAACGATGGCGGATAGATTGACGCCTCGAGTGCTTACGTGAGATCATTCTGTTTCTCTTTCTCTCTTTCTCTCTTTGTCTCTCTCTCTCTCTCTCTCTCTCTCTCTCTCTCTCTCTCATCTTCTTCTTTTTCTTCTTTTTCTTCTTCTTCTTCTTCTCTTTTCGAATCTCGACTTTTTCCGAAGAACATCGGCCGGTGTATCCTCCGCGCCGTGGCGAAAACGTCGCCCGTAAAACCTGCTTCGCGTTGAATTATCGTCTGTGCGATATCGAAAGACTCTCGGTGACTCGACCGTCTTTCTACCCACGTCTCTCTCGACCGAACAAATAGTCCATTAAGGAATGCTTTTATTGCTCGACGATGGTACTGATGACGAATGTGTGATATTATCGTTCTAGTTTGGGACAACTCTGTTAGAGACATTTAAAGGGCTTAGATTTTTATTTAGGACGCTGGTAATGTTATAACATATGAACATATTGGATTGGAGGAGAGGAAAATTTTTTGTTGCATTTGAAATATTAAATCTATTTTTTTTAAATAATCAGATTACGAATAAAATAACTACTTTGATCGTTCATAAATGCTATAACCATTACCATTTTCATGTTAGCCATGCAAAAGTTAATAAATTTGATAACGATCAATTAACATCACTATGAATAAGAATGTAAAAGATTTAGAAGGGTTGAAGGGGTCGCTCTTTTTAGGGAGGGTAAAAATTAGCGTGGTATGGAGAATGAACGAAGAAGAGGAGACCAAACGATGGAGTTTACGATCGTGGATCGATTTACGGGGTGGCGGTGAATAGCCAGTGTAATTTAGAGCTGGCGAAATGGACTTAGCTCTTCTGAGTTAGTAAATAACACAGCACTCTGGCCGCTAATTACTACCGAACGATTTACGAAATATCGTGTTCGTTTCGTGGTACCCGCCGTCCTCGGTGTCGATCGATTTAATGGATCTCCATGGAATCTTTGTACGTATTCAACTCCTTTGTAGATCGGAGCCTCCTCAAGGACATACTGCTTTATTCTTTTAACGAAGGACTCGAGAGAATTCAAAGTAGTCGTTTTAAAATTTTTCTTTTTCCCTTCGACGAAATGAATTAATTGAATCAATTAAATTTCTATTAACTCGGCCCGTTTTCAATATGGTGATTTGATTACTTAAATTTCATTTAAGAATACGTGCGTAGAATGAGACTTTTACTCTCTTTCTCTCTCTCTTTCTCCTCTTTCTATCTCTTTCCAAGCTTGATTCTAATTTATTCGTCTCAGGCGGAGGCCGGTCAAGAGAATTCGAAATTTCCTTCTACCTGCAAGAGTTAGTAAGCATCGAAGCGTAAGATTTTATAACGAGAAACTTGTTAGCGCACAGCAGGATTCTGACTCTTTCGTGTTACTACTTGGAATAATAATCTTATACCGACTCTGACTGCATTTTCTAAGTTACGTATGTCCATACTATTCGGTGAACTGACAGACAACTCTTACTCGTAAAAATATAACAAACATTCGAGTGTCTCCAATTATGCAAATTACATTGTCCAATTATAATTAAGTTATATCAATTACCTCGACATGGGATATTACATGACATAAATGCCATTTAAAGATCAAGTTTTTAATATTATTTTTCCTATTTCACATATTTGTATATATGTATACATAATTTTTGTCTTCCTTTCAATAAATAATCTCAAGGATAATATTGACAATGGAAGTAGTGAAAATAAGTGAAAAAGTGATGTTCTCTCGAGTCGAAAATTATAGTTGGCGCGTGATATAATTTAAAGAAGTTTTGCGTTAAGATTCCGTCTAGACGAAAGGTGCGTACAGCGGGGGGTTGGTTGAAAGAGGGCAATGCTCGAAGGAAACTTCACTTAATTACAGAAACAACCCTCCGTATCCGTGTCGGGTGGTCGGCCAACCGATCATCTCACGACAACGATAAGGATCTTGGGTAGCATTCTATAATTATGAACACAGTTTTATTCTAACTTTTGAAAATGTATAATATTCACATATATTGCAGTTTTATACGAACTTTAACATCCCGCTCCTTGCAACAATTTTCATCTTTTTTATTAAACATTACGTGCGTCTCTTACGTGCTGAGAGTTTCCGTTAACAAAAATTCCTATGCGTCTACGATAACTTTTCTTTACTTCCGTCAAAGAAAAGAAAAAGAAAAAAACCACGTTTAAAATTCCATAGGACGATCATCGTTCGTTAGACGAACACTTTTACGAAAGCTTAGAAGAATTTAGATAAGTTGTTATTAAAGTCACGAGTGGTATTTCGACGTAAGTAAAATGGCGCGAGGAAAGGGTTGAACATAGAATTATAGTGGATGACGGATGTGGCGACACTAAGGGCATAGATCCTCGTAGAAGGAAAGTGTCCCGCGAGTGTGTCCACGAAAGGATGGCACCTGCTCCATTCAAGCAATTTTTCATCATAATCATTCCTCGTCTAACGGCTTCTACTTTCTGGACATCCTTCTTGACGTCACTTCTGCTTTCATCTATCTAAAAGGAACAAACATTTTTCAAGCCGAGTTGAGTTAGATAAATGACAAGAATTTTATCGTTCGATCAATAAAAGAATTCCTTTTTTTTTTCTTCCTTTATGCTACTACGCTATATAACTACCTGAGTTTAAAAATAATGATCGATAATTTGGAATGAGATGAAGTTTAAATTTGAACATTTTCAAAGGTGAGAAATATTTAATTCTCGAATGGAGACGTTCAAAATAAATTAAAAAATTTCTCGTCAGATTTTATAATATGTCTATAGACTCATCAAATTCCTTCTTCTAATCCTCATCAAGGATTCCGTGTCAGGAAATCATGGTGGATACTGTAAGCATCGGTAAAATGTTTTCTTTGGGTTGCTATTGTCCCAATGACGTTTGTGTACAAAATATGGTATTGACACGTTTTCCTAGATGGCCATTTAGTCTTCCTTGTTGACAGTCTTAAGGCTGCCACGCGATGCTTTGGCACGTTCGAAAAGAGACGATTGGTTTCGAAGGATTTCAAGAAACGCGAAGGATCGTTTCCTGCGTCGTTATCGCGAACTAACCAAACGAATAATAGGCCGGTTCGTCACGTTTTCTATATAATTTTGTGACTCCTTTCGCGTTTTTTTTTTCTCTTTATGGAAGAATAAAAGAGAATTTTTAGAACTTCTTTCTTCATTCCCATCTACAAAAAGAACTGTCATGTTAGAGCAAAATAATAAGATGCAAAATAATAAATTAAATTTCTTAGATAACTATACACTTTTCATTCCACACAAATTACTTCATATTACATATCTAATTTAAATAGAATCTAATTTAATGAAAGATTATATTTACGTTAGAAGCCTTAATCCTTTGCAAAAACCTTTTTAATTTCTTTCAAGTGAAATGAAATGAAATGTAAAATAAATAATTAAATATTAATTTTCAGATCTCTAATAAAGGAAAAGATAGTCATTAAAGATTTGACAGTGTGGCCAATCGAGATGAATTTTCAACGGAGAGACAATCGAGTACGTGAGCGTGGTAGGACGACATGCCAGAGAGTACATATCTCGGAAGTAGAGGAAGCCCGAGGGTAAAAGGCCTCCAAGGAAAATCGGAGAATCATGGTCTGAGAGATGTGGCAATTAAAGTGAGCGGTACTTGATGGACCCGCTGGGAAATATTCTGATTATTTTAGTCACGCGGCTGGTATCAGCGTTTTGTTAGACCCGAGCGATCAACGTTAATTGTTCCTCTTCTTTGGTCCTCTCGCATCTCAGGCAGTTCTTCCTCCTCTCGTACTCCAGCTGTTGCCTTTGAAGACATTTTTAATCCGTTCGAGCCTTCATCTTCGTCCAACTTAAATTTTCGATCAGCATAGAATTAACATCTTGAATATCAGCCGAACATACTTTTATTTTTGAAGAAAACATTTGATATCTTAATTTATCAATCTCAAATGCAAAATATTATTCGCATTTACGAGCTTGATAGTATCTGAAACAATTTTCTTAGGCGATAAAAACCATTTTGACGTCGAGAGAATTTTATTAATAGATTCAATTTAATTATAATTTACAATCTTTTTTAGGCTACTTTTCCATGAGCTAGTTACTATTAAACGCAGTATTATTCTTAGCTTCCATGACCTCGATATTAGCTATTCTCTCTTGCAATATTTTTTATTGAATATTAAGTTTATTTTTAAACGTTAATTAATTATAAGATTTTTATTACGAAGAGCATAAATAGACGATAAATATTATCTTTATTATTTTATATCGCAGCGAATGCCGGATCTTTTAAGACATTAGAACGTCGCAAATCGATTGAGTTTAGGAAAGTTTGTTAAATAGCGAATGCTATGGATTCGTTGCAACGCGTAAATTTATAGAGATAGAAAAGAGTAGAGAACGTCGTAAGATATCAAGGATTGCGTAATTAAAAGATTAACGATCGATCCACGAATCGATCGAACGCGCGATCGAGAGAGGATCATGGGAATCGGAACATTGGCCAAGCCGCAGGCGTTAAATACATTCAACGCTGCGATCGGCGTACTTACATCGTTCGATCGTAAATTTCAACGTTGATCCTCGCCACGTATTTTCTCGTAATGAGATGTCAGCTATTTATGACCCGTACGTATAGGATGAGCGCAAAAAAAAGATCGTCTTTGGAATGTCCTGCCTCTTTCGCGTCCTCTTTTTATAGTCTTTTCGTGTTAATCGAACAAGTAACGTCGTCTTCCTTCTTGTGTAATTATTGTGTCTTCGAAAATGAAAAAGCTTGAATTCGATATTTATTTTTTTAATTTTTTAAAAATCTATAATTAGTTGGACTAATTGAATATCGTTATACATTTCAAACTCGAATTTTTATATCTACCGAATTCCAACCGAATTCACTAATTACATAACACGTAGTAAGTTCATCGTTTTAAACGAAGCCAGTGAAAGTAAATTAAAAGTTGCAAGAGTTAGCAAGACTGTAATTATATGTATGTTACCACGTGATTGCACCTTGTCGTTGGTTAATATATACGACAAGTACTTAATTATTATTCTTATTATAATACGCTTATATACTCGGTAAGCGTTTCGTAACAAATTTCTGTTGATTTGTATCTTAAAGACATTAAAAAATCGTATTCGATAGTAACGGATATGTAAAGAAATTCATGTCATTTATATTAAATATTTCCTTGATTTTAATGAATCAACAGCAGCGAAATAACATTCGAGATATGTATCGTGATAAGATTAAGTGCCTTTTTTGAGAGATCGATAACAATCTAAAAAGAACATCTTAGGTATGAAATTTCATACTTAATTTAACCAATTAATAAAGAACTTTGGAATAAAAACAAAGAATAGATAGAGAGTAGAGGGAAGGAAAATTTTCTGATAAATCACTGCCAAGATCGCTTAAGCTCGCTTCTATGCACCGATAAAACGCGTTGTAATTGGTCCTTAATAATCTCGTCATGACTTGGAATTGCCGAGGTCGATTCTCGCTTGTGACGCGCTCTGTTATTACCCAGCGACGATTTAATTACAAAATTAATACGGGCAATTAATCGACGAGCTCGTGCTGCAAACGACATTCGTCTCGGCTTTCGTTCGTTAAGGAAAAGAGTACCTCGAAGTATCCCTTTTTGCATGATTTTAGAAAATCGATCTTAAGAATTTTTAAATTATCTAAATTTATAAAATATTAAAAAAATTTCCTATTTAAAAAATTTTCAATACAGTTTCTAACCAAACATTATATAACAATATACGTATATAGTAATTTATTAAAAAAATAAAAAAAGATGGATAATCAAGATTTAGGTATCGATGAAATTAAAGTACATAGATAAAAAGAGGGCATTTTTCCCTTTAAAATGGTGTTTTTTTCAGCTCTCTACGACTTTCCGTTGCGGAGATATCGCCTTCGAAATATTCCATTCATTACTTCTAACATATGTTACGTAGTACTACGAGTAGTACTATTAGTAGTACTACGAACATATGTTTGGAATAATGAATGGACACATTCAAAAATCATTGAATTCCAGGAATTTATGTAGGTCACTACGATTTTCCAAGAAATTATGTAGGTCACTGGGTCATTGTAAATATAATTATTGTAATTGCTATATTTCGAGAACTAAAAATCGTACAGACTTGAAACAAAAACTGTTGTAAAGCTTAATTTTTTAACTATTTTTTCATCCTATTGTTATAAACAATTTGTTATAAACAATTTGTTATAAACAATTGACTATAAATAATGTTCGTGACTCTTTTTTCTATTAAGTATAAATATTGTATGATATATTAATAAATTGTTTTTCACCATTTTTTATAAACAATTTGTTATAAACAATTTGTTACAAACAATTTGTTACAAACAATTTGTTACAAATAATTTTCATGTCTCATTTTTGTATTATGTATAAATATTATATAATATATTAACAAATTGTTTTTCACAATTTTTTATAAACAATTTGTTATAAACAATTCGTTATAAACAATTTGTTACAAACAATGTGTTACAAATAATTTTCATGTCTCATTTCTGTATTATGTATAAATATTATATGATATATCAACAAATTGTTTTTCACTATTTTTTATAAACAATTTGTTATAAACAATTTGTTATAAACAATTTTTTACAAATAATTTTCATATCTCATTTCTCTATTAGGTATAAGTATTAAATAATATATTAACAAATTATTTTCAACCATTTCTTATAAACAATTTGTTATAAATAATTTTTTATAATTTTCATGAAACAATTTTTGCCATCTTCTCATATATAAATCAGTATATTCATAAATTGACATTTATGAAGGAATCAAGTTCCTTTATTCGTAATTAATATTAAAATTAAAAATCAAAAGACATTCGATACGATAAACAAAACAACTAGATTCGAATGTTGATTACACTTGAGAGTTTCGTTTTATGATTATCCCATTTAACATGGATAAAATTCATGCCTACTTATTACAAAGGAGAGAAGAGACGAAACTTGTGAAGAAAACGAAAGGAAAAAAAATGCAATTACCGTCATGGAAAACGTCTAAGGGAAGATGTACTTAAACTGAACGCGAACTCAGATGCAAATTACGTTGATTTCTCTTCTCGCGATCGACAAGAAAGGGTAACCGCTTTGAAGCAGTACTCTCGATATTTCCCCGATGCTCGTAAATCCTTCGTAATGAATCTTAATGATTCCATGGTGCTTTATTAACGGTTTTACAAGCGAGAGTACCGCGAACGGCAGGCTCTACCAACAGTATTTTTCGTTAAATATTCGATGGTGTACGGACGAGGAAGAGAAAGGCGATTAAAGGGCGTTAAGGGTAATAAGGCGATCGTAAGAAATCAAGGACAAGCATCCGCTGCACCTTTCGATGCAATCGGTCCAAATCGATCCAATTCTTAAGATTTTCTCTTTTGCACATTAAAAATGACAAGAATCAAGGGGTGAGTGGAGAATATAAATATAGTATTATACGCAAATTTTTAAATATCAGACCTGAATCTTTAATGGATAGGTACATATATGTACATACGTGTATATATCCTTAAAACACGTAATACCTATAAGTATTTAACAATCGATGCATTGGTAGAATTAAGTAGATCATACCGAAAATGATTTCGACTCTATAGATTCAACGACAGCATCAGTAGTTTATAGTATAATATCTCAGAAGAAAACATCAGAACTCTCATATTTCCAGATGAAAGGGTTCAACCCTATGATTCTTGATGGTTCCGCTTCCTTGATGTCGAAATCTCATGTTACCACCGATCGTACGTTTCCGTTCAAATTTCACGAATCGCCTTCGATATGGGAAATTGCGAGTTGCGGTGTACACCATGCTTCTCGTATTCGTTTTATTTGAAATGAAAGCTCGCGAAGGCTACAGAGTCTTTCTCTTTTTCTTCTTCTTTTTCTTTTTCTTCCTCTTTTTCTGTCTCTCTCTCTCTAAAAAAGTACATTCTCTTCCTCTAAAAAGAAATTTTATTTTACCATAAAGCTGAGTATTCGTGCGTACGCCAACAAGGCATAAGAAATTATTGCTTACGTAATTTCTTATCCACACGATCGAGAATAAGTTTTACCTTCATCGTGTATTACCAAGTAGATATCACGGTTCACCGATAATCTTTTTCTCTTTAAACGGGCGCTCTAGTATCGATCGATCACGCCTGTTTTAATAGGCTAAGAGCATGCCCTGAGTGCACATCTCTCGAGAATATCTTACCGAGAGAAGATGGCAAGCAGGATGAAGGATGCCAAGCTACTAGGCAATACTTCTCTTCGATGTTACTGGATCTTTATCGTACTTGTGTATTTTTTTATTTCCAACATCCTTTCTCTTGATCTCTCTTATTTCAGCGAGTGTCTAGAGTTGAAATTACCATTAGATAATTTCGTCACTATGTACAAACGGTTTAACGTTGTTTCTCTTTTTTTTTTCTTTAAATATATTTTTAAAAATTATTTGTTTTTACTATATATTTTTTTTTGTTTCTGTTTTTTTTTTGTATAATGCACGACTTATGTTTTTAGAAATATTACAGAGAAAAAAGATATATCAGCATTATTTATTTTTACAGAATTTCATTAACAACTAATTTATTTTAGACCATGCATAAAACCATGCATATTATAATGTCGTGAGCATTTAAGATTTAGAATGTGTGACGAAGAAAATATTAAAAAGCTTTTACGTAATCCTTAAAAAATCCGATCCTATTGGATCTCTCGATCATTGATCGCCGCAGCGTGAAGTTATCTTGGACATAATGCGATTATCGAGCCATTTGTTGGGACACATTTTCGTAGATAGGATCGGCTTCCACACTGGATTCAAGCATGAGTCTTTCTCTCTAAACCAATTCGCAATCGTCTATCACGGTGGTCAGAACGATCGCGTCGGCACCGCTTCAAGAAATTTTCCTTGCATGTCAACGAGACAGAAAAAGAGAAAGAAGGAGAGAAGAAGAGAGCGAGAGAGGGAGAGAGAGAAAGGCAGGTGCTTCCACGCTTCACGCTCGTCGCGTGGCGGAAGCTGGGATTTCGAAACTTAATATCCCCTTTCTTATTCTCCTCTCACAGATTTCATGCTTCTTCTTTTCTTTATTTCAAATACATTTATTTACACGAAACGAGACGTATTAATTATATATTATATATATTTTTCATGCATTATGTATAAATAATTTTTAAATGTAGATTTATATGATTTAAATATAATTTCATTAACTTTTAAAAAAGTTTATATTTACAATTTAAATTGATGTTATTTATATTTAATTAATATTGATGATAATTAATGTTAATAGATTGTAAGCAATATAAGAAACACACTAAAATTTAAACGATACTTAAAATATATATATATGTGTGTGTGGTTGAAAGTGTATTTATTTTTTACATATATTTTATTTATTATACACTTATATTATTTTACTTTTAAGATCTTTAGATTCTTTTTCTGTTTTCGATCTACCTTTCCTTCCTTCTTGTTCAGGTAAGCATTCCTCTCTTGTCCATTCCCTCACTTTCTACCTCTTCTTCTCTTTCTCCCTTTCTCGCTCTCCCTCCCCCTCTCTTTTTCCCTTTCTCTTTTTCCCTCTCCCTCTCTCTCTCACTCTCTCTCTCTCTCTTTCTACAGAGGAACGAGAACTGCCATTAGAAGCACCCCGTTCCATGTAATTTGAGCGCGGACAATGTGGACCACACGAAGCGCACGGTGCTTACCTCTCTACAGTAAGAACAGAGGTTCTCGACTCGAAGTACGATTGGATGATTCGATTAAATTATCTTTCGATATATATATACTTATATATCGAAAATATTTTTATCTGATCGATAAATTTAATTGAATGACACATATACAATATTATTTTTATTCATTCGATTAAATTGATTCCATCTTGTAAAAGGCTTAAATAGGAAAATTTTTTAAGAGAAAATGAATATGTTAAATTTATAACAATTGAAAGAAATAAAAAAGGATAAGATCGATTAGCATTTCCCTTGTTTTTCGATATAACTTTAAATAAGTATACGTTTTAAGATGCAGGATTAACAAGCTAACTTTGTTTCTTTTAAACTGTCATATATTCCGAGGCATTTAACCAGTATCTTCGATATATTTACGAGAAGTATCACGCGGCTCATTAAATTTTCTTTATGCTCGATTCATGCAACGCTCTTACCGGACGCATCCGTTAGTTTTTAGCAAAGATCCTTGAATTATATTATTATTATTCACAGATGAGTACAGGAGCCACATTAAACGAAGGCCAAGTCAAGGGAGAACTATTTTGAAAGCTACCTATCTCGAATAGCGTCGTTCTCTCTTTTTTTTTGTATCTTTTTCTTTCTTTCTTTTTTTTTTTTTTGATCCCTTCAGAACATATTATACTTACTATCGACGATATAATATCGCCTATCTTGAATCTTGTGGTCGACCACGACTAAAACGTTATTGCGCTGGAACTAACCTCGACATTTGTAACGTGAGGAAAACGTTCTTTTTTGTAAACGCCGGACGTTGTCGTGAAAAGTTTTCACGGTCGATATTTATTCTGACATGTTCTAATTTATATTTTTGTTAATAAAGTAATTTCAATTAATTAAACTGGAGAAGCTTTTTGTAATCGATTAAACTCCATTAATTCCTTTAATATCATTATTGATTGATTTCTAACTTGTGTATGTAAAAAATGTAATAATTAATTACTTAACTTTTATTCGATATATTCGTATGATAGTTAAAAAGAATTTATTAGAATATTACATACATATTTTGTTATAATTTCTGCACGTATTATACGTATGAATGGAAGAAGAAATTTCCAAATTAAATAATAGAGATTAAATTCAGATAAATTTGCAAGTATTTGAGCATCACTGGAGGACAGATGCTGCTTCTCTATGCAGAGCAAAATCGGCGCTCTTTGCGGTTCGCCACCGAGTCGTCTCCGAACAGCAAGGGCCTCTCGGCACACGCGCATACAATTATAAGAGGATCATCGTCGTCCTTTCTCCTTCCGGGCTGTCAGAAATTTAATGATTTCACCGAGCGTTTGTCTCTCCTAAGTATATGCTCCTTTGATTCTCCTACACTCGTGTTGTCTATCATTATTTCTAATTTATACGAAAATGTGGTCATTCGTCCAGTATTTATCCGTGTCTTCTATGGTTTTCGTCTCCAATCTGAAAAAATTTTCGTATTCTGGGTCTCCTAAGCCTATCATTTGAAGATGGAGATAGTATTATTTGATCTATCGATCGAGTAAAGATCCTCTTTCTGAGTCTGGGAATATATGAAATTAGAACCCATAATTTTCTTGATAATCAATAGTAGAAGAAAAACAAATACTCTTATATCATTCGAAAAAAGGTTACCATTTAGTCTGTAAATTGGTTGTAAATCATAGACAATATAGTTACCAAAGATCTTGATCATCAATAGTATCTACCATAGTAGTAATAAAACATGTTGTATCGTCCGAAAGAATGCTGATATTTATTTAATAAATTAATCGTAAGTCATCGACGATATAAATAGTAAATGTATTGAGAAAGAAGAGATATCGATATAACTAATTTTATCGATCGGTTTTCAGTCTCGATTACGTTCGTTATGCTATCTGACCCGAGTACGACCGAAAATCGTGACTTGCGTTTGCCGAAAGCGAGAGGACCACGAAGGCGGTCGGCCTTTATCGTGTATAATCGTGTTTTCATTAAGGAAATTATTTTGTGTGGCCAACAGAGAGCCATCAAATGCGCCGCTTCGCCGCCGCGGCAGTCCGTGTCGCGATTAATGAAGGCTCTGCCGAATCGCTGAACAAAGATAGAGTTGTGCTAACGCTCTCGCGAATACACGTACACGTTTATAGTACATTTAAGTATGTTGGTAAACCCTTTTGACCGATTTTCAATTAGGACGCTTTTAGGCTTCTCAGAGGTTCTCAAATTCAAGGATCTGAATTATTTTTTATATCAAAAAGCAAGACATTCTTTTTCATGAGTCTTCAAAAGATATTCACATAATTTCGATTTTCACTAAAAATTAAATTAGATGTTTTTGTATTAAAGTTGATCACTATTCTTCGATCGAAGAATTGATTTCAACAATGGCTTCAGCGAGAGGTATGAACAACGTATGAACTACTGGCACAATGAGAGTGCCCGAATATGCGCTTATTGCATATCGCAAATCTACCGATCCGGGTCTCACCACATAAAGGTTGTTGCTTGTGGAGACCCACAGGTTGACGATGACTTTACTCTAAAATCCGCGTTACCGAGGTGACATACCACATACAGGGAATTCTGGCTCCCAATGCTATTCGGAGAAGGGTCAGTTCCCACTTCCGGATAACAGGACCATCGCAACATCGGACGTTTCAATTACCGCTATTAATTCCGAATTTCAAACAATAAAACACAGTCCACGATAGAACTTAATCGTGTCCGCGAACATTTACACTCGTGATTTTTTTTTTATTTAAAATCTATCGATACTTTTCCTCTATTAACAAAACTGGTTAAATATTTCTTTTTTATTTAAAAATGTAATGGAAAATTCGCGGATGCTTCTTTTTGCAAACGATTACTCTAATTATTACAAAAAGTATCATGCAAGTTCGCTTGCAATCGAAATCCAAAAGAAAACTTTAATTTCGATAGCAGTCAAAGTCAATGGTACGTTCATATCGACGTAAACCATTATAAAATCAAGAGTAATGAGCGACCTTAAAGTAATGATTATTCAATCAAAGTGGTTTTCCGTCCATTGACATAAAATTTTTTTATTGAAAATATTTCCTTAAAAAATATATGTAAATTACAGGATATCAAAGTTATAAAAATATATTCTTGATTTAAAATATGTAAATAAAAGATTGAACATGTGCTCTTGTAAAATTACGAAATTAACGATACCGTTCGTCGAAATTTTACGCGGGAAAGGTACGAGGTAGCAAATTTGAATACGCATCTCTCTTTCTCTCTATCTTTCTCTTCCTCTTTTTCTCTTTGATTCTGCGTAAAGGATAATGCAAGCGAGGTGTTATTACTTTCACGGTAACAGGTGATTCGAGCACCCACCGTGCAACGTGTAGATACTATCCAATAAACTTCCACGATAATGATAGTAATGCTCTGGCAAGCGGTACGAGAAAGATCGCTAACGGGAAATGATGGTGGCTGCGATCCGATTTCTTTGCCGATCGAAGATAACACAAGATGGCCGCTGGTCAAGATCGTCTGTAAAAATCATGAAATGCCGCTCTTGCGAAGGTGTCCTTCGTCGCTTGACGGATCAATTCAGCCTCTGTGCAGGTGTTAAAAGCGAACGTTTCCCGCTCTCGAATTTGTTAAATCCGCAAAACGGACTTCGATCGGCACCAGA
Organism: Vespula vulgaris; assembly: GCF_905475345.1. NCBI lineage: Eukaryota > Metazoa > Arthropoda > Insecta > Hymenoptera > Vespidae > Vespula > Vespula vulgaris. Next base: position 3,233,088 of record NC_066601.1, on the reverse strand, counting down.
GATACGACGAAAGATTTAAGATTGAGTTAAGGAAACGACATCGAGTAGTGTTATAAATTACAGGACGATCGTTCGGTTTTTCTCTATTCCCTCTTATTTTAAGGACCGAATATATTATCGTACTTCTGTTTCTTAAAGTATCATTTTCATAGTTCAAACAGAGTAAACGCGTACAGTACGCGAAGTACATTTTAAATATAAATAATTTCAGAATGCATAATTTAAAATACAGTTCCATCAGTTGAATTGAAAAATTCATTACACGTGAAAAGCTGAAAATTTTATCGGATGAAAAAGGAAAAATAGAGAGAAAAAAGTGATGGAGAGTTCTATTTGCACTTTACACGGACAAAACCACGTTTTACCAACGAAAAATGGCATACCCATAATCCAGGATGAAATGAAACGATCCGCACGTTAAATATTTATACACGAGAGGATCGACGAGACGCGCGAGGGTTGGCCCGAGTCGAATCTGAAATTCGATAATGCCTTACTCAGCGTAGTCGTTCATTCGCCCGGAAGCCGCGAATTATGCCGACGCGCCGAGTCGTAGAGAAGGAGGATGAGGAAGAGGAGGAGATTTCTGCTTCAAGAACGCTCCAAGAACGTTCGCTGGCATTACGTATTACCTTGTATCACGTGCAAAGACCAGACTGCAGGTGTTTTCTCTTGTGTGGTCCTGTGTACTTTTCGAGAGAATCGCGGTAATTTTTGTCGCAACTTGGATCGATTTCCTTTTTATCGATTTTATTCTTTTCTAACGTAGTCGAGCTCGTTATCAGATTTAACGTTCATACGTCAAACGAATCGAGTATAATCGTTAAGATAGGTTAACTACCGTATATGAAATAAAGTGAATAACAAAATATAAAATAAATGAATAAATAAATATATACTTGAATGTAATAATACGTATAAATAGAATAAAATAAATATATTAAAAATTTCGATTTATTTGAAATCATTTCATCTTATTAAATATTCAATTGAATTACCATAAATTGTAATCTTGACTTTACTGTGAATTGCTAATCAACTATTACGAACATTAATAATTAAATCGAGGAATCAAGAAATATCGATAATAATCAGCGCGTGTAGTCAATGCTTATTAAAAAAAGCAAAGAAAAGATTAAGAAGATTAACGATTAGTCGAACCACCAAACTTATCGTACCAATTGATGTCGCTAATTATTAACAATTTTTATATTTCTTACACGGTCGCGTCGTGTGCGGTATTTATAGGGTAGCCCATAGCCGTTTAAAATTATCTTCGATCATACCTTAGAACGCCCCTTGCAACGTGGGAGGCGGTAGATCTAAATTAATTTTCAATTCGTATGTAACATGTTACATACTTTTAATAAAATATGAATAATAATACGGTCTTAAAAAATAAATAAATAAACCGATTAAATCACACACATTGCAACACATACGTATAACGATAAAGAAAAAAGAATACATTAAAATAAGATATATATGAACTCGAATCGATGAAAAAAATCGATAGTCAAATTACAATAAAAAAATTCCTCTAAAAGTTCATAAGGCCATCGTATAGGTAATGTAAACCAATAAAGCAACACGATAGAAGGCGAGGCAGGTGCAACGTGGGCGGTGAGTTACCGCAGAGGTCAAGGGTCGTCCTTAATCCAGGATCTTCCTGTTAGCTTCCCTTGCTTCGTCTCTCCTTATCTCTGTCTCTCTCTCTTTCTCTCTCCCTTTTTCTTTCTCATTCTTCCCTTCTTATTGCTTTTTATTCTACCAAGAAAGATCCTAACGATGAGATCTCACGTGGGGAAATACTAGAGAATATATGTATGCATCCTTGGATACACGAGATACAAATCGAGAGGACCTTGTACCAGACGTAAAGGAAACTTGAGAATTTTTCATCGAACGAAATAGTTTATTGAGAGGATCTTCAAAGAATTTCATGGGAATTTCATGAATAACGAGTCGAAAGCTTTTCTTTTGGATAATATTTCACAGACATTGGACGAAATTATTATTGGTGTTAAATATTAAATTAAAAAAAAAAAAAAAAAGGAAAAGAAAAAACAAAGCGAAAAGACAGCGAATTAACGTTCATGTCCTTTTCCTATTCATTATCTACGCAGAACAAGAAAAATGAATTTTTATATTACTTAAAAAAAAATTAAACAAAATATATTGCTTTAAGTATATATATTTTTTTCTATTTTATATATGTTTGTTTATCATATGTCACAGCCAATTTCAATTTTTCCGTTATACAAAAAATATAACTAATTACTTGAAATATAAACCAAATAAAAAAAGAATGACCACCAGCAGAGATGTCACGATCGATATCAACTTTAGGTATCACCGAACCGAGATAGTTGACGTTATTGAAATTGATGTGACATAAGCGTAGATCATTCGTCGAAATTCTCGTACTTCAATTTGTGCGGACGTCCAAGGGAAAAAAGTCGGCGGCTTCTTCTGAAATTCAATGAGGCTGCACCTTCTTGTGTATCGATAAAGTCGGCTCGTGCTTTTAAGTCGAAACGTTTCCAAAAGTCCACAAGAACTAACAGTTAAAATCCTGCCTCGATTCTGGCGTATGTATACGCGTGTGTGTGCATCATGTCTACCAAAGAAAATAAATTATAATACAGGACTATCGAAGTTTACGATCAAGAAACCCGAATCCAAAGTATAATGTGTATCTAATTAAAAGTCCATGTAGGAACAAAAGTAGAACGTATATACATTTTTTGTGACGTAATCTTACTTGTTTAAAAATGTATAACTTTCTAATATATGTACATATATGCGTGTTTAGTATGGTACATTCGTGACGTTCTAAATTTAAAGAAATTATGCGACTGTCATTACGCCTCGTGCCAGGATAATCGGGTGTCCATTATTTTCTTCTTTATTTTCACCTTTTTATGGATATACTTTAGGAACAAAAGCAGCTGCATTTAGAGGATGTCGAAGGAGATCATCGCAAAAACCATCGGAGAGAGAGCACCTATCGTTTTTTTGTACGGCACGAGGCCGCCTTAAGCCGCGTTCAGAATCGGCTAATGAATTTAAAACGAGCGTGCGCATTTTTCTCGCTCCTTCGAAGCCTCGGCGATAGGCTGGCGCTACGCTGAGTTTTTAGTCACGAAAACGAGAGCGCGAATACTTTAAACCGACGTCACAGAGTTTTTTCCCATAAAAATTTAAATCACGGTCTTCTCTCTCCTTCTCGCGTATTTTTTCTCTCTTTTTTTAACTACTCACGGTTTAGACCGTCGAGGCTTAAACTTTTTGCCGACAGAAATTTCTTTTTTCCTTTATTGTTTTTCCGTACTGACATAAAAAAGAAAATATACTACATTTTATTACTTGTTCTACTTATCTTAGATACTAAAATAAGTCACTATCTATTAACATGACCCTATATATATGTATATCGTATATATGGAGATATACGAAATGCAGAAGTGTAATAAAATGAGATTTTCTCTTTTACATGCACACATTTCTTGTTTTTTCAGATCGTTCGGTAAATTCGATTTTAATAAGCGTTCCGACTCGGCCCACGCCAGATTTTAATTTAAAAGTACTTGCCGATTCTTTTCCTCGAACTTTGTAATTTGTATTCATAAAAAAGTACGAAAATCTCACTTTGAAACAATCGGAATTACATAGAAAGATATTATGTAAATTTCGAATATAGAAAACTATAGAAACTAATATAGAAAACTATAGAAAAAACAATCAATATGATGTCAGTCGATTGGTGGTCGGAATCAAGAAGAAATATATTTCTTTCAAGTATAGACAGCTCGATTTAATTAATTCGTACTGTAAAATTGGAGTAAAACGTACGAAACGTCCCGCTTAATTAGGTAATGGTCAATCCATTGAATTTCTCAGAGAATCTCGATCCATCTCTGTACATGGCCAATTATCGCAATCGATCGGCAGATGTAAAGCTATCTCGACATCTAGGAATCTTACGATTTACGCGCCCTTCTTCTGCTTCTTCTTCTTCTACTTCTTCTTCTTCTTTTTCTTCTTCTTACTGTTGGTACGGAGTTAATTTAATGCAAGAGAAGAAACAAGGAAAGAAAGAAGAAAAAAGAGATTCTATCCAATCAAGAGAATACCGATTTATATCCGATCGATCTTTATCGTATCAGAGAATACGTACCTTCATCTGTCTCCAAATCCAAATAGGTTCTCTCTTTTGTCGCGTTAAAATTGCATTAAGCGAATGAGTTCCTTCTCTTTCTTTCTTTCGTTTCCTTCCTTTTCTTTTTTTTTTCTTTCTTTAAACGACTCACCTTTAAAACAATTCACCTCTCTCGTTATTCTGCTTTTCAATCGTTATTTTAGTTGATAATGTCGTAAAGCTCCAAGGCACACGTCGGGTTTATCTTCCTTTAACGATACAAGCTTAATGAAAGAGATGAAATACAATCGCGTTTAAGCGTACGTATGTATGTAACACGCTAAACGTTTAATATCCTGCAAGAAAAACGAGAAAGATCGATCATTCACCTCGAGGCAGTACACGCGCGAAATTCATAATCGTTAAATTGAATAAAATCCAAAGGAGAAAAACTGAGCTTCTCTCCAAGGATACCTTCTCAAAAGCGAAACGATAAGCATTATTTTCTTGTGCGCGTGCTCAACGAACATGAAAGAGAAAGATCGCTAAGTTACCGTTACTGGACCCCTCACGCTTCTTTGCAATTTTTTATTTAGCCAAGCCAACCAGCACGATGTCAGAATGGCCAAGCAAAAGGTTCGGAGAACGTTAATTACTCGTTTCACTCGCGCGTCTTAGTCGATGTACTTCGTTAGCACCTGCGGAACCCTTCGCAAAATCATTTTAGTATTGGTCTTTTTCGAGAGAGAGAGATAAAAAGAGAGAGAGAGAGAGAAATAGTGGATGATTCAAATTAGGGTAATATCGTGTTCGTTTCTTTACTCTAAGTCCCTTTAAACGTTATGAATAAAATTTGAATAATTCAAATGTTTCTTTTTTTTCTTTTTCTTTGTCTTAAACCATCATACCTTATATGAAAATTAAAATAAACGATGGACTCTCGAAGATATATATCTGATACGATCGACATAATTGAAAGAAAAATTTGCGAACATTGAAATTTGATGAAAATGTACTTGGAAATGCTTGAAATTGGAAAATACAATTGAATTTCTATCTATACAAGGATGAAAGTTCTCGTATTTAATTATCAATGCACCTTTACAAATCAGTAAGATAATAAGGAAGTATCTTGTAATGATTTTATAGAACAAACTACTCTCCTCCCATTCTGTCTCTCTATATCTCTCTTTATCTATGTCTATCTCTATCTTTCGTTTTTACGTACAAAAGAAACGTCGAGTGTACTTCCCTTCGTCGAGTTTCAACGAACGAAGTACCCGAGTTTGCTGCGAACGTTGGAATCGTCGTCGTTTAATTAAGTTCCTCCTCGAGAAAGAGGCTCGAACGAACGTTAAATCCATGAACGACATAGCGACAAAGGACGAAAGACGAGAAAGAGGCACTCGATTTCCAAGACGCGAGAGGAATGTCGACCGACGACGATGCTTTACGTTCTTTTATTTAAACTTTCTTCCACCTGGTAATTCGCAACAACTGAAATCGGTCTCTGCTCTAATTCCAGAGTAATTACTCTTTTCTCTTTTCCTTCGAAGGAAGAAGCTCACTTGGTTGAGGATTTTGCTAGAATCGTTCTCTCTCTCTCTCTCTCTCTCTCTCTCTCCCTCTCCCTCTCCCTCTCTCTCTCTCATTCTTTTCCCCTTGAGAAACACAATCGAGGACCCAATTAAATTCGAGAGAACTAATTGAGACATACCTATTTGCAGAAATTTCGGAGCAACCCGTTATTATCATCGGTAAATGTATTTATAATTGGGTGCTTTTAATTATCCTTACCGAGGAGTCGCAGTTGGACCATCGATTTATCAGCCAACGGCGACGTTTGACAAACGTTTTCTCTTCGGTCCAGACGATTACGTCTTTTTGGAAATCGATCTTACCTTAACGATTATAAAGATTTCATTGGCAATCAGTCCGACAAAGTGCATTCTTTTCTCTTTTTTATTCGCTTAATTAAAACTTCTCAATTAAGCCACCGGGTCTCTGCCTCGTTTATCATCATGGAAAAGTTTCATTTTCTTATTGATCTTTTTGGGAAGTTGATATATTTGCGGAAAAATAAACGACGACGTGCAATTCGAGGAATCGAAATGTCTTTGAAATTATACGCTCTCTTCGAATATAGAGAAAAACAGAGACAGGAAGAGCGAGAGACAGAGAGAGAGAGAGACAGAGATCGGTATCACAGAAAGTATGGTCCAGTTTGGGCGGAGACGTCCATTGCTGAACGAGGAAGGGAACAGTGATAAATCACGAATTACGCGAACTCGTTGCGACCCAAGACAAATTGCTGCCGGAGTCATGAGCTCGACCGCTTGGTAATAATATAATTATAGGACTGCCAGGTTGTTTCGACGTTTCGCTTTACGTTTCTTGCTGACTAAGCCACGAGACCAAGTCGTTCCATAAACGTATCTGATTTACCGACTACACTTTTTGTCACCCTATTACGCGAATGAATTTCAATATCACGAAACTCGCAAGTTGGAAATCGTGCCAAGCCATCGTTTTTTCTACTATCGAATCTATTCTCTTTCTCTCAGTTAAACACTCGTAAATCCATTCGAATAATTTACTATTTAATCCTTCACCTGAAATATAACCATTTCCTTTTTTAGTCTTGCTTTTACTTAAAGGTCATCGGTATCATCAGTAATTCTTTCTATTTATGTACGAAGATGATCGATGAGGTGAATTTCTTCTTTTTCTACTTGAAGAAGTAGTTCTTGAAAGGTAAGAAAAAGGATAGTGAGTGAAAAAGAGATAGAAAGAGAGAGAGAGAGAAATCCAGTCAGCCACACAGGAAGAAAGCCGATAGGCTCGTATGCAAAAGCGGATCATTACACGGGCATAAAAGCAAAGGTAGGAAAAGAGCAAGATAGAATGAGAAAGAAAGAGAGAGAAAGAGAAAGAAAAAGAGAGAGAGAGAGAGAAAGAGAGAATCCTTAGAGAGTGGCAATAAATACTTCAATCAGCGCCCTCTAAGGCGTCAGTTAGCATCGGTGCGGCGGTGCGTCGACGACAGCCAAGGCGGCGGCGAATCGCAAAAGCCCCCCTTCGAAGAGTCCTTCCACTTTCCGTTTGGTGGATAAAGTATGTCTACCTTTTGCTGACAGCCACCTGCGGCCGTCCAAAGCGTAGGCAGCCACCTATATACCCCCGCTGTCGTTGCTACTCTCTTCCTGCTAACGTCGACCGATCTACATATCTCCAACATTCAACCAACTCCAACATCGTCTTGCTTGCTTTCCTTTTGGTAGCCTCGCTACACCATTTTTGGCAATCAGCGTGAATATTCCGCTCGGTTGGATTACCTACCACGAGAATGATCGATAATTTTTTTTTTCTTTTCCTTTTTCTTTCTTTTCTGCGGACGAAGGATCCGCAACAGTTTCGTAAACCTCCACGCAAACACGCTATAACGACTAGTCATGATGAGTTGAATTATTCTAGTCATTCGATCGATTTATAAATAAGTATAATGTTTGTTGTAGTAAATTCAGATCGATAGTTATTAAAAAATTATATTGTTATAAGTGAAATGAATCGAACTCAATAGTTATGTGAAATGATAAAATCAAAAGAATGATGATTGTATTATTGTAGTACTCCGTTAGTATATTTATTAAGAATAAATATAGATAAACATGTTAGTCCGCGGAGACTAAAAATTAATCACATGCAAGAGAATTTTTACGATATAAAATACGTAAGTAATAATCGTAGAGTAAGGTGCGAAACTCTGGACGAGCTTCAAGGAGAAAGAAAACTGACAAGAAATTCTATCGGCGTCGATCATACTGTTTGCTCGCGTGACCATAAAGCATAGAGAGGAAGCATGCTTCGATAAATCATGTCAATTATATATTGTTTATGATCTTCGGCGCGTCTCGCATCGAAAGGGATTCGTAGATTCGATCGGGGTATCTTGAAACGAGACTGAAAGAGAGAGAGGGAAAGGGAGAACGAGAGAGAGAGAGAGAGAGAGAGAGAGAGAAAGAGAAAGAACATAGAAGGCTAGCTTGAAGTTGGTGCTTCTTCAGTAGCTAAGAAGAGCACGCACACATATGCAAGGGAGTACAGTCGTTGTCGGACGACTGATAATTGGGTGAGCAAAGCGACACGATGCCTCTTCGAAGCGAAGATCGGCAGAAAACTGTTGAATCTGGTGAATCTCTTTCTTTCTTTTTCTCTTTCTCTTTCTCTCTTTTCTCTTTCCTCTTTCCTTTTCTTTCTCTCCGTCTCATCACGCTCGCGTTGTGGGCCCAGGGCCATCGTAAAGAGTGGCTGCCACCATCGGGGCATCAGGAGCTCCTCAGTCAAGGACTCGTGGGACAATAAATCTGGCCCTTCTCTGGGTAATTGGGTTCACTCGCTGAGATCAATCCGATACTGTCTGCCTCGTGTCCGTCTGTCCATCCGTTCGCCGCTTACCTTCTACTCCTTCCCATCGGTCCATCCTTTGGATTCTCTCTTCCCTTTCTCTCTTCGTCGCTTGCTCGCGTCCAAATCGATCTCCTCGACTTATACGGAACGAGTATGTATTGGTATTACATGTGCTTATATCGTGTATGCACGTAAGTATATATAGTATATCTAAAATATACAAGGTCTATGATCCGACGTATGTTGGACAAGAAAAAAAAAAAGAAAAAAAGAGAACGTACATTTTTTATTATCAAATAATTAAATATTCTTTTTGCGTTAGCTATCTTGAAAGAATTCTCAAAATGCAACGTTGCACGATGAGAGAATACGAGAGAGATATTCTTTCTTTCTCTCTCTCTCTCTCTCTCTCTCTTTTTCTGTCTCTCTCTTTTTCTCTCTTTCTCTCTTTTTCTCTTTCTCTTTCTCTCTCTTTCTGTTTCCCTACGTAGGAAGGCCCAGCCGAAGGCTGCCGCCTTGTTATGCGCCGGTTTCATTCAAATCCGGGCAAGAGATCGTGTCGTATGTAAAACGTCGAATTTCCAAGGCTCCCTTGAAGGGCCGTTCGCGGACGCACGAGGAGTTGCAAAGACCTGCCGATCTGTGGGAGTCAGTACGAGTCTGGCTATAAATCTGAATAATAAATGAGTCTCGACGGCCTCTAAGAAGTCTCCGACTCAGCAAGAAGACGTTGCTGAGGACTTTAAAAGATGAATTTACGAGGATACCAAAGGGAAAGGCGAGGAAGAAGAAGAATAAGAAGAGTAAGAGAAACAGCTTGTTTCTTTTCTACTCGAGTAGAAATCAGATTGGATATTTATATATGTGTGTGTGTATAAAAAATCGATCGCGGAGAATTTTCCAAATTCGAACTTGAACTCGAATCTGACAGAACCGGTTCAGCCATTTCGAGACTAACAAGCTCCAGTTTGGGAAAGTAGTACTCTTGCATCATATAATAATTGCATGCTTAGGATTTATGCTAATAGCTGGTTAAGTTGGAAACTAGCTCGGAGAGTGGATCGAGAATGTTTCTGAGATCGACAGCTTGTATGCGGAAGATTCATGGCTTCTCTCTTTCTCTCCCTCTCTCTCTCTCTCTCTCTCTCTCTCTCTTTCTCACTTTCTCATTTTGGTTCGATGAAGCGACGTTGGCATGTCATAGACACGCGAATCCTTATGGAATGTAAAACCTCCTTGGTCGATGCACGCAAAGGAAGCCGCTTCAACATCAAAGACGCGATCGAAGAAGTCGAGGTGCAAGGTGTATAAATATGATGGGCTGTGCGATATGGTAGACCCAACGGGTGTTGTTACCGTTCGTGAAGCATGTGGCTTCTGTGTTCTCGCTTCGCTACGCCTCTCCGAAAGCCGACACGCACTTTTGTCTTTCGCCGCCGGTTGCTTACCCACGTAACTCACGTCACCACCGTGTGATTAGATCTTCGACGTTCACCCTTTTTCCTTCTCCTTCTCTGTCAACTCTCTCTCTCTCTCTCTCTTTCTCTCTCTCTCTTTTTCTCCCTCCCTCTTTTTTCTGTCTCTTTCTCTTTTCTTTTTATTTCTATTTGCACGTAAAACGAAGTTAATCTAGTACTTTCAGAGAATACTGCAACGCACAAGAGCAACTGCAACACATAAATATTGTTATTTCATTATTATAATATAATTAGAATATACAATTTTCTGTATACTTATTGGAGATATTTGATTATTCAAAGGAAAAAAAAGTAACTAGGTAAAGTAAAACAGTTTTGAAGGATCGAAAATTATTAGGTCATTAGCTGTAATTATTACAATCGTTAACATTCCTCGACATTTATTTTTTTTCTTTCTTGTATTGTACTTGTACGTTGAACGAAAATGCTTCTTGGTCGAAACATTTCGCAGAGAATCCAAGGGCAAGAAAAATCATTCGAGTGGATTTCGTAGTTCGAGCTTTTTCCTTGGTTACCTTGGAAACAACCCGATATTGGCTTGCATCGTTTTTGCTCTTTAAGAATCATTAGCCTCGGCTTTCATACTTAATTCAAATAGAGATTCCATTTTGCTGGCTACGTTCGTCCCTTTGCTCCTCATCAAAATACCGTCGCAACGGGCTACAACACCGTCATTTCTTTGCGATCTACGGATTTCATGTGACTTTCTTTACAAAAAAGTCGAATTAACTTTTATAACGGGAAAAAGTAAATTCTTGGTGTTCTTCCACGCTCAAAGCCTTGACAAACCAGTTACGGTACTATTACATTCTTTTTCCAACGTTTCCGATTATTCTATCGAAGAACCGAGTATCCCTCTAATATTTTCTATTAACTAGCGAGTATTAAAATACTCATTAGATTAATGTTAATCCTATGAAGAGAGATAAATTTGTTATTTCGTTAAATACTTCACAAAGTAAACATAATTGGAAATTATTTAACAAACGCATCATTTCTGTCTACATGAATCGTAAGATAATTACATTTTCTTTTTCTTCTATTAGATGCTTGATTACAATAATATAAAATGACATAAATTGTTTGATAATTGTATAAAATTATACAAGAAAATTATATGTATATGAACTTTATATTTTTTTTATAAGAATTAATAAATTAAATGCTTCAATATTCACTAAAAAAAAAAATGCAATTTTCTAAACGGACATGTAGCTTTCGATCTTTTAGAAAGATCGCAAGTGAGCGCCAGGTGAGTGTAAAGTGCAACCCTTGGTTATTCCGTTCAAAGGAATGCATCGGATTCTGTCTCTTTTCCCCCACTCTAATTCCTTTCGGCCTTATTCCCACCACCGAAGCGATGCAACTGCACTCACGCGTGGCACGCTCTGCACACGTGGATCGCGCGTCAGGCCCTTCGTTCGTCTTCGACGGTCTCCGGATTGATTCGGGAACCGATGCCTACCACGTGTCTTTCCCTCTTATTGTTAGATCGGATCTTATACGCGTGCGCGTGTATTACATATGATGCATTTTAAAACTTCTAATTTGATCAAATTTATAACGAAGAAAACATTGTTATAATTTTCAGTAAATAATTTACCATAAAATTACCGTAAAAAATATAATATAAAATGTATTGTAAATAATAGAATTACATTGTTTTCAATAATATTTTTATGAGATTATTTTCGGTGAAGTTAATTTTTATGTCTTTTTTAAAAAACATTGTTTGCAGATAATAGAAAATACGACATAAATTCTATTGATCATCTCTTTTTTAAATATTAAATCGAATGAATTAAATCCAATTATATGATGTCTTTTTTTTTACCTTAAAGATTCGGCCTCAATAAAAAACGACAAATTAGTATTATTTATAAACATCAATTTTATCTTGACTTAGCAAATCCCGTTAAAATCGTTCTCTGTTGAAATTTCGCGATCTTTCGCTCGAGTGCAAAACGGTGCAGCTGATCGGCCATAAAATGGTATATAACCTGCGCAATTAAGGTCTACCCTTAAGAATCGGCGGGGGGAGCGATTTCAAAGCGGCGAAAAAGTGCACCGCTCCTGATTGCTGCGGAATTATGAAAAATAACGGTCGCTCGTCTTAGATCGTAAAATTGAACTAACGAGAAGCGCGGCAAAAGGGCGTTCATCACACGCTATAAAAAACGGAAAATAAGTGTGGGTAAACGCGACGAACAACCCCCGAGATCCAGGTTATTATGCGTTTAATTTTCGACCACACAAGCTGTTGCTTCGAAAATAGTTCGCTGGATCTACTAAAACGATTGTTGGAAAACGATAATCGCTTGTAAATTCTAGAAATAAAACGAAGAAAGAAAGTAGGAGCAATTATCTGCTCTTTCTCGTCCTTTGAAATCCTTGAAAGTGCGTGCAGACGTCTCGGAAAGAGGTAAAAAGCTAAAAATAGATTACATATATTGAGTTTTCCGAAAGGAAATGCCTCGTCCACGCATATGTTGTAACAAGAGAATGACCATTCAATACGAATCATGAATAGAGAAAGACAGAAGTTCTTTTCTGTTTATAGGATTATGACAGGTGAAATCGTTCACTTAGTTTTTTCGAAACCTAACTGCATTACGTAACAGGATTTGCTCTTCGGACCTGTTTACTACTACGTAAAGACTTGTGTGACAAATTGGAGGATGTTGAGGTTTTCGTTTCTTCACTTTTACTTATTCATACTTTTTTTTTCTGAAAAATATGCAGCTATAAAACATGAAATTTCATTTGCAAATCTATTATTTAAAGTCTGTGAAATAGTAAATTCTTATATATTTTATAATTTTCAATAATTTTCTAATGATTATGTTTATTATTAAGGAAGAGGCTCTTCATATAGTTATATTAACTATAATTCCCAAAGTTTCCTCATAATAGAGAAAAAAAGAATAATAAAAAGAAAACCACACGTAGAAGTATAACGAACGAAAGCTGACATTACTAAAGTTATGGTGAAATAGTTGCGATACTTCAGATATTCGTAGTTTTGTGCAAAGTTGGCGAAACTATAAAATATAGTGGGTAATAGCAGGGCGATGTTTGATCGTTCGAGCGAAAATAGCCGGTAATAGAAGAGCTCTTGTTTTTTGGCTGAGAAAAAATAGTCGATAATAGTAGTACGATTTTGCCATTCGAACAGCCGTCACAAATTCGTTTACCCTATTGGTAAACTCATAATTTTTTTATCTTTTTTAACAATTTTTTTTAAGTAATATATAATTTAATAGTTTACCAATTTATTTGCACATGACTATTGAATTGTCTATGAATCACTATTGCAATTCTCTATATTATCTATAATAATTTAAATTGAAACTTCCTTTACCATGTGTAGGTCACTCCCTATTTTGTGTTACATACAGTTGATAAAGAAGAACACGTTTGAATTATTTTTCCATGGTAGTTTAATATATAATATTTAAAATCGTAGAAAAAATATTATTTACTGATGGTAAGTACTGATCGATCGAGAAAAAAAGTTATATCTCAACTAACTTCGAAGAATATCCTACAATATCTTCTAATTGGCGGGAAATGTGAATTTACAGCCTGTGTAATGCAATGTGCATCAGTATTTTAAAGGATTCAGCATAGAAAGAAAAATTGAGAGTTGTAAATATATTCATACAATAAATCAGTGATTTTATTCATTAATTGCAGACATTATATTTCATATAGATTGATTATTTTAAATAAATGTTCAGAAAGTAATATAAAATTCTTCTTTGACATATATATTCATTCTCGATTATAGAACAGATCACTGTTTCAATATGTTCTACCGAAAAAGTTTGCATGGCTAAGTTAGAATTAGCGGAATACCAAAGTTGACCCTCTCATCATACACGTTTACCGCGCTTTGCTCGTAAAAGCATCTGTCACAACGAGTTAAACTATTTGCCATGTGCGTTAGCACCCCACCGGACGTTATTAACAGACAATTATTGTCCATTGGAACGTAAGTTTCGCTATGGCATACGACCGGATCTTGTCCTTTTTTACGGACAAAACTTAACCAACTGCGGGCACATTCTACCAGGTGTTGAAGCATCCATGGGAATTATGCTGATAACTCATCGTTTATTCTCACGGTGATCCAACGCACCAGGTCGCGACAAAAATTAATGTTTTTATTTCGATAACTATTTCATTAAATCGATACAGGTTCTCATTAATTATAATTAATGTTTATACGTTATTCCATGTCCTTAAAGAGAGAACATGCATGGTTAAATTCATGAAAACACATTATAATTAAAGTATTATAATAAATGCTCCTCATCTTCTGTAAATTACGAGGAATCATAATTTGAAAAAACATTTAATATAATAATACTATAATCATGCACATGTCGCGCTTCTACAAGAACGCATCTGGATCTGCAACCTGTATATCGCGTGTTAAAGCCTACTTGCGTGCGATGACACGGTATTAACCATATAATTCAATTTTTAATGAACGTATCGTCATAATTTACGATTACCAATGACAAGAAAATTGGTACTTCAAGAATGAAAGAAAGTTGAGTCATGCGTTTCGAAAGAAAATTCTGTCGAAAAATGGCATCGATCGATCGAATATCCAAATAAGAAATTTCCAAAATTTGTTGTTGAAATTTCGGCGAAGAACCGTTACAAAAAATTGTTAGACGAAAGAAAAAGAGAATATTCTAATTACTTCGAGAAAAAGGGCAAGATCTCGGTCTTGTCAAATGCAAATATCGCGTGTCCCACTTAAGGGCGTTCACTGCAGAGAACATTACAACATACTTAGCATAATCCGAAATTTAACAATAACAAGACTACTTGTGCAGCTGTCGTTAGTCGCTGCAACAATCTTTTTGCTGTGCAGAAAATTGACCTAGTCTTGAAAGAAAGCGAGGTAAAGGGGTCGAAGAGTGGTTTTGCGTGGAAAAAGAGAAGTGGAGGAAGAAACGGAGTAAGAACGAGAAAGGAAACAAGAAGAAGAAGAAGAAGAAGAAGAAGTAACACGCATATCGTGAGCGATGTTTTTTTATTGCATAAATTTACATACGGAGGGAAAGAAAGCTACGAGTATGAGTATGCATGCGATACTTAGTCAAGAATGATGACATTCTGTATACCATATATACATATAAGGAAAAATAAAAAAAAAAGAGAGAGAGAGAGAGAACGGAAAATTTCTCTTCTTCTTAGATAAGAATTTCTATGCAAAGGAAAAAAAAAGGACGGGGGAAAAAGAAGGAAAAGTGGAAGAAAATTAATGCGAGCCAATCGACACGCGTTCGCACGAAGCATCTGCACATGACATCTGCACGATCGAAGAATCCCACGGCAAAATATGTACCTTCTTATAATCGAAAGAGAAAAAGAGAGGAGAGAACGTGCTCGGTCTATAATAGCGTGTACGTGGCACAAAAAAAGAGAGAAGGAAGAGAAATGATTGCTCCTCGAGGGTGCCCTTCTTACGTCACAGCCTCTTTCTCTTTTTCTCTCTCTCTTTCTCTCTTTTTTTCTTTCTACATATATCTCGCTCTTATACGTAAGTTTGTGACGTCAGAGACTCGCACACGTCAGACTACTCGCGTGACGTCGATCTTCGAAGGGAGAGTCAAAATCTTGAGCGTACGTCTGCAGGGTGCCGAGATTACTAGGGAGACGGACTTTTAGATCGAAAGAAGGAGAAAAAGAAAGAGAAGGGGAACGTGCAAGAAGAATGAGGTGGAATTGCATGAGGCACATGCGAAGGGACCACACGTGGGAAAACGGCACACGTCCCTTTTAGCTCCTTCGATTGTCTTTTGCACCTGGATCTGAACCTATATGTATATCGATATTTTTTTTTCTTTCCTGTTTTTTTTTAAATTTTTATCTTATATACTTTCGATGTCTCTATCTTCATTACCTCTAAGAGACAAACGGAACTTGATGAATTACAATTAATCCTTTCAAAACCGTTTTCGTTTCCTTATATGAAATCTCTTTCAAAAGGCAGATGGTTGAACTTCACTATAATTTATATTTTGTCGTGAAAGTAGGGAATCTCAACGTTTTAGCCATATGACGTTCGAATAGTAATTATTGTTGCGGAGACGTCTTGGTCCGATAACCATTGGTAAGAAAACAAGGAAAAATTTTGCAGCTGCATAGGAGGACACTCGCAGCAGAAAGAAATCGATATAAGGATTTCAGTAGTACGACAGACAGGTGACGTTAGTCGCGTGCCAGGATTCCCCTTCTTTCGTCACTCGAAGAAAAGCGTTTCGCGCAATGTATCTATTGTCCTTCCACCCTTCTTTTTCGTGGTCCCTTTAACGCAGGTCTAAGAGGGCGATCTCCTCAAATACCATCAAGACGTTTCTTTATAGGGTTCTTGGATAAGAGAATACGATACTTTCGTTGTTATCGAATTTAAAATAGAATTGTGTGTACGTAATTATTTATGAAAAATTTTCAAAGCTTTAAGCGATTTCTATTTGATTAAAATTTTGTCTTGGAAAAATGAAATAAAATATTAATTAAATTAATCGATAACAATTATTTTGAAATTATTTTGATTGTAAATTTCTGTATTTTTTATTTTTATTAAAATATCTGTTTTTTCAGAGAATCGATAAATCAGATGGCAGGTGATACTGGGCTCGTGCCATGTTCCTTGCCATCGAAAAATCGAAGACATTCACAGGAGGGGTTCTTTAATCCATGAAAGACGCTTGCATTGTTTGGAACCCTAACTTTTGCTACGAGCAGCACGAGCAACATCTTTTTGGAACAGCTGATGTCGACTTCAGCGTAATACCGTTTACATTTCTTGTCCCTCGATTGTCCGGCTGTTACCTCAGAATAATCTTTGCTCGAGCAAAGAACCACAGAAAACAAAGTACGAATAGAAAGTAAAATAAATATTACATAGAACATTTTTACTTTCCAATAATTGAATTTTATCTACTTTATTCAAACCAGTCATGTACACGGTGATTACCGAGTATCATAATCGTCGATCATGTTAACTCAACGTTGTTCAATTTCTTCTTTTTTAATCGATGAAATGAATATACATTCATCTTTGTAGATAGAATGATAAATTATTATATCGTAGTATAGATGCATCGTTTTCAAATCGAAGTAAGAAAAAAAAATTAAGAATCGATTTACAGTAAGATAAGTTATGGAAGAAAATTTTCTTTTCCGAGTTTTGCAGATGATTAATTAATACAAGGTGACGTTCCCTCATGACGAGTTTTCCTCACGAGCTAAGGATAAGACGATTTGCATAGAGCTATTTAGTCTAGCAAGTTTTTCTTCAGTCGAATTACCACCATCGTTCCCATAGGAAAGATAGTTTCTGCATTATGAAAAGCAGATGTAAAGTTCGGTATACCCTATTTATTATTCACCTTAATTAGTTCCTTTCTACTTGCTTCACAGCATCCGACAAATTATTGTCATATCTTCCATTTCGTACAATAACATATTGTGCAATGACCAAAAATAAAAGAAATATATTTACTTAATCTACTCAAAGATATATAATATTTCTAAATAATTAACAAAAACCTATTATTCCGATAATAATCGATATAGACTTGATACATAAAATAAAGTCGTAATCATTTTTCAATGTAAACAAAATTCACGACCATAACACCACCGATACCTATCTGAATTACAAAAAATCCTTCTTCAAATCTATCTCTATTTAATTGAGGAATTGGATAAGAGTTAAAAATACAATAAGAGAATCAAGACGTCGAGACATTAGGAGTAATCTAAAGTTTTGCGTGCAAATCTGAGAAGAATGAAAGAAAAAGAAAGGTCAAGAAAAAAAATTTGATAAAAAAGATCATAACATAGAGGTCTGCATCCCTCAGCAAGAGAGAAAGAGAGAAATAATCCATGGGGGTCCATGTTTAGCACGGGAGGGCTTTTTAGCGGTGCAAGATATCGGGAGCGAAGAGCAGCGACCGAATATATCCGAAGTGAGAGCCGAAGAGGCCCGAGGAGGATGGTGGGAACGCGTGGCGCGGTGTGTTCTCACCAGCACTCTTCTCCCTCTCTCTGTCTTTCTCTTTCCTACGTTTCATCTCTCCCTCTCTTGCTCTTTCTCTCTCTCTTCTTCATCTTCCTTTCCTCTCTTCGAGTCCAAGAGGACCAGCGACGTTCAGCAACGCGTTAAGCTCGGCAAAGCAGTGGCTGCTGTTTCTCCTGATCGGCCACGCGTTGCTGCTCATCGCCATATTGCTGCTGGTACAACAACAACAACAAGAACCTGTTCAGGGCTAACCTCCGCCGAAATCATTGCTCAAGGTCGCGAGCCCAACTCCGCGAGCACCGTGTCCCGAAACTGGACCTCGCGTGACCCTTTACTTTGGCCCATCGGCTACTCTTTGTCTCAATCGGTTTCGTGCTATAAACCCATGAACTGTTTTGATTCATTTCCGTTCGTTTCCAACCACTCGTTTCGCGTATAGTGCCGCTCTAATTATTTCGATGTATAGAAATCGATATTCATTATTTTTTGTTATAGTATAGAATATTTTTGCGTATAGAAGTAAAATTATAGAATCAATATATGAACAGTTTTTTCTGGTAACAACTAGCAATTGATTTTATGAATATTTGAAGTTTATGGAACGTTATAGTAATGTTGAATCATTATTTAAAATTGTTCATTCACTTGTGCGGATAATCAATTTTCTATGTATATTTCGAAAAGACTGAACAAACTTAGTCGTTGATCAATGGTAATGAATATGTGTGTCTATCAGCAAACTTTAGTATATTCAGCTTGCTACATTTATCAAAGAAAAAACAAAATGCCCTTTGAGTCAATCCGGATATGCTATTTAAGGGATACGAGGACGGAAAAGGGTATTTCAAAGGGTGGACCTGTTGCACGAAGGTCTTCCTAGGGTTCCAAAAGAAAGATCGTAAAGAGGACGATAGGAAAACAATTCCGTATCGTTGGTAGGATTAACGTTTTTGACTAAACAACTCCAAAATAATCTTAAGTCCCACGATCGGTCTAAAATGGTATAGGAGAGAGATTAAATAGATCGTATTACTTGAAGATTCACCGACGAATGATTTTACCGGATTTCTGAACTGTTCCTTAATGCGGGATTTACTTCGGTAGGATGCACCGTCAAGATCTAGTTACCTTTTCAACGATAACGAAGCGAATAATCACGAAGTACATCCGAGACACTCTCTTACGAGCTAATAATCACACCGTTCGATTATTTCTCGAGTCTCACTTGAAAATTTGATATCGTTTAAAAAAGTAGCTTTCTTCTCTGATTACTTGTTCCCTTACACCTTGGAACGTCACACCGAAAACAATACAGTTCTCGTTAAAAAAATAATAAAGAATATGTGTATCATAGATTAATCACAATAAAATTATTATATGATAGAAAAATATTTTAAGTGTCCTTTTTTATTAAGGATCATCACGATCACAGTTAATGTGACAAATGGAATTAAAACGATGAAAAAAGTAACATTACGAAATCGTAGTAAATTTTTAAACGTAGTACCAATACTAATCTGAAGAAAGGTAGAAAAATATTCCCACAAGGAAGAGAAAAAAAGAAAAATAGACAAAAACCAAAACCTCCCACGATTGTCGGCAAAGAAAATCAAAGTTTCGTTTTGTGTAGAGAAAATATCAGGCTTTCTATGCAAATAGAAGTATACCTGGCCTTTTTCGTTTCTGGTCAGGAAGAAAGCAGCAAGTTAGATATTTCTTTTTCTTCGACCAATAAAACGTCGAATATGCTGGGCGCGGGTCCCTCGTGTGTCAGCCACGCGAACCGACATAGCGGTCAGGGGCACCTATAATAGATGCACGAGGCAAGACTCGTTTCTTTAAGCTTTTTCCCCAGGCTTTACCCTCTTCTTTCCTTTTTTTTTGTTTCATTCTATCTCACTCTTTCTCGCACGTTTACCTCCCCACTTACGTGCGTACTACGTGCCCATTATGGGACTTCTGGAATCCACCGTCACGACGACGGAATGTAAGGCAAAGGGTGAAGCCAAACGCGAATCACAGAAACGTGGGAACCGTCGCCAGGTGATCCCTTGCACGTCCTTCTGGCCCACGAACAGCTAGAACTTTTGCGAGCTTAAGGTCGATGAGAAGGAGGAGGGTGAAAGGAAAGACGAAGAGGAGTCTCGATGCGGAAGGGTACATCTAAGAATGGTCTGGTGCCACTCGATGTTTCGCAACTGCTTCGAATCTGCCTCACTTAGCAAAACTGAATGATTCTTATTGAGTACTATACATCAATATAGTACTTCTTGTTTTGAGTTACAAATATTTCAATTGATTTCCTATAATTATAGTTTCTTTTTTTTTCGATTTGCCTTATTTTAATAACTCGAGAGATTTTCTGTCCAAGTTGATATTCTAAGTTATTATATCTTCCTTTCGATATAGTTTTTTCTTTAATTCTATTCTAATATTGTAGTGGATATTTGAATAGGTTGTATAAACATTTTTTTGATAATAATACAAAATAATTCATTAATGGGAAATTTCATTTAAACAAATGATGTATGAGTTAACTGATGTTCAAGTGATTAACTAGAAATCCTAACAATGCCGAATTATATCGTACAATGTCGAATAGCATTAGCGGTAAAATTGACAATTATTAACAAAACTCATGTATTGTTTGTTTGTTTTCAATTAAAAAATTAGGTAAATAATTTGTGATATAGAAATTAAATAATCTCAAAAATATCTGGCTTGTTCATTGAATCATAACAATTTACTAAAAAATAATGACTTTTTCTGAATGATTGGATATCGATTGAATTTACGATATATCTACTCTTTTTAAAGCTTAAAAAGAATAAGCCATCATCAATCTCCGAATTACTCTATTGCAAATAAGCAAAATCGATAATTTACCTGTTCGAATTGGCCGGCCTGATTGAATCTCTGACATAATTGAAGTAAATGGGATTTGTTTGATATACGACCGAGGTTCGTGTGTCAGCTATTGCATTAAGTTTATTCACAATAATATTTCTTTAAATAGATTTCAAAATTTGAGTTATATAGTTTCCTTTATAATACACATCTTTTTCACAATGAATTTTATTATATCGTATAGTAATTATATTTTATTTAATTCTAGTATAAGATATTTTCAATCGTAATGAATAAATAATTTATTTCCGTTACATTTTTCATTGAAAGAATATCTTTAGAAATAAGTATCTACGATTACTAGAAAATTACCATTTGTTCTACAAATTTAAATCGTTTCCTTTTTTATCGCACACCCTATAAAAACGAGTTATGTTTTCTGCTATGAACAAAATACGAAGGATTTCCCTAATATTCCAGATGTAAGCCATACGACCTCCCCTAACGAACAAGAGGGCTGTTACTTTTTAAGGGAAGCATTTGTGTCATATTAATAAAAATGAGTATTTGATGATGTACAGTACGACGGATTTTTGTGTTGAAAATTTTTTCTTTTTTCTTTTTCGTCTTTTTTTTTACAAAAACCGTGGGAGTTCTTTCTTGATATTGGGAGTAAAGTGGCAAGTAATTATAGATACGATAGAAAGAGTAGGAGGGTGAATTTAGGCGTGTTATAAGCGGAAACAAGATCTTTAGGATTCGAGGATAATGTTTCCTTCCTGTCAAATCTACGAGAAGATCAGTGTGGGTGCCAACAACTTGGTGCAGGTGCCACCCTGGGATCGAAGAAAGAAGAAGGTTCCTTTAACGGGGGTGGGAGCTCCAAATTTAAACCTCGAACTTGTTTCGCTTTCTCGAGCGCTCTTAAGAAAGAAAGAGAAGGATAAAGGTTTGTGGTCAAGCCAACACAGAACCACTCGGGACTCTCTCAGACTCCTTCGCTCTTCTTGTTTTTTTCTTCTCTTCCCCTTTCCTCCCTTCCCTTTCCACCCCTCTTTTCTTCCTTCCTTCCTTCCTTCTTTCACTTCTGCTTCTTCTTTTTCTTCTTCTTCTTCTTCTTCTTCTTCTTCTTCTTCTTCTTCTTCTTCTTCTCGAGGTTAATGAGAAGGTCGTGACATCTGACCAATCGTCCTTCCGTTATGACAGCCAGCTAGAATATTTATGGGAAATTATGTATCATGGGAAAACCCGAAAATAAGTCCGTGGAAATTCGTAAGGATAAAACGACATTTTAAGGGATGTCGATGTAATCTTGTAAGTTTAAAAAAAATCTTGTCTTTCATAAACTCGTTTTTATCAATTATCACTTCTCGTTCAACTTTTGTTTCTATTAAGAAATTTACAAAAATATGTCCGAGTTAATTCGAGAAAAGATTCTATTCTCTTTAAAAGCAGATGTGTAAGAGTACGATTATAACGGTACGTCGTTTGGATCTCGATCTGACGTAATTCAAGGGGGGTCGATCAAGTTGAAGAACGCATAGTAAAAAAAAAAAAGAGAGAGAGAGAAAAATAGAATTCAAGGTCGATGGTTCTCTTTCAAGTTAGTCACTCGTTACCCTCGAGGGACTTCCGAGTTTTAAACTGGAGGCTTGCAGATGCAAGATGCGAGAGAAAGAAGAGAAGAAGTAGAAGAAGAAGAGGGAATACAGGCAAAAATAAGAAAGAGAGAAAGGGAGAAAGAGGAAGAAAGAGAGAGAAAGAAAGAAAACTTTGGACACTCTTCTTGCTCACAGTTCTACACGGATCACGCAATAATATACTAGTTCCAGGTACAAAGCTGCAGTTTAACACGACATATTATGCAGGTATTTGTTGATAGTAAGTACCCGAAATGAAACCGTAAAATATTTACAGTTAAAATAAATACATTTTTTTGCAAGATATAACGGGACTTCTTGATCGTAAGATTCAAGACATATTAAAAATATCTTAGGAATAAATTCTAAACATATAGATTAAAATGTTTAAATATGATTTTTTTTTAAAGATGAAATTCTAAAATTTATTATTCACTTAATAAATCTCCAATTTGACATATATAGTAAATAATGTTTAACTCGTATATATTAATAGTTCTGTATTCTTTCGACTAGGCAGCTGCTAATAAACGAATTTAAATGATGGTTATCGAAACGAATGCCATTATATCTGAAGGAATCAAAAATATACGTGAGATTTCAAAAGAAATTGTACGTCTTTTGAAATTTGTTTGATTATTTCGTTCATGAACACCGAAACAGAACTTATCGTAGATCTCGAGAATCGTGGTGAGTTATTGTAATCGCGTAATCATGCTGTGGTATGTTGACCAAACGGATCGGAAGTGATTTATCCGATAATCTCATCTTGTTAATTCGCAAATCTTGATTTTTCAAGTTTCCGTCTGGTACTTTGACTTTCATACGATTTGCATCTACATCTGCTCGGTTCTCGTATACTAAGCTCTGCGAGTAATATTAATGCAAAAGTTTCTAAAGTCGTCATGGAACAGCTGCTTTATTTTAAGTACGTTTCGAGTGTTTAACATAAAGTTCAGTAGAAATGTTGATCTTTGATTTTTGAAAAATTTGCTGTCTAATATTATTTTCTATAATATTTGATTTTATTCAATAAGTCACGACTAGTGTCTTTGAAAAATCACGGTAACATTTTATTTTAGCAGCTTTGGCAGGTAAAACTAAAATAAATCATAAGTTGCGAAAAAGATGAAATACAGAGTTTGTAGCTGTCAAATTTTTGAGAGTAAAACTCTATATTTCTCTATGTAGTGTCGTAAAAATGTATCCGATTTATTAAGGTTGTCTCTCGAAACAGGCAATAACTGATTTTGTCAACAAAGTAAAGGTTCTTTCTTAGAGATTTTCTCCATACTTTATGGACCGTAGACTCTTTGTTCCATAATGCGTACGTTCGGTTATTTAAAATGTTTCAAAAATTATAGTATTTGCCATTCTTCTATAGAAAAATTTTGTAGTTTTATATTTTTATTGGTAGGATTTTAGCGCATGCCTAAGCGTGCCAACAATTACTCCGAAGCTTTCTCTATGTTTCTCTATGTATTCAATATTTTATTGTCAATGTCGTTTTAAACAATGGTACGCATATATATTAACGAATATTTAAACATGTCATTGTTATAAACAATGCAAACTATTTAAAAAAAAATTTTATTTTTATTTATATACATATATTTTGAAAGGAGGACAAAGCTTGCGTGCATGTAAAGGAAGAAACGTATTATCGCTCCGGATATACACGATGTCCTCTCTTCTAGCTGTGTATTTTTTCGTTCAAACAAATGTTTAAACGTTGTAAGAGAATTCCCACAGGAGACCCTTTTTTGTCTCGCGTGCATTCGTGCACATTGCGTTGGATCGCATTGCGCACGCCGGCCACACTTATGACGCGCGCACACTCACGTATACATTGTTACGAGGGGCCAGCGTGTGTGTGCCCTTCTCTATCAGATGATTTTCTATTGCGTGCCTTTACGCTTTGCCGCTCCTATACCTTATGCGTGCTGTCTCTCTCTTTCTTTCTCTTTCTCTCTCTCTCCCTCCCTCCCTCCCACTCTTTCTCTCTGATTTCATTTCTTTTTAATAAATTTAATTTAAAAATAAATATAATCTAAGTTTCTTGTTTCATTTATTTGCATAACTCAATTAAAGATTAATTTTAAATTATACAAAAAATCTAAATATTTTTTGAGGAGATCAGAACGTCTTTGTAATGTTTTGTATGATTCAATTAAAAATCAGCGTTAAAAGTTTTTTTTTTCGAAAGTTAGTAATCTTGTCTTAAAGATGTATTTTACTATTTAAATAAATAAAAGAAATTATAGTAGAACTCAATACGATGAATTGAGTATATCTCGAGGACGGCGTGAATTCCCACACATCAACAGGTCTCAGGAGGACCGAAAGTCTCCCCACCCTGAGGGTACCTTCTCCCCACTCCAGGAAACATCTCACCCCACTCCTTGAGTATGCGAGTGCATCGGCATGCGGTCTTCGAAATCGAAAACGTCAAACAGTTACCCTGAAATACCCTAAGCGGTACGTTGGTTCGCTTAGTTTATGTATTTTCTTATTTCTCTATTTGTAAGAAAACTTGGAGAGTTAATTTATTAGAATGTGAAAATATTTCTCTCCTTCAAAATGTTGAAGAATAATTTTTTGTGATGTGTGAGTGCTCTCTGGATTTTCCATTATATTCGAGAATTAGTGCAACAACATACGTGTTGCACTCTACTCGAACACGCATGCAAAATAGTCAATTGAAATAGTGTTTGTTGAAAATAAGTTACACATTTTCTTCCCAAATGGTGGATTACAATAGTTACAAAATGTCAGCGAGCGAGGAGGATTTTGAGCAACAAGCTCACCCAGGAATGACCAAAGCTGAACTCAGAAGGGTATATATGTATTTTTACATCCATTTTCTCCTTTTTTTTTAATTTTATTTCTTTTTCATTAATCTTCGATGTCTAAACTAGAACTTTATTTATCACTTTTATAAACGAACAAAGAGAGAAATTAATTTCTAGAGAAATTAATTGTTGCGAATAATCCTTGAAGAAAAAATGCATTTTCTCGAATCGTTTTCTTTTCCAATTTATTCTTTCTATACTACAAAATTTAGGCGGGAAACGTGTTTACAACGCGATCGATATAAAATTTTCTCTGTTCGATTAATAATTGTTAAAAAAAAAAATATCATTATCAAGTAAAGCGTATGTTAAATTTCAGAATAATAAGCCGATTATGGAAAAACGGAGACGAGCTCGAATTAATCAATGTCTCGATGAATTGAAGAATCTCATACTCGAAGCATTGAAGAAAGATGTAAGTAGAATCATTAAGAAATATTTGTTTCTTTTGTAAAATCAACGAATATAATTTTGTAACGTCGATTCTCTGCCTTTGGCACTTGATATTTGGATGGCTTTAGTGAAACGAAACGAACGTAGAACTCGTAGTAAACGACTACATCAGCAAAGCGATCCAATGATAGCACGAGATTACTGCTCATCGTTGTACGTGTGACTCTCTCTCTCTCTCTTTTTCTCTGTCTTTCTCTCACTCTCGTTTCGCTTCGTCATAATCTACGTCGTTCATAAAAAATTAAGTTCCTAAGCATTAAAAGAGAAAAAAGAATAATAAGAAATAAAGAACACACGACCTTTTCTTTTTCAATTAGGTTCACACAAAACTTATAATTGATTCACATAATATATGTGGACATATATATTTCTATATAATTCGTCGTTCACTTCTAATTAACTTGATCAAGTCACAATCACGTATACGATCGTTATATACATAATAAGCTGAATCCACCCTCACTATTGTTGAAAGCTATTCGTATAATGGATTCGGAATAAGTGTTTGGTAAGACCTTTCGGAGAATCCTTCTTCATTTTTTTCTCTCTTTTTTTTTTTATGACGAACGCCCACAACGCCTTCCGTTTATAACTCTAGTACAGAACCACTCGTTCGAGTTGGTTTTGTCTTAAGATTTTACCTATTTAAGCGTGGGAATGAATGGTAGGAAGGACCCTTTACCACAGCAAACAAATTAGAAAAATTTGATCGTTCAAATATACCATCTTTGATTATAATAAAATATTCATGACATAAGAATAAAGAAAAAAAAATTTTTCTCTTAACTAAATATATAATTAATGGTCCATGCAATTTATTCATAATTATTTATTATACATAAGTATTATTATATCTCGTCGGTAGGGTTAAAGAAACAAAAAAGAGGAGATATCCCGTTGGCAACTTCCTCGATTTCGCGTAAAAGAAGGAAGATCCAGCACTCCTCCTCTTCGTCGCGTAACACGATCCTTCAAGATTGATTTCTCAGACAGGCTATGTAACAAGGCGAGACGCTCTCACCGTTCTCTCCTCTCTTTCGTCCAGATGACTTCCGCTACCTGCTTACCTCCGTTGTCTGTCCGTTCAACACACACTGTCTTTCTTTCTCTCTCTCTCTCTCTCTCTCTTTCTCTCTTTTTCTTTTTCTTTTTCTCTCGCTCACACACACACGTTTTCGTCCACACGAAACGCCCCCCGCGTTCGTGGGAACCACGAAATAATTATTACGAAGGGCAAAAAAAATCTCTCATCTCAGGTTCCAGCCTCCCTTTTGTTGACCGTATCATCTTTAAGGATCCACCTTCGGTTCTACGCGAAAAAAGGGGAAGAGACGAGCTGCTTTCTTCCCTCCTTTAGCAGGTGCATCTCGCTCCGGAAATCGAATTCGGAAAATTGGAATTTCTATTTTGAAAGCGTTAAATCGATTTCTCATATATTAACATTCGAATTTCCTATTAAAAGAATATACTTATATTATATATTTTCAACATCTGCGATTGTTGACGAACAAACAGATTTTTAGTTTTGTAACTGTAAGGTTTGTAACAATGAAAACTATGAATAGATTTATAGCAATGGGACGAAAGGATACAATAGAGTTTCGACTTAACGGTGTTAAAGGGCTTTTCGAAGAATATAACTAGCTCTCGAATGGTAGGGTTTCTAGCAGAATCCTAAGATATTCTTAAAGATATTCTTGAAATGTGTTCCCACGAGAAGAAGATCGATTTCATTCGATCCCAAAGATTTTCCCATACTTTTTCAGTGGTCGATCTGATTTGTTTATTTATTTTTTAATATGTACGGACGATTAATGGAGTATTTGCTCAATAATTATAAATAAAGACTTTTCAAGATCGTACAATAAATAATCACGATCATCGCTCCAGAATGCAGTTAATGGTTACGCACAATATTAGCAATATTGCAATTTAAAAATATAGCTGCATCTAAATCATATGCTTCAGGGCTTACAATGAAATAAGTTGTAGGCTACTAACGTTACAAGTCTCTCATTATGGTAATAACTTACGTAGACTCAATTACATGGGCGTTACCAGGTCATTGCTTTGATACATGATCGGTATTCACCTTTTATGTCTAAGAGCAATGCTCGAGGCAGAAATGTTTACTGTTCTCCAACTAAGAAGACATCCTATTTTCCACAAGCACATTTTGAACTTTCTCATCTTTCCATCAGTGGATAAGACAGATACCTTCTAGTACGACATAAAATTATTTCTTCTTCGTTACCAACCTACAGTAGTAAAGTTTACCTACAACCGGTCAAATACTATCGGTCGATAAAGATTAAAAAATCTTATCTTCTAGAAATTTGTTAAATAAAAAAAATTTATTTTTAAAAATCCAATTGATATAAAAATCTTTATTATTCATTACTCTAATGCAATGGTTTTTTCTGTTTCTATAGCCGACAAGACACTCGAAGCTCGAGAAAGCCGATATTCTTGAAATGACGGTGAAACACTTACAGACAGTACAGCGTCAACAATTGAGTACCGCAATTGCAACAGACCCAGCGGTACTAACGAAATTCCGTTCCGGATTTTCCGAATGTGCTACGGAAGTATCGCGGTACGTCAGCAACCTAGAGAACGTCGATCCTGCCGTGAAGCAGCGTCTACTCTCACACCTAAACAATTACGTTAGTAATCTCCAGCAAATAGGACCGTTCTATGGCCACTACGTGCCCTACATGCCGGAACGTCTCTATCCCGAGGTAAAGGTCGGCTACCATAGCGAAGTAGCCAATGGGGATGAGAATAATAACTCCAGCACCAGGATACAGATACCAAACGGCGTTCAGTTGATACCTAGCAGACTTCCAACAGGAGAGCTGGCTCTACTAGTCCCACAATCAGCAGCAATTTCTACAAACTTTTCTTTTTTCCCACATCCCTCGGAATCAATATCTAGAACGATAGCATCATCGGCCTTCTCATCGGTACATAGAATACATAGTCCTCTTGACAGCCCATCAACGTCCACCTCTAGCTACGGAGAGGAGAATCATCATTTGGAATGTTATCCTCAAATACATCAACAGCCGAAGTTCAAAATACCTGAACAAAGTTCTGGCAGTGGTAAAAGTTTTACCAGTTCGCCAGACACTCAAAAAGCTCAAATTACTTCTAGCAGCGATAGAAAATCTCCCTTATTATCGACGTCGTTCGACTTTAAATCGGAAGTAAATGGGAATCTTAAAAAAGAAGCGATTCACAATTTTCCCGAACAAATAGATTGCATAGCCTCGACGAGTTTACGACAACCTCTTTCAGTTATTACTGATAAGACTTATAATCGTCCATGTACATCGTTAAGCAATAAGGATATAAAAAGACATCCTTCGGATAGACTACTCATAATCCCTGAGAAGAAACAAAAGTTACAGGATGACGCTCCATCGTCATCTCTAACGTCGGACGATAAGAGAAATGAAAATAGTCATGATGTTTCCTCAGAGGATCGAACAACAAATGCATCAACAAGTTCCAATACAAATCGTTCTAATGCAAATTCCTCACAGGGTTTTTCTAACTCTGCTGGTCCATCCTCGTCGAATGGAGACATGTGGAGACCATGGTAATCGACCTCGTTAATTTGAAGGAGATTGAAACGAAATTTGATTTTTTTGTGATCTTCTTTTATAATCTTTTTTTTTTTAGAAAGCGTCATAAAAATCTTACGATATTATGAAATGCTTTAACGAAAATTAATGTTTTTCATTAATTGATAATTTCGTCTATCTTTATGTATTACGATCGTATTGATTAATTAAAATTTATGTTTTCTTTTCTTTATCATAAAATTCTTTTGTTTATAATACAAAAAAAAATGTTTATGTAGATTGTAATGATAATAAGAGAGAAGAATTGTCTTTAATTTGGTGCCAAAGGACAAGAAGTTGTAGTTTTTATTTCTTTTTTGTTCTGTTTAAAAAAAAAAAAAAGACACAAAGAAAAAAAAATACTTTCTATCAGAATCCTAATACTATTATAGATTTCATTAAATTGATAACCGAAGAACGTACGTACTTCCAAGCTTTAAATATCAATTAAATCTCGTATTAAGCTGCGCTTGTGTATAATTCTGTAAATAGTTGACAGTTTAATTTAATGTACTCCTTAATTTAGTATTAAAGATTGTGAGATTAGAAGAAGTCATGGTGTTTATCGTTATAAGCACGAATAGTATTAAGAGTTTGTGATAAATATTATAATATTGAAATAAACTATTTGTCAAAAGCAAAGTTTCTCGCATGCACAATGTTTATTAGCTCGTAAAGTGTTTATAAAATTAATGTCCTTAATATTTTTTTTTTTTAGCGTATAGATAATTTTCACGATGAAAGAGAGAGAGAGGGAATGAAAGAAAAAAAGGAAAGAGAGTTTCGCATCGGCTTTGTTGAAAAAGTTATCGGGCGGGAGACGCTTTACCCTTTTAAGGAGCATTAAACGCGCTCCGGTTCATAAGCTGGAACTTATTCCTTCTTTTTTTGCTGATAAAGGAGTAAAAAGGTACAGGCGAACGAGAATTTCAACCACCTGTTACACCGCAAAACTACCCCTCGTTCTCATCGACTCAATGCTTGAACTGATTTATCGACAGAAACCTCGGATACTCGCTACTTTCCTCTTATAAACGTTATTCAAGAAATTCAAGTCCGTGTTTATCGTCTAAAGAAATAGTTTATTTTATTATCTTTATCGTTTCAATGAGCACTTCATTGTTTTAAAAGAGAAGAAGAATTAACGCTGCGATTTATCCAACAAAACTATGTCGACCATCAAGTATCGATCAATATTAGATTATTAAATCGTTCATCTTTTACATTCTTTTTATATCTTCTAATTATATGAATTTTTACAGGCATCTATACTTAATAATTTGAAAAAAGAAAGATCAATTGTAATGTGACTTCTCGAACGATTTGTTTGAATCGAAACGCTAAGTATGAACGCAACCCGAGAGATGGCACCAGTATATGTCCGACGCTGACACTTGCCGGGATTTTTCAAATTCACCGTCTTAAAGAGAACTTAATTAAAATTAAATACACATATTTTTAGTTGAAACATCGTATCATTGTTAATAAAGTTAAGCAATGAAGAATATTAACTTCGAGTCGTAATTAAAACGAATTTAAAAGATCTTTAACGAGGACAATAAATTCGTTCTCAAAATAGAATCGTGCCAGTATAAAATTCACAAAACATAGTATATCAGTGAACATTAACAATTGTTAGAAAAAATATTAATATCTCGTATATTACTAATTTAATTATCAATCGATCGATTCAAAAAAAAAAAGAATGATAAAAAGGAAAGAGAATAAAAAAGTTAAATACAAAAAGAAAAAACAAATAAAGTGAGATAGAGAGTCGATGATTATATCTAATAAGAACGATAAGAGCGACAAAAAGAAAAGAGCGATAAAATAGAAAGAGAAAGAGAGAAAAGATATGACGAAGTTACTCGTGTAAACGAGACGCAAGGAATTCGTTATTCCTTTCGAAAAATGAAGACAGTATAGTAAGTGTAAAAAAAAATAAAAGAAAAAGAAAAGAAAAATAAAAGAAAAATAAAAGAAAAGCTTTGCTTTAAACGCGAAGAAATTTCCTCCGGAGTAGGTACATCGATTTGAGTTCCGTCGTTGGATGCGTGGCATCGAAGTCGCCCGATTCGTGCGTGCAGATTGGAGATTAATATCAAGCTCGGTATGTCTAACCAACGCAGATATTCTTCACGCACACGTCGAATCATCTCTCTTCTCATTCGTTCTCACGCACGCATGCACGCGTAGCACACGTAGATACGTACTACTCATATACATTCTTCCATATACGTAGACAGAGAATAACCCGAAGTACGAAACCCTCTGTACGCTATATCACAGAGTATAAATAATTACTCCGGCGCGCAGCGATTACTATAAGTTATGGCATAGCCAGGACAATTTGCAATGTCAAGACATAAACACTACTACCGCTTACATTTGAATACATTAAGTGCCGATGGTAGACTCCGATTGGACATTGGAGAGTTAGAGAGAAAGAGAAAGGGAGATGGATTGTAAGCAAAGTGAGAGTAAGGAATAAGAGAGATAGATGGATAAATAGATAGAGAGAGAAAGAGAGAGAAAAAGAGTAATAGTAGTAGTAGTAGTAGTAGTAATCGGTAGCGTGAGCTACGATCCGGTTGACGATTTTTATTAGAGAGAAACGATCATCTCTTTCGAAAGGCAGACGATATCTCGAGATGGCAACGATGGCGGCGTCCATTTCGATCGAATTCCATCCTTTTCGATGGCCGAGCCATCGGATTCGACGATGTATTTACGAGACTACGAGATCGAGCTGATCGTCCCAGAGTGGTCAATTGTTTCGAGTAGAAGGGATGAAAGACAGAGAGAGACAGACAGAGAGACAGAGAAAGAGAAAGAGAGAGAGAGAGAAAGAGAGAGAGAGAGAGAATTCCACGGGACGTGTTCTCGCTGCCGCAAGATGGATCGTGCTCGTAACCGAATGCAGATGGGATTCTTGGTAGACTCGTGGGTATATACCCGATTTGGAGACAAACGGGAAGGATAGATAGATAGATAGAAAAGGAGAACCATCATCGACGAGGGAAACGAGTGTCCGGCCAATTAAGGTCTTACGATTCGAATAGTTTCTTGATTCGTCGAAAGTAACGTTAAACCGATCGATGAGATCCGATGAGTAATATCATTCGTTTTTAACGTCGAAGAAGCTGAATTTCTTACCTCGAAGTCTATTTATCTCGATCGAAAACTGGTCCTTTGAAAATCGACTATTCTCGATCTTCGACGAAAAAGTTATGGTTGTAAACCATCGCGGTGGTGTACGTTCTGTTTCCGCTGCGGTGGACCAGCCAGACGAAACGGTTGCCCAACAGCGGATATAGCAATCGGTGAGCGTTTTTCGGTTGCCAATATTTCGATAGGTATTCGAGCAAGAGCGTGAAAGAGAGGAAGGAGGTAAAGAGAGATAGAGAGAAAGACAGAGAGACAGAGAGACAGAGAGAGAGAGAAAGAGAGAGAAGGAGGGTCCACAAGCCGTGGACTATGTGCGGCTGCCAGGCCATTTGCCTCTGCGGTCTCTTGATTCCTAGCGACTAAATTTTCATCTGTACTCATTCAAGTTTTAATGTGTTTTTGCGGCATCAGTCATTCAAACTTAATCAACAACCGGTTACGCGTCGGTCTGCGCGCGTGCGACGTCACTCGCGTGTTGTTAGAGACCCTTGCCTTTGTATATGTATGTGCGTACGCTTCTACGTATATGTTAACGTTCTCCGACATATGAATATATACGTTCGTGTATTTATCTATACGTACGGCTGTGCATGTGTGTGTGTGTATCTGTGCGCGCGCGCGCGTGTGTGTGAGAACGCCCGTCCCACGGAATATTGGTCGAAGCGCGCGCTCTGTGACGAGAGCGTATTAATTATAACTCTGGTCAGAGAAACGTCAAGAGATGCTTTCGCAGATACCTACGATAAATTGTCGGTTTACCAGCAAATCTCATTTCCAAACCCCGCCATTTTTCCGCTCGTTTGTCCACGCCTATGTTTCACGTCGTCCTACGAAACGCACATGCTTTTCTTTCTTTTTCTCGTTTGGTACTGAAAGACATTCTTACATAGACACAAATTACACATACACAACTGATCCAACGTGGGTGACTTTAGTCCGATAAAGTTGCCTAAACGTAATGAGAACGTCAGCTTTGGCTATCTCATCGAGCATTAACGAGCTTATTCCTTTTCTTTATCGTCTTTCTATTATATTCGATACTTTATCGGTCTTCGTTCTAATACCGTATCGATGAAAAACGATTCATCAATTATATCCTTGGAACTTCGAAAAAGCACGCGAGAAATTTTCTAACAAAATTTTTAAAACGAATTGTTAATGTTGATAAATTCGAGAGAATATGTATTAGTAATATCGGGTAAAAGTGTAAAAAAAATGCGTTGCTAAAAACACGATCGTTGATTTTTCTTTTTCTCTCATTCTTCGATTTTCACATTTCTCCGTCTCGATGTTTTAGTTCGGGATTTATTCCGTGACGGATTAGTCGTTGCTTCTTTTATTAGTTTCATTCAAAGGTATTGGTTCGTTAATCCGTTTGTTCTTTTATTATTTTGATCACACAGAATGGAAATTGGAACTGGTCGGACCCATCGCGGACCAATTTTCTCTCTCTTTCTCCTCTTTTCTTTCCTTTTCGTTCTGCAATTCGCAAATTATCAGGTAACCATTAATATCGACACCGAGTTCGTCGTTGTTCCGTAGTAAAATAATGTTTATTTCTAGAGATGGCGGACACCTTATTCTACTTATTCCTTTTGTATCACTTAGCGAGATAACGTACGACAAATTTGTTTGAAAAGGACGATCGATCGAATCGATCGATGGATCCTCGACTTGTTTCTCGCGAGTTTCGGTTAGTCAAAGTTTGGTCCACGTAACGCTTCGGCGTGTCGAACGAGGTAAGCGTGGACGAGGAGAAGCGTCGAAGCAAGGAGAAGCAGAGAAGAGACATTTATTCGGTTGCCGTGCCGTAGTACAAGTTGGAAACTTGTGCGGTGTAGTACGCGAGGGTGCAGAAGGGTGGAAAGACCGAACGGGTGGAGAGCGAGCGAGCACGAAAGTGCGAACGAGAGAGAAAGAGAGGGAGAGAGAGAGAGAGAGAGGGAGAGATCGAAAGAGAAAGAGAAAGAGGTAGATGGAATAGCAGAGGATGAAGAAGAGAGGAAAGAGGAAGGAAGGAAGATAGAAAGAGATAGAGAAAGAGAGACTCGTACTCGATATAGCGCAAAAAACTCGCGAGAGGAGGTGAGGATGAGGGAAAGGTGTTGAAGCGTGACCAAGGGAAAAAGAGGAGGGATGGAAAGGAAAACAGAGTGGGAACGTAAACCGTGCCGTGCAAGCGTTCTCTCTCTCTCTCTCTCTCTCTCTCTCTCTTTCTCTTTTCGTCTCTTTTTATTGTATGTGTATACGGGGAGGCCACGTATTCGAGAATGTAACCGAGTGAGAGAGAAAGAGAGAGAAAGAGAAGGTAAAAGGAGGGATGAGAGAACGGGGATAAAACGAGACGGAGAAGAGAGTGTGTCGGTGGTTGGAGAGGTCTAACTGAGAGAGATAGATAGATAGAGAGAATGGGGAAGAGAGAGAGAGAGAGAGCTAGTTAAAGTGAGAGAGCAATAGGAACGAGCATGTTTTATTAAGTGCGTCGCGCGTGGAAAAAGCGCGAGGCAATTTTCAGGTGCTAAAGTGAGCGCTGATAACGCGAGACCGCATTTGAAACAGTCCGTTACATTTTTCAAGTCGTTATTTCTCCTGCTTTACGCGACTGTATTGTGTGTATATATGACTGTTTCCTCTGTGTATTTCTATGTGAAAGAATGTGTTAGAACGAACGTTTCGTTCCGTTTTCAGAAACGACTTCCGAACTTGCGACGCTCGCCGAGCGATTTTTTGGCACTTGTTGCTCTCGTCGTTTCCGTTCTCGTCCCTCTCTCGATAGAAGGGAGGGTCTATTCTAAGGACTTGGCTTCAACTTCCAGAACGATATTTTTTAATGGTAAAAGTTTTTCGAGAGCAAAGTTTCTCGCTTGCGTGGATTCCTCGGATGAACGAAAGATGCAACGATTTGAATTTCGCCTCTTATCTACTTACTTTATTTTTGAATTGTCATTCTTTTCTTTATTTTTCCTTTGTGATCTAATGCTCTCTAAGAATATCACATTTCTAATACTTTTGATAAGAATAAAAAAAATAGATTTGCTTGAATACAAGTATTTTGTGAAAAAATATTACATTTAGTCATCGAAGCGTATATTATTTCGATCAAAATAAAAAGATTCTAACTATGCTAGCCTTTTATGGAACACTTCGGAGATATCTATTACACCTATACGTACGATCCTTTCTATATCATTTTTAACTTCGCGATGTCACTCATGTCATCGAGGATTGATCGTTAACGATCAACGATGTTTCGAATAAGGATCTGTTACTCTAGATACTCGATACTTTGGTCGTAACGAAAAGATTTTGCTTTGAGCACAAGTATTGTTGTAAATCATAAAACAGGAAGTATATAGACCTTAACAGGAGGGTTTCCAACGAGACTCGCGAGCTCTGCTTTCACGAAGGAGAAAGCAAGCTATCAATTATACTGGCCGTCAATGAGACATGTCATCGGTGATGGGTATACGTCACTAGCCCGGTGGTTTGTCTGGCAGACGCGGGAAAAAATCCGGGAAAGTGGAGAGGCGTCGACAAAGTGAGAATTAATATTCAATCGCATTAACGAATCGTCGCTGGCGACGCCATCGTTATATCAGGAACGTACACACATCGCGAAACGGGGGG
Source organism: Vespula vulgaris (assembly GCF_905475345.1). Classification (NCBI taxonomy): domain Eukaryota; kingdom Metazoa; phylum Arthropoda; class Insecta; order Hymenoptera; family Vespidae; genus Vespula; species Vespula vulgaris. The sequence goes on along the minus strand of NC_066601.1, from coordinate 3,196,796 downwards.
TTGGAAGAGGATTCGATGCGTGGGGTGGTTCGTGCCGACCACCCTCTACTCTTTTTCTCTCACTCTTTCTCTCTCTTTCTCTTTCTCTCTCGCTCTCACTCTGACTCTCTCTCTCTCTCTCTCTCTCTCTCTCTTCGTCCTCCAGCTCGGTACGAGCGCGTCGTTCCATCTCGCTCCCGGAGTGCGACGCCAAATGAAAATACCGAAGGACAATGGAAATACTAATGATTGATTGGATACGAAAAAGAATTATAATTGAAAAAAACGCGGAGTGGCGGCCAAAAAAAGAGGGACGCCGGGGCGACGGGCTGAGAGGGTACAGGCGGGAAAGAGCGAGAGAGGGTGAGACGAGAAGGGGTTGCGAGGGGGTATGCTGCCTGGCGAGAAGGAGGGAGAAGGCGCACGAACTATTGGGAATAATATATCAATACCCATCGAAGCCACGCATACGAATGCGACGGTTCGCCGTGTGGGAGGAGGGTGGCTTGGAGTTCGAGGGGGTGGTCAGGGGTGCCGGCTTTCGAGAGACGAAGAGGGGCTTCGGCAGGAGGAGGGTACGAGGCCGCTTCGGAAAGAGTAAAAAATATTACACCCTCGCACATACACACAGACACACACGTACTGGCGCCGACTCGCGGATAAAATCGGCACTAACCAATACCAATAACGGCCGGCACAAAAGAACGGCTGGCTCGGTACGCGAAAAACAGAGCCACACACATTGACGTGTCTACCAGTAAAGCCTAGCCCTGCCTTCAACCCCCTTCGACTTCGGCACTATGCCTCTTCACCTATGTACCTATGTACCTGGTGTCCAGGGTTCCCAAGTTCTATACCACTATGGAATTCCATCGGCAAATTTTCGAAGGAACGTTCTGAACCGGCCTCGGTTGTTTCTGGAAAAAAACACTCGAAAAGAGTGCGTAAATATTAATTCGTGAATGCGGTCTCTCTCTTTTTTCCCATTCTCTCTCTCTCTCTCTCTCTCTCTCTCTCTCTCTCTTCATCTATTGGAAGTTCGACGAATTTTATCGATTGTTATTCGATAGATTATTGATAAATGTTAGGTAATGATAGAAACACCTACGCGAAATTCCTTCTTCATCAATTACATAGTTAATACCATAAAATTCATGTAATCGATTGATGTAGTATGGTGTGGGATGATGAAAAGAACGGCTCTCGAACGGTTCTTGATAATTACGTTTCTATACATAAAAAAGGGAGAAAGAAAAAATGAAAAAAGATCGAAAGAGACGATTCGAGGTAGTAGGCGTTAGGCGTGAGCGGGTTTCTCGTTCGGTACGACCCTGTAGATGCCACACGTAGCGCGACGGGACACGGAGGAGATGGGTGGGCACGAAGCAGCGCGCGTTTAGCATTTGAAAAAAGCTCTCACACGAGCCGCCAGCAGAGGCGGCGTTCGCCTAGTCCGAATCTCCCATACACAGCCGCACAAACAAAGGACTACATTTAGCATTAAAAAAGCGGCTAGAGCGAAGCGAGTGTGGTCGACGAGAGGAAGGGCTGGAGGAAGGAAGGGGAAAAGGATGGGACGGGGGTAAAAGAAAAGAAATGAGGGGAAGGGGAGGAACACGCCAAGTTGATACTACTTACATTCGTCAGACCAGTCATGCGCTCGGAAATGTTACTCTCTTCGTTTAACATTAAACTGAAAACAGGAAAAGAGAAAGAAAAAAACCTTATTTATGACAAGAAAAAGTTAACAATGGGCAGAAAAATAATCGTAAATTCTAACAAAGATAATAAAGTTAGCAATAAAATATGTCTATAAAATATCGTAGAACTTAGAAATTAAAATGATTAAACGAGAGAGGCAAGGTAGCGTAATATTATCATGACAGATATTAAAATTGAATTGACCCAGTGCTACTTTTATGAATATAATCCTTCTTCAAAAGTAGCGAAATGCAGATTCATTTTATTTGCAAATAGATCGCAATGTCGGACAAGGAACAGACAAAAGAACGATAAAACGTAAAATTATGGTTAGCTATAAAAAGAAAAGAGAAAGAGAGAGAGAGAAAGAGAGAGATAGAGGTAGAGAATAAGTGAAAGAGAAAAAAAGACAAAGAGAAAGAGAGAGAGAAAGAGAGAGAAAAAAGAAGGAGAAACGAAGAGAAAGCACAGGCGAAGCTGGGATCAAGAGAGTAGTGGTCGATGTGTTGGAACAAACACATTTGGCATTAAAACAGCTCTCCGACAGTGCGTATTCCACAAAAGTAAGCTCCCTGGGGCGGTTGAGCGGCACCTCCGCGTAGATAGGGAAGTACAAGCTTCCGTCTCCGTTCTACTCATCTTCTATCACTCTCAGCGCTGTTTTTCCACTCTCTTTCTCTCTTTTTCTGTTTTCAAGCACCCCTAACCCTCGTTTTCTTCGTTCGCGCGAAGCTCTCTCGGGCGCACGCATCGTTCTGCGTGCGTACTTTTCCGTAACAAACATACACACGTACATATATATATATATATATATATATATGTACACATACACACACACGTGTGCACGCATGCATATACACACGTAACACACGAAGTGGAAGGATAGCGACAGAGAAAATGGCAGTCGCGCGAGCGCGCACTCTACCTATCAATCCTGCGTTCGGGGATGCATTTTTTCTCTCCGCCAGCATCGAACGACGGCCGCCGTGGCGGCTACGGTATCGGTGCAACACGCCCCGGAACGTGAGGCGGAATGAAAATAGAAGTGCGGTAACATCGACGAAAAATGATGGAAGCCGTGCGACGGCATTTCGTGAACAAAGGGGACCAAGAGAACCGGGAACGGGTACGTGCGAGTACTTCAGGACGATCAGACGCTGTGTCTGGGTTGCATCTCTTCCACGTGTCGTGACCCTTTTGATGAACTTTTGTATCTTTTTATTTCTCTTTTTTTCTTTCTCTTTTTTCTTTCTCTCCTTTTTTTTATTTATTTATCGCTGAATTCCCCGTAAAGAAAATTTCCTTCGGAGCAATAATTGTTCGCACAATCGATCGTTTCGATAATTTATAACGTTTTCGATTACTTCTTATGCTACATCATTAATTCCCTTTATTATTTTAATGATTTGACGTTCCTATTCGACGATTAGGTAAATTTCTATATAGTTTGATTGAACGTAAAAAACGAAGCTCATAGCAAAGAATCGAGAGGAAAGGGAGAAAAAAGAAACGGTGGAGGGTGGATACGGTAAGAACGCGTTAGTGCTTTCCCCATCTCCTCTCTTCCCGCACATCAGACAGATAATTAAAAAATAGTCCCTGCGGCCCTTTACTCCTTTTTCGCGGCTCATTAAATCGACCATAAATTATGCATCGAAAATTACGGGCAGGGCCTGCCGAATATCGGAGCTGCTTCCACGACTCCCACCGTGAGGGAAAGAGAGTGAGAAAGAGATAGGAAGGAGAGGAGGAGGAGAAGGAGTAGGAGAAGAAGAAAGAGAAGAAGAAGAAGAAGAAGAAGAGGAAGAAGGGGAGAGAGCTGAGGGATACCAAGAGGAGCCGGCATAATAAGCAATTTGTAATCAAGAGGCGTCGTACAGGTTGTTATAGTTAGTAAGAAATCCAATGGAAAGCCTGTCCCGTCTGTGGAGTTCTACGATCTCACTAGTACACTCTGAGAAAAAGAGAAAACGAGAGAGAGAGAGAGAGAGAGAGAGAGAGAGAAAGGGTGAGATAGGTGAAAGGCGCATAGAAAAGAGCAAGAGAGAGATAGAATACAGAAATAAGATAGAAAAGGAGAGAAGAAATGTGGATATAGATGTTGAGAAGGGTGAAAAGAGAAAGACAGAAAGAGATGAAACGAGAGAGATAGAGGAAGAGAGAGAGAGAGAGGGAAAGAGGGAGAAAGAGAGATAGATAGAAATGGGAGGAGGAGAAAAGCACGGTAAAAAGAATTGCAAATTGCGAATTAGCATTATGTCCTGGCTACTCAAATCGTTATTATCTCTCCCGACGAGTTCTACTCGCGCTGCGTTCGTGAGCTCGACCTGACTCTTTCTTTCTCTCTCTCTTTCTCTCTCTCTCTCTCTCTCTTTCTTTCTCTCTCTCTCTCTTTCTCTTTTCTGTCTATCTTTCTCACTCATTCTGCCTCTGTGCCTCTCCTCTCTTTCTACCCCCCCGGGGATGCGTTTTGTCGTGATACTCCGCGCGTGCAAATCGGATTCACGTCGCTTCGAGTGCCGACGCACCCGGTTATTACGCAGGAAGGGACGAAAATTAAATATCTTGGCGTAGTATGCGATACGCTTCGGCGGTACGCACGCGAAAAATAGTCGATAAAACAGCAAGGAAGCGAGCCGTTTCCTACGAGCTGCTATCGTCAACGATGTGTTCTCTCTCCCTTTCTCTCTCTTTCTCTCTCTTTCTGTACTCTCCCCTTCTCTCTCTCTCTCTCTTTCTCTCTCTCTCTCTCTTTCTCTCTTCGATGCTTGTTTTTCGATGAAAATGTCCATCGGCCTTGTCGCGTAACGCCGAGCAACCGAAGTGATGTACACGCGGGGAAACGCGGGATTAACGCGTTCGAGAATTCGAGAGAGAGAGAGAGAGAGAGAGAGAGAGAGAGAGAGAGAGAGAGAGAGAGAGAGAGAGAGAAACGGACGAACCGCTTTGCAGGAAATTAACGTATCGTCGATTAACTCCTTCCTATCCGTGCGTAAACGCAAGCCGCTTTAATGGGAAATTATTTTCTTTTGCGTGAACGTATTCGAATCATTCGTTAATTAGACTCATCGTCGGAGGATATCGTCCTCCTCTTCGTCCTCTTCGTATGTCACCAAACTTTCAAGCGTTTCATCTCGTCGACTCTCACGGTTAGAAGATACGAATAAAACGGAAATTGATTCACCGCAAAATTTCGAGTATAATAATAATAATTGCTTCTTAATTATACCTGGCTATCGTAATGTCCATAAAGGTCCACTCTCGTCTCTCCTGTCGTATTTTAATATCGTAAAAATTACCAAAAATGAAAGGAAAGTCCTTAGAGATGTTAACGAACGAGCGAAGAATCGACGACTGTTCGTTCTTTTCTCGTACTGTTTAACCGTTCGTGTTTACACATTTAGCCCGACCGAAACAATGTTTATATCATCTGGTATTATTCATTGTATTCCTATGAATCATACATGTCCGCGTGGCAGCCGATAAACGCGTAAACGTTTATCGCGAAATCATCTCCGATATTGATGTTTACTTTTTAAAATGGGAATCGATGTTAAACCTATCCACTCCTCTCTCCCCTCTACTATTTTCCATTTATATCAACGATTTCAAATGAGTTCGAAAATTATCCTTATATCTCTTCCTGTATATTCCCGAAATTTAAATAACGCGAGCAATATCGTATTATTCTATTAATAAACGGTATTAGAGAGAATACAGTAAAGTGCTTTTAACGGTACGGTGTCGATCTCAGCTGAGAAGTTCTAATATGACAAATACCATACAGCATTTCCAACGGTTTCGACATTCTTGCATTCATTAACAGATGGACGCAACCCAATATGGAACGTTTCGCAAACGATATATTATTAATGCTCGAACGCGTCAGAATCAATTTTCATTTGGGGATACTTATGTACACACGCATATACATAACCAACAAAATTCGTGACTAGTTCATCGTCTGTTTATTATCTCGCATGCAAGTTGGTATTTTCGAATGTAAATCGAATGATATCGGAGAAAGTTGTACCTCCTGTGAGAGAAAAAGAAAGAGAGAAATTCTATCGCTCGATCCTTTATCAAGACGAGTTTATCAAAGTATCATACTTTTACTTGCCTCTAAGAAAGAAAACTTGCGGAGAATCGAAAGAGAGAAAAAAGAGGGAAGGTATGCGTCGCGAAATAAATAATGCTCTTAAACAAAAAAAGAACTAAAAAAAAAAGAGAGAGAAGAAAACAAAAAAGAAAGGAAAAAAAGAAAGAAAGAAAGAAAGAAAGAAAGAAGGAAGGAAGAGGGCCGAAAGAATAATACCGTCGGTCAGGCAGCCGGCTGGAGTCAGCGAACCGGCAGGAGATATCTCGAAGAATCCCAATTAACTCCGCGCTTTCGAATGAAATTATTTTTGCGCGCGGTCCTCGTCGCGGGCTAAAAGAGCCGAGCAAAGACGACGATGACGGTGAGGTAGAAGAGAGGAGAAAAGAGAAGGAGAAGGAGAAAGAAGAGGAGGAGAAAAAGGAGGAGGAGAAGGAGAAGGAGAAGAAGAAGAGTAAGTGGCGATGGAGGGAGAAGGGAGGGAGGAAAGTAGGTGGAAGGGACGAAGCCGTTCGAAACTACCAAACTACTTTTCAAGCTGCCCCCGCGGCCCTGGCAAGATTATAATTAAAACGTCGCGCTGTGCCGGATAATAAATTAATGCATAATTAACATAGCTAATTATAATACCGTCTGAAATTTTTCTCGCAACTCGTAACACGAATACACGCACGTATATACGCGCGTACGAACACACACACACACACATACACATCTTGGCGCGGGCGTACTCGCTCGCACGCGGAGGCAGTGCAGAGCTCGGTAATTTATGATCGGACATGAAAAATTACCGTCTCGGGGGGGTTTAATCATTCCCTGACTCCCCTCCCTCTACCTCTCCTCATCCTTTCCTTTTCCAACAGTGAGCCGCCAACGACCTTCTGCCGACCGACATCGCAAAGACTCCTTGCGTACCTATGCGAGAATATCCCTCTTTTTCTCCTCTTTTCCTTGTTATACCTACATGGAATGACCATCTCCTTTCTCAGTTTTCTTTTTAATAACTAAATAACTAGGACAAGTATTTTCTTTATTTCGAACAACGGAAATATATTAAAACTAGTTATACGTATTTTAAAAAGCTATTTGCGTACAACGAATTGACTTTGTTCGTCTTAGAAACGAGAATATATTCTTTTAATTTCGTTAGAAGAAAATGTTCCTAACGCGTCTAATCCGGACTAACGGCGAATGAAAGACTATCTCTCTCTCTTTGTGAGAGGAGAGAGATCGGGATAACACGACGGTTTCGAGACGAGACACGAAAGTCTCGCTCGAGAAAGTTACTTTTATCGAGCGCGATAGCACGACAGGTAGAAAAGTGCGCGGGTATGCTACGTTAATTGACTTATAAAATGCTTAAATAATTAAAGCGGCCATTAAATGCCAGCCACGGGGCAACCCTCTGGACGTCGTATAATTTGAACATTGTTTCTCCTTTCTTTTGCTTTTCTCTCTCTCTCTCTCTCTCTCTCTCTCTCTCTCCCTTTGTGGTAACGCGAAAGCTTGTCCGCTTCTCTCATCCTTTCTCTCTCTCTCTCTCTCCTTCTCTCTCGCTTTCTCGCTCTTTCTCTGTCTCTTTCTACCAAAAGCGGACAAACCGCCACGCGCGTTAATTCATTAGCCGTTTGCCATACATCGTACGCCGCGAAACTTCCGGGTTTTTAGACTCACTCTCTCTCTCTCTCTCTCTCTCTCTCTCTCTCTCTCACTCTCGCTCTTTCTCTCTGTCACGAATTTCGAACGATACGCAAGCCAGCCGTTTCGACTGTAATAATTCACAGTCTGCGAGCGAAAGCCGCCACCGTCGCCGTCGCCGTCGCTTCCCTCTCACAGCCCTCCTAGTACTGTACTTTTCTCTGCCCTTCGATGTTATCGAGGTGTTGAAAAATTAGCGCTCGCGACCACCGTTGCCCGTCGTTTCTGTCTGAACGCCGATGAATTTTTTCGACGTAGGAGAAACGTACGGCATGGTTTTAATCGATTTACGGAAAACTACCGGACGTTTTTGCAGAGACGGACAACTTGCCGACGTTAGCACGACGAGTTGACTTCGAGAGATGAAGCGAATAACGACTGACTCTTTTACGAATTACTTCCTAAAAGGTTTTGTATTTCGGTGCAGATTTATTCGACTATTTGTAAGGATTTCAGAAAATAGAAATTATGTTAATCGAAATATGTTCATTTTGGTAGGTATCTTTCGAGAAATCATCGCATTTTGAAATTACATCAATGCATTTCTATATCGAGTAACTATAATAAATATCTAAATATAAAAGAAAATCATTTAACGATATAATAGGAAGCTTGCAATAAATTCTTCGATACCTAGATGATACGAATGGATTGTATTTAAAAAAATAAAACTGAACTTTGGTAAACAAATTCATGGAATATTCCCAAACAACGATCTAATATTTTCTCGTTATATAAAATATGTAGGGTAATTACCTCGAATGTTCTAAACAAGCACTTCGGTATGGGCTCCGTTCCAAGTTGGAAAAATACGCGACGAGTGGGATAGTTTGGAAGTGTCGTCCGTCAGAGATCTGCCGCAAAATCGGCGGCCGTTAACGGCTAACGGCGAGGACACGGTGATCGCTTAGGCACGACACGACACAAATAATGCAGTAGCGTAGTAGTAATTTGTCCGCGTTATTCGGACTCTTCGCTATCCCTTTCTCTCTTCGTCTGCCTCTCTATCTCTCTCTCTCTCTCTCTCTCTCTCTCTCTCTCTCTTTTCATTCGAGCATCGAAGTGCGCTTGGTAACCGAAAATTTAGACAAATGAGTTAAAAAACGTGCCGGTAACACCTTGTCGTCGCGGAGAATGGCCGTCCTATCCTCCCCTTCTCTTTTCACCCTTCTAGCGAAGCTACGAACGATTTGACATTGTCGAAAGTTAATCAATGTTGGTACCGAAGCGGCCACGATAGAAGCAGTTGCCGACTCGGACCTCGTAGTTTCAGCGTCGTTTCGTCAATTTTTTAAAATTAAATCACTATCTGTCCTTGTTAAACGCGTTTTCCCGATGTAACCTCTCTTCCCTCCAACCCCTCTCCCACAGCATGCAACCTCTTCGCCGATCTACCCTTTCCGGTTCGATGCTAGTCGAACGCCTTCCCCTCTTCCCTCCGTTCTTTCGCTCGCTAACTTTTTTCCCGTTTTCTGTCCTACTCACTCCTCTCTCGTCCTCCTCGCCTCTCTCCTCTCCCCGTTCCACGTGCTGCACCTAATGACAGACAGTTGCCGGCGAAAAAAAGTGTGTAAATCTGCGAGAGAGGGCACGCGGGGGTACGGGGTGATAAAAAAAGAGAGATAGAGAGATAGGGAGAAAAAACGGGGAGAGGTAGAGAGAAAGGGATGTTACGCGAAAAGGGAGTAAGTGGGAAAGAGGAAGAGGGTTGAAACGGGGTAGAGGTAGAGAAAAAGAGGGAAAGGGTAATGAGTGAGAGCAGCGCCATCACAGCACGCGCAACTCCATATAGATGGCGCTCGGTAGACGCGGCTCCGGCGAGCGGCCATTCCGGTAAAACGCACCGGAATAAAAATAATAGCTGGAAATGGACACGGGGGTAGTACGGCAGCTCGTCATTTTTTTCTATTAGCCGAAACTTACAAACACCCGGGGCTTCCGGCCATTTCGGAACGGTCGCGCGACCACCAAATCGCTCCCTCTCTCTTTTTCTCTCTCTCTCTCTCTTTCGCTCTCTCTCTCTCTCTCTCTCTCTCTCTCTCTCTCTCTCTCTCTCTCTGTCTCTCTTTTACTCTTTTCTGCATTCGCAGCCGCGAGAATTCTCCGTACCCGTCCGAATTTTGGAAGGCCGGCCCGCCGGTGTTTAGCGTTCTCGCTCCCGGGATAAAAATGGAGGCCATATTTTTTTCAGAAACGCAAAAGGAACCGGCCGTTTCCATACGTTACTCGCGATTAAAATATCATACGAGCCGTCGACGGTGACAATTTTTTCCGTGTTTCCTCGTTTCACGTCCAGAAACGCGAACGAACGGCATTTTAAACGTTCGACGATATGGCCGCGCCCGATGACAGCGTCATCGAGAATCATCCGCGCATGATCGGTCGCTCTCTTTTTGAATCCTTCTATTCGTACCATGAAATTCGTCGAATTCTTTATTGCTTCTGTCACAAGTCGTTGTATTTGTACGAAAGCTCTTGTAAATGATTTATTAAAAGTTCGTGAGTTATCGACGAAGAAACAATTACTCCGTGCAATCTTAATTATTCGAGAAAAAAGAAAGAAAGATGAAAAGAACGATTGGAAATCGTAACGAAAATAACGATATTTTAATACACTCACTTTCCGTGTATACTTAGAAGATCCGTAAGTTTGAGAACGCTGACAATGAGGGTTGCGATTAATTACTATCTCATATACGTTTCTCGGATCGCTGTACGGACAATGAACGTCTGAAGAAAGAGATAGTATGTTAGTAAAAGAAAGAAAGAGAAAGATAGCGAGTGAGAGAGGCCGCGAAAAAGAACTTCGGAGTGGCGTCGACTCGAAACGCAGATCTGATTGGCTCATGAATATTAAGTTCGGCCCGCAATTATTATCTGCGTTATAAATCGGACGACCTGCCTCGCTCGCCTTCCAGCCAGCCGGCCGGTCCCTCTCTCGAGCGTTATTATCCGCGTGCTCGCGCACCCACACGAACGTATTTGAACGCGTGAGCACACGTTCTTCTACAACCTTATAAACACGCATACAAATGCAACTCGTAATGCACCTCTTCGCGCAACGTTCACGGTTACCCCCAAGTGTTAATTACTAATCTCGCCTCTGCTAATTATAATTAACGCCTTTCGGTCCCGGCTCGACCGTACTCGATCGTGTCCGGTACATCGTAGAAAGCAAAAGAAACGATTGATACCGATCGAACTAACTTTGACTACGTTCTAACTAACTTTTTCTAATGAAAACGAATCCTACAGGATTTCGTGAATTCGATCGAAACTTTGAAAACTTCTTTCCACGTTGCTTCTTCATTTTCCGCAATATCATTCGATCTTTTTATCTTTTTTCCCCATCGATTCTTCTCGATAACTCTTTAAAGTTATAGCTGGCAACGTCCAAGTATTTGTACAATCTCGCAAATATTGCATTATTCGTTGGCTATGTAACGGGATAAACCATTGTATCAAGTTTAAAAACATTACGCGATTATTAAAGGCAAACATTTATCGAGTATTACTTTGCGAAATGAAAAAATATATTTTACTGATAAATATTGTACGATCATACATATACAATACATACACAATATATATATATATATATACATGTATATATATTCACATATATACATTCATATCAATCGAGAATTTTCATCCAAGTTTTTGTACGTAGAGTTACGCATCGTACAAAGAAAAAAATCTTTTCGCACATACGTGCTAGATAACCTCTTGGTCTTTCGAAGAATATCAATGAGAAACTCAAACATTGATTTGTTAAACTTAAACGTACAATCTATCACATACGCTTGAAATATAAGTCAGGCTTTGGGCTACATCCGTTTCGGTAAAGATCGGATATTAAAACAAACGAGTCTCAGTTATTCGAAGTCGAACGCATTAGGTCGAAGCGTCGTCACATTATCATCGGCATTTGGAGCTGACGTTGGCCAATACCCGAGGCTACCTGAGCACCAACCAAGACCAGAAGCGAAGCTGGCGAAGCAATCCTACCCAAGGTAGGATCGGACAGGCAGACGCAGTCACCGGTGTGCCAGCATCGCGCCACACTATACGCCTGGTGCCTCATTAAAATATGCAAATACGAGCTCGGCTCGTCCGTTTCGTTTCCTTCGTTTCCTCTCCTCTCTCGTTCTTTCTCCCTCGGTTGTGCTCGCACTCGCGCGCGCGTGCACGCCCGTGCGTGCGTCGAAATGTTTACGATCACAGCGAAATTAAAAGTACCGCTAAAATATTACCTCTAATACGTATGTGCTGGCTGCTGTTGGTGCTGGCTGCTGCTACTCCAGCTACTCCTGCTAACTTCTACTCTTGTTTTTTGCAGTTGCCTCTTGATACCGACTCTCTCTCTCTCTTTCTCTCTCTCTCTTTCTCTTTCTCTGTTTCTCTTTCTCTTCTCTATGTCTTTCTTTCTTTCTCTTTCAGGATTCTTAACTCTTTCTTCGACACCTTCGAAGAACTCTTCACGTACGGGAAGAATCGTTCCCATGGATCCATAGAAAAATTTTAGGCTTAATTTATTCTCCGTTAACCTGCTTGTTACTCTCTTCGTATCCAATTATCGAATGTCTTCTCTATCGGATAGCATGTACTTGAAACGCTAGATTGTTATTGTATTAAAGGTCATTTACTTACTTTCTATTATTTACTACGTATTACTCATGATGGTTTTGTTTTCTTTTGGCTTCTATAAGAAGTCTTTTATTGTTTTGATGTTTACGTTTGTAATCTATATTTCAATGACATAAGCGTGAGATCTGTGACCGTGATAAGAAATTGTTGATATGTAAAGATCTATGCTACGAAAGTGAATGAGTGTTTTCTTTTTTTTTCTTTCTCATTGTTGTACTTTCGAAGAAAATGAGTCATTCGATCTAAGAACTTCGCGTACGGCTGCGTGACGTGTTAAAATTAAATAAACTTAAAATTTATTACTCGTGTAAATTGTAAAATCACGTAAACGTATATGTTCTCTCGTATCCTTGTTTTAAAATATATATTTTTAAAAATATACTGATTAAGATATTTAGATTAAAAGCAATCGAACTTGTCAACGGAAGCATTTTTAGCGAACCATATTTGGTCTCCCGTATAACGCGAAGAATATGAGACAGATTGACGATGGAAACACCTGTTAGATCATTACGATATTTCAGCAATATTTAAAAGCGAATTTAATAGCCTGCATATTTATCTTTGCGTTTCTTAATAGAATCATAAATTGTTCGCAATTATTTGTGAACTATTAGGATCGTTTGAAACGAAAATGTTCACGATAACCGATAAATATAATTACCTTTCTCTTGTCTGATTATCACGCAAACGATATGACCAAGTTTCTACAAATGGAGCAGTACGTGGTGCAAATGTGAACGAGCCTTTAAAACGCCGACGGAAAATGGCGCGAACGTGCGAGACGTGCCACCTACGAGAGTTCGCCCCGAGGCACTTACAATACACTCCCCTATTCACTTGCCATCTCGCTTCCTCCCTCTTTCTCCTTCTCTTTGGTTTCTCATCCATCGTCCAGTATCCCTCGTAACTTTATCGCCCCATCCTTCCAATAATTCGTTGTACGTCCTTAATCCGCTTGCACTGTCTTGCCTTCTTTTAAAGATTCTTCGTTTTAAACGTAAAACCAAACAATAAAATGGAAAGAAAAATAATATCTTTTCACTTGTAAACGTTTACGTGTTTCATCTTAACACGTTATATCTAGGTCATGAAATTTTTCACCTTTAACCTATTTTCTTTTACACCAATGTTGATTTCGTTATTGAAATTGTACCGATATTTAATTGAACTTTCTCGTATTCGTATTCTGTATTATGTGAAACGAATGAATATTTCTGGCTTCGACAAAATGGCCCGTGGCGAAAGGTAAATAAGGTACAAAACACTTTAAATGTAATATGTTAAGATCGATATCAAACTTTTTTTCATTAATTCTAATCTAATACCAATGGATTTATATATAAATTTGTAACATTGTAAGTAATGTTATTTGTTAAATTTTTAGTCCTTAGAGTGCCACTCTATATATTTTTTCTATTTCTCTCTTTTACATTGGCCGATGCGACGAGGGATTTAAACCAACACGAACGTCCGTTGCTTTCGCAAGAGCATCAGAATGATTTTTACGATCTCGATCCGCTAACGAGTAGTCCCGCGCCTCTATTTCCAGCAGCCTTACGCAGCGATAATTCTTCATTATCGTACATTGTTGCTCGCGAGCACGAATGTGCTCTAAGCCGTGAGCGAGCCGATAGTCCTTCGAGAGAATTTTTTACGAGGCGGCATCGAGAAGAGTAATCAGGGACGCCCTTTTAATTGCTACCGTTTTTGCCACGTCGAAATTCGACGTTTACGAGCGTAAAGAGTCGAGAGAGAGAGAGAGAGAGAGGGGGAGAAAGACAGAAGAATCTCTTGGAATAATCAGCCATAGAAAGTCGCTCAAATTTGGTACAACGATCGTTACTTTCATGAAATTTCTTCTTTATCTCTCCCATGCAGCTTCCCGATTTTTATTTCGAACTGAAACCTTCGAAGAAAATATTAATCGAACGATTATAGCTTAATAGCGAATAACGATTTATAGCTTACCATCCAAGGCCATCGAAGATAATAAACATTTATAGATTTACAAGCATAGTTTATGTCCATTCGCTAGGATATTACGTTTGTCAAGGAACTTGGTTATTGCTTGTTAGCATTGGACGTTAAAGAGAACGAGAGGAGTATCGAGTGGACGAACAAAGTAGGCTTTTGCGCCTCGACGTGCTAATTATGCGAGAGTCAAGGTCTACGATCTTGAAACTCGCTGACACAACGTGTGCCTTGAAAGAAATCCCAATTGCAGGTTATTCTAGTCGACAGATGATTGATGATCGTTCTTTGTCTTAGTGCATGATTTCATTCGGATTTTATTTTTAATTCTGGCCTTAACGACATACAACATTTCTCTCTCATATATATACATGTATATATATAAGAAAGTTCCAATTTCGTTGAAGGATAAAACGGCGAAGTTTATTTTTTCGAAAGATTCTCGAAGCATCGAAATTGAGGAGGAACGATAAATCCGGTAGGCCACTCTACCAGTTTCTCCCGTCGCTCGTCGAATAGCAGCGAAAGCACTTCATCACGCTTTACCCTTATTAAGCTCGCGGATTTCTCCACGCCCAGTAGCGGATACCGTCGTGGCCGTTCTTCTATCGCGTCCGACCGAACGATTACCGTGGAAGGGCTAACGATAAAACGCCAGAAGGCACTTCATTATGCGTAGCTCGTAACGTATTCAAATAACTCGTAATAGCGAGGCTGCTCTTTCCTTTCTCTCTTTACTCTCTTATCCTCCTTTCGTTGGGGAGAATTATAGCACTCGCCGAAGGAGCCTAACTTCGGCACTTTGAATCTTCCCGCTGGAAACTGCGAGATCCAGATAGTCCCGATCGTAACCTGCGAGGCTCTCTGTTCGAGATAAACAGATCGATTTCTCGTTAATCGAGAGCTAAGGTGATTCCCGTTAATGTTCGAAATGAATTTACGAAACGTGTCTCTGCTCGGATTGTATCTGGGCTATAGATTTGGCGCGGACGATAACCTTGGAAAGGCGTGGACGGACGGCGTCGATGGCAATGGCGTTGGTGGTGGGTTCGATTCAATTCCCATTTATAACACCGTCACATCGAAAGTGCCGGCGTAAGTACCCCGGCAGCTCCCGGGAACTCTAAATACACACGTGTCCGGCCCCGGAACCCGCGAATACTACACACGACGTACACGGGCACGCGGTAAAATTCAATCAACTTCTTGCTTTTTTTCTCCCTCGGGACAACTCCAGATCCCTCGTCAAATACGCGCGGATACCTGCGCCCTCTTTCTCACCCTCTCTCTTTCTCTCTCTTACGCCTTCTTCGTTCGTTCATCACCCTCTCTCTCTCTCTCTCTCTCTCTCTTCCTCCCTTCCCCCCTCTCTCTCTCGCTCGCTCTGTCTTTCTTTCTCTACCATTTTATATCTATCCTTCTTTCCTTCTCACACACCAGGAGAAACTCACGTCATGCGATCACGCCTCGTCGGCAGCGATGCTTGATAGCTCATTAATATTCCTCGTGTAATTGATACGTATCGATGCCGATCGCATCAACGTGCTACAACGTAGACGTGACAAAAGTCAATAACCATACCCCTCGGGCCTCCTTCTTCTCTGGCTCGTTAATTCGCCCGACTTGTTCGCCGTAATGAGCGTACGAGACCCCGTGATTCTCGAGCTTATGGCTCGAGAGCTCTGTTCCGTATCGAGAGAGAAACGACACGTGGAACGATTAGCCGATATAAATTTGGCAGGTGTCTGGCTATATGAGCTCATCCTCCCTTCATCTTTCTCTCCCTCTCTCTCGTTTTGTCTTTTTTTTTACTTTCTCGTTATCTTTATTTTTTTCTTTACTTGATATCGACCAGTCACCGTGACGTTATTAATTCTTTTATGATCGTTGGGTGGGATTCGATAATTAGACTCAACGTTTCGATTTTATTCGGAGATTAGGCCAGCCCAAACGCCTTTTAATTTATGAATCCGTTTAATACCTATCCAGTGAATAATCCGATGGGAAAATATTACGAAAGACGAGTTTTCTTCTTGTAGTTTATTTCTTCATAAATACCGAGTAATTTTAATGGACGTTGTCGTAAAATTTATAGATATATTTTACATCTTCGAATAAAAAGAAAAATGTATTTGTTAGGCAGAGCCATCCTTCATGAGGTATAGACATAGTTAGTTATAACATAAATTATACAGCAGACAACTTCTAAATCGACGTGGAAACTTGAACGAATGAATCAAAAACTGTATCTTATCTTCCAGAACGTAATGTTAATAGATACGCGTATTTACAATAGTAATTTCTTTAATTTCCAAGCAAATGAACCGTCGCTTTTTTACATTTTTCATTTTCTTATTCTTAAGAGTATGTCTTTGAAGAGGTACGTTTATCAGTACTTATCTCTTAGTTTCGAGATAAGGGACGCGTCTATGTAAATTCGTCGCGTCACCCTTTCAAAACTCACCCCATATACATTTCAAAACAATAGTAAGATCGTTAGAAATGTAGATTTCACACGGCAACAATCACTATCATCCAATGTTATTTCTCCGTCGTACGATCGAAGGGGACGTTCTCACTTTGCTCCAGAGGGGTTCTCGTTTATCGTTTGACAGAAAAAAAGGAGGGTGTTCGGGAAGCAGAAGGAATGACGCATAATCGATCGAAAGAATTCATTAAGGAGAATCGAGAATTTGGAGGGTAGTATTCGTACATTATTATCGAAGAAAGTGACGATATTCGGTACTTCGGTAATCATACGATTGGATTTACAACGATGATTCGAACAAATCGTTGACCTGTGATCCGAGACGTGTCGAAGTAGGTCCAGCCTGCTAACAGCAATGGACATCTGACATGCTGGCGTACTACTTCAAGCCAACGCCTCTGATTGTCACTTAACGAGGTAACAACCCTCCGGGCAAATTGTTAGAGCGGATCGTACGAAGCAACCGAACGCGTTCTCTTCCTCTTACCTCTCCTCCTTCTTCTCCTTCTTCTTCTTCTCCTTTACCTCCTCCTCCTCCTTCTCCTCTTCTTCCCCTTCTTACTTCTCTTTCGTCTCCTCCTCGTCTTTCTCCTTCTCCTCGTCATTGCAAATGCCCGTAAGATGGTTTGTACGCGTGGGCTGGACTTACACGAATGTTAATTGTTTACCGATGATATTTTATGAGAGTCATGATTCAGTCGAGCCATACATTGTAAGAGAACGCATTCGAACAGCGATTGGACATTTTCTAACGAGTACCTACCACGAAGTAAAGTCGAGTCAATGCTACCCTCCCTGCTGGTACAAACCCTAAGGGCAAAAAGCGATACTTCGGATGAACGTATCGCCAATGACAACGAGCGAGCAACCCATTCTCATCGTATTACGATTCCGACGTTCTTCGGAACGTTGATAAAACCGGAAAACGCATTTATTCCCTTCAAATATTCACGGAATACGCGATTAAAAATTGTGGAAGGGGGTATACATGTATGTTCGTACATAATGGCAAAAGATGTATTTATTTCACTTACGAAGTACCGCGTAACGGGAAAACGTCGATTCGAGGGAGGTTTATTTAAATTTATGTCTTTACGCTTTTGTCGTTTGTCAGTCTTTCCGCCGATTCGTATGGCGTGTGATAAAAGAGAGCTCGGGGTATTCAAATTCATGTTCTCTGTTTCTCTATTTCTCTCTCTCTTTCTCTATCTTTTGTTTCTTTTCTTTCTATACAGAGAGAAACAATGATAGTACACGTGGAAATAACATTAATATATTTTCCCTTGTCCTTGTTTTTAAGTTTCTTACATCATCGTACTTTATGAAGGACATCTCGAAATAATGGAAACAAAATTGTCTTAGACGCGATAGATATATGTAAACAAATATTGATCATTGCGTACCGATCGCGTGACCTCTCCGTCTGTTCCGTCTTTTCTTTTTTCTTTTCTGTTTCCTTTATCATCTCAGTCGCAATAAGGTCGTACTAGAGAGAACATCGAAGTCTAACGATAAACCATAGCTTTAAACTTTCTTACATTAATTAAATTTATAATTATATCTATTTTATATTAATCAGAGTCTATACATACACATATATATTTGTTATGACAGAAGATTAATGTGTATTGGATATTAATCGAATAATATCGTTGCTTCTCACGAAGATTTTGTCGGAATAGTAAACGGAATATCCTTCTCGGACAGAGACTTATCGCGAGACGATCGTAGGAAGGAGAAAGACTCGGTTGTTCGTTCTAGGAGTATCAGGCGATTTACCGTCGGGCATCACCAAGACATATCGAAGTTCTAAATTTACAATTTGCGCCCAAAGTTCGACACTGTTTGTGCAGCATACGCCACGGTTAGTTTGCCGGCGGTCACGTGAGAGCAGGTCTCACGTCTTGTACCGGGCTAGTAGGTACTATAGCTCGCATTCTGTTGGCCGGACACTTGGCGACGACCTATCCCTCATCCCTGTCGAGCTAGCTGTCCTGGGCTTTTCCTAGGTGCTGCCCAGTCACTGAACTCTCCGGCACAACTTCTGTTATTATAAGTTAACCTCAGACCCGAACACCGTAGACCCCCACCATCGCCACCTGCAGCTCTCTGTCCTCGTCCTTGTCACCGGTACCGTCTCTGCTCAGATTATGGACATCAGCCAGAGACCTGAGAGATCTCGGTGACCCTACGACTCTAACTTCTCTCCGTTTGTATAAGGAAGTGTCTCAGGTCAGTCGAAGAATAACACATTCTGCCTCTGTTACCTTCCGGCGAATCGACCAATGCGAACCTGACTGTACTCGATCTTATAAACATTCTATAACACTCGATTAGAACCATCTAAATATATATCTTAATGGTCTTCCTTTCTATCGGATTAGTAGCGAATTTAATAAATCAAGAATTAGATACATCTATCCGAATCACATGGGAATTCGTTAGAAAAAAAAAGAAAAAAAACGCGAAGATTAAGCGAGAAAGAAAGAGTAACAAAAAATTAACCGAATATTATAAGAGTTCGTTTCTAATCATAGCGGATAGGATCCGAAAGGGTCAAAGGTTTCGTGACTTAGGTAGAAAGTAAAAGAGTAAACAGTGACTTGGATCCGATTAAAGTCGTGGAGGTTAAAAACCGCGTACGTATTCGAGTTAAAAGGACGATACTCTTTCGAAGCGGACGCGAATGCAAAGAGGAGAATACGAAGGCAGGCTTTACGAGAGCGGAAAGTTGCGGTTGGAGAGATATAAAGCAAGCGCGTCGCATATAACTTACAATCAGCCAGCTTCGCTCGGTTGCCTCTCCATTTCACTCTCTTCTCTCTCCCTCGCTCACTCTGTCTCTCTCTTTCTCTCTCTCTCTCTCTCTCTCCTTGTCTTTTTCTCTCTGTCCTTCCATCTCTGATGCAAGAGAAATAAAGACAGAGAGAGAGAGAGAGAGAGAGAGAGCTACCGCTTCTCGAAGCTTACCTTGAACTCGGCTGCGACGTTCGATTTAAGGAGAGAAATTTGCGATAATGGCTGCACCATTAACGCTCGACGATCTACTATCGATCGACGAAGCACGCGAACGACCAAGATTTTTCTTAAGCTACGAAATTTTCTCGGATTATTCATTGACATGCGCATTTAATAAAGTATCCTTGCAGTAACTCTGATTGTCGTTCGTATATCGTCGATGTAACGCGTTTGCGTTCATTCAAGATTTATAGGAGAAGGGATGGGATTGATTGGACATTTATGGGAATCGTTACCGTGTTGCTTTCGGAACTAGGAAATTTTATGGGGAAGAATAAAAGAGGAAATGTAACTTGTTAGTTTGAAGGAAAATCTTTGAATTGAGATAGTTTGTATTTTGATGTGGGTGTTTATAAGTTGGAATCGTTTTTAAAAGAAATTGCGAATCTCAAGGAGGATGTACGTATAGCTTTAGCTTCATCGATATACTAACTTTTTCTCAGCGACGAAGTACGAACCGTGAACGGCATGGATAGTGAAGAGGAAGGAGAAAGAGAGAGAGAGAGAGAGAGAGAGGGAGAGAGAGAATCCAAGCCGAACGTGACGAGTCACGTTAATGCTTACTTAAGCCAAGTAAAAAGGGTTGGAGGAGTGCTTTACGAGGAAGATCGAGGAAACGTGAAGCGTGAAAGGACGACGTTGGAAGGATATAGAAAATAAATCGATAACTTAATTAAAGCCGTCGGTCCATCGAGTATCACGACTAATCAATTTATATCGAATCGACATTATATATCGTGTACACGTAAGAATCTCGTAACACACCTTGCCACACACTCAGAATTTCATTAACTTATCTCTCCTTTTGACCGTATTGGCGCGTATGCGTGACTCGAAGAAGTAACGTCGATACCAATTATATATTCCTTTCCCGATGGCGAAAGCATCTTCGGCGTATAGCATCCTTTATCTCTTTCTCCCTCTCTTTCCTTCCTCATTTCTTTTTCTTCTTCTTTTTCCCTTCTTTTCCTTTTTCTTTCTCATCGATTCTCTTTCATTCGATTTACTACTACTCGTACCTTGCATCGCATTTGATTATCCGTGATTATCTGTCTATGAATTGTAATTTAAATCTAGATAGAAGATATATCCTCCAAGTATCAATCTAATTAATGAAATTTCTACATTTTTACGTTTACAATGATGATTTAAAATAGAAGATCATTATCTGTATAAATGTGTTTTAATCACGTCGAGAATTCGATACGATGTATGTACAGAAAATTATTTCTTCTTGATCATGTATGCGCAGTACGTCTCGAAGAATGAAAAAAGGGAAGTAAGGAAGAGAATATCTGAAAGAAATTAGACAGAAGCGAACGGATAACCGTCGGGATATAGCCACGACAATAGATATGCGGCGGACAGTACAATGGTCACTGTAAATCAGGGCATTTTAAAAATCTGACAGGATATATGTTGACTCGGCCTCGTATATCGTGTCACACACGGCCCGCAGTGCTGCCCATTAAATACAGCATTATGCTATCCCAACGACGAGCAGGCCAACTTCAGGCACGTAATGGTAATTGCCGGGATATATTCCCAACGCCATTTTCGGCAAGTTGCCATTCAGGGATCGTTTCGTCTCCTCCTACGTCTGTCGTCTTCGTTTACGGTCAGTCTTTTTATTTTTTTTATTTATTTTCTTTCGTAAGCTTCGCGATTCGATTGAATTCTATGGATTTGAGAGATCACTTAAGAACTCCTAGAGATTTTTTGCGACTTATTTTTTGTGAAACGATCGATGGATCACTGAAATTCTTGAAATTTAATTTTTTCCTTTCTGTTTTTTGATTATTTATTTATAATCCTTTGTTATGATAAATAGGATCTTCGTAAACAGCAGGTGGTCTCGTGCAACGAGATGTCAAAAGAAAGAGAAGGGTAATGAGGAAGGTTAGAAAGGTGTCCAAGGAATTGGCCAGGATGAAATCTTGGTTAGGTCAAGTTGCACGACTGCGTTCGTTTTACTGCGACTAGACACGCGACAGACTCGCACCAACCGGAACGTTTTCTTACGAATATGAAACGACTTGGTTATAGTCCGTCGCAGAGAACGGAGCACCTTTCAGCGCCTTCGTTTCTCCTTCTCGCTTCGCATACTTCAACCCTTTCTCGGCCTTTCATCGGCGCACGTTCTCTTACGGCGAGAATTAAAACGATTCTCATTCTCCTTTTCCTACTCTTCAAACTCCTTTTAGACGTTTCTACTTGACAATTGGTTCTCAGTCGATCAATCTGTTGACTAGTTTTTATAACAGAATTTTTTCTTTTTTCGATGAATCAATAGCAACCCTTTCGCATGTTACTTTCTACGGGATAGAAATTAGAGTAGAATTCAATATAATGAAAAAAATTGTTGTTAACGAAGTTAATAAGTGAATGACCTCGAAAGGAGATAGCGTCTAAGTCCGTTCAAGGGTTGATCACGTATGCACGCGAAACCGTAAATCTGTACGTCGACGGGTCTGATTAACCTATGTCGCGATCATAAGGACGTTAATTAAGGTAGGACTAATACGTCGATTACTTACACTGATTGCGATTACTCTCTAATACGAAATTATGGCTTCGTCCTTCGCGGGCTTTCGCTTCTCTAAGACTGGCTTTGTGATTCGTGCCGATCGAGCCCTAAGATTTATCGACGTTCCTACATCACATCTTATCCGACGAACGTAACGAATCGTTCGATCGAAATTCCACTCTGACTTCTCGAATTTCTTTATTTCCTTTCTTTACGTTCTTTTTCTTTTTCCCTTATCTTCTTTTCTTCATTCCTTTTTTAATATCCGTCCGATCGGGCTTGCTACTCGGAAGGAAGAACTTGGAGTTGTTTGCGTGAGAACCCCTGCGTTCTGCAAGCTAGAAATCCGAACGGTAACAAGAGGTTACGTTTAGGGGTAGTAAGCGGTAATGTATTCCGTCGGAGAGAAGTGAAGCATGCATATTCTAGATATATTATAAATAATTACTCAATTATATCTTTGGAAAGGCAATGAATAAAGATGTCCGAGTCGACGCTATGGCGAGGAAGGAGGGGGTGGTAGAGGTAGGTAGCAAGCTAATAAAAAAAAAAGGAGGAGGAGGCGGAGAAAGAGAGAAGGAGGAGTGTAGGAGGTAGGAGAGGGAGATATAAAAAAGGAGAAAACTTGTTCGCTTGAATATTCAAACGCAACAAACTAGGTGCACAAGAGAGAGAAAGAGAGAGAAAGAGAGAGAAGCAGAGAGAGAGGTAGGGGTGCTAGAAGACCGGGGGAAAAGCTTATTTCAAATGGAGATCCATATTATATCCCTCCTCCTACCCTCCTTACCATCCACCCACCCTCCTACACCTCCCACGACGAACGTACTTTTGTTTCCAGATTTCGTGATCTTCGCTCCTATACTCGAGTACGCCGAACGATGGGAAGACACTTGAATTTTGATACGAAAACTTTATACCTCACCCATCCACCGTTTTCATCGGCCTTCGTTGCAAGCGAGAAACGATCTCTGGCTTTTCCGACGATGACTAATTACGTTTCTTCAAACACGCATCGTCTTTCTGTCTCTTTGTAACGTTAAGTTCGCTAACCAACGCGCTAACTTTTCTTCTTTTCTTTCAAAAGCGAAACGGATGGAACTCCATTTAAATAGAGTCTCTTAAAGACTGCTTTGCATTCATTGTCAGTGACAATCGGCGTCGATTTATGTCAAAGATTCGATCAATATTCCGAAATGATTTTGACAAAAGTTTGAACGATCGTCGACGATGATATTTTAAATCGTTAGAATTTTCGTATTTCTATTTCAACGTTGAACTCGTACGAAAAGTTTGAAAAATGTTATTAACACATAAATCCAGGGACACGACTTGACGAGATAACTTATAAAATATTACGGAAATGAAAAGCTTTCGTCGGGTGCGACCAGTCCAACCGGTAGGTGCCATCTTTTCCGCGAAAGATAATGCGAGAACGTGGATTTACGGTATACTGTCTCGTTAAGTGTATTTTTCTATGTATGGTTTAAAGATACCGTGAATTTAAAGCCAGTTAAGAGTTGTTCCTGTTCGTGGCAACGTTTCCTGTATGGGGTTCGTTCAGGATGGAAATATTCGAAGGAAGTGGAAACGGTGGAAAAGGTGAAAGAAAAAGGAAGAAAATCTATCTAGAAAGATGGGCCAATATTTTCATAAGATATCCGTGAACACTCTCGTACATTTTCTCCCTTTTTCCCCTCTTTCTCTCTCTCTCTCTCTTTCCCTCCCTCGTTCTCTCAACGAGTTTCTTCCGCAAGGTATACACAAGCAGCGACAACCCTCAGCCGGACGTGATTGGCTTCTGATAGAATTACGAAGGGTGGACACGGGGACGACTCTTGGACTTCGTCGTCGAGACTATGTACGTCGAACACATACAGTTAAATCACAAGCGAATAACAACCCCTGTCCCGTCGTTTAAAACAAAGGACCGCATCTTCGTGAGTTTAGGATCACGTTAAGTTTATTTTTGTCCCTTCGTACGGAAAAATTGAGGAGGTTGAATCATGGAGGGTGAGTTTCGAAAACTCGCGGACTATTCTTCTTCGTAGTGAACTCAACAATGAAACAAAGTGAATCTTCGAATCGTTCGTTTATTCGAATAATACGAAAGAAACGAAAGATTCAAGATTAACAAACATTCTCGCTTAATTTTCTATTTTTGATTACTCCAATTCCGATCAAAATTATATTAATTACTTTTAACGTATTACAAACGATCACGAAGGAGCATCCCGCGTCTTTCGAATGCGTCTTCCGGATACAACGTAATGTAAGGGTGCTACGCATGAACGAGGGTTCCTCGTGATTGAAAGACACGAACGACATTTGCGTCAATTTCCTGTAGCCACGATTTCAAAATTTTATTGCCAATTTGTTGCTCCATCGGCCGTGTTTATCGAGCGAACGCAGCTGTCAAATTTCGAGACAAGAGAAGACGCAAGGAAGTTGAAAGCGTTGGCGATCTTTCTCGCTGCGTTCATTCCCGAGATAATATTTAGGGTTGCGATTCGAAACGTAATAGAAGCAAATTTAGACGCAGGACGTTACATCATCTTCTAGAAAGGGCTTACAGAGGGTTGATTCGTATGATTACGTGCCCGAAGCGAGAATGAATTCCGTTTTGGAATCTGGTATCTCGTTTCCTTGAGAGAGATTACTACGTAGTAGTAGTTTACTTGAAAATGTCAACATTATCCAGAGACATGTAGTTACTTTATAGAAACGCAGAGTAGTTTTACTCAATAGTATTTTTTGCATCTAATCCACTAAGGCCATTTCCTATTCCTAGGATTATCCGTGCTTTATTTCTCAATCGTCAACCACGTGGAAGCGTGACATTTGTTTTACCATTACACCATTTCCATAAAATTCAGTTAATATTCTAACCGATCGGTATTGGTAAATTCGTAGAGAGATTATACTCAAAGTTTTGTATTTTCTTTCGAAATATTTCCTTTTATCGTAATAAATATTACATTTTCACCCTTTTTCCTTTTCTCACGGTGCAATCTCGATAGGCAAAAAACCTAAAGTTTCCACGCGGACTGTACTCGCATGCCAACAGCGTCGGTCGCCTGAAAGTCGAGCACATCATTTTATCTCCATGATAAATACGCTACATTTTATGCGCATTATTTTGCGCCCCCTCCGAAAGAGAGAAAGAGAGAGAAAGAGAAAGAGGGAGAAAGAGAGAGAAGGAGAGAGAGAGAGAAGGAGAGAGAAAGAGAAAGAGAGAAAGAGAAAGAGAGAGAGAGAGAGAGAGAGAGAGAGAACTGGCCAAAGCCTCCCTGTCGTCCCGACAGGACCGCGTCCTCTACCAACCTCCTCCTCACCCTTCCTCCTCCCCTACCCCTTAGCTCTCTCGCACGCGTTCTTCACCACGCGTTCCTCACCCTACGCGACACATACATACGTTGCAACGACGCGCTTGTATCTCCGTGCTGTGCCGCTCGTCGTTCGAAACGCGAGCTCCCTCTCTACCGTCGCACAGCCAGTACCTCCTCCTCACCGTCACCATATCTCTGCGTTCTCCTCCTCCTCCTCTTCTTCCTCTTCCTCTTCCTCCGCGACCTCTGCCTCTTCCTACGTTGCAAGCCTCACTCCACCCTTCGTGGTCCTGTCCACCACCACCATCACCACCACCACCATCGGCAGCACCAGCAACGCCACCCACCATACACAGCCCATCTTTTTTAATGTTAGGCAGTTATAGCCGATGCGCAACGCCCGCGCGCAACCCTCTCTCTATCTATCTATCTCGCTCTCTTTCTCTTCCTCCCTGGCGCGCTTTCGGTTCGAAAAAAAAGAAGAGGACTTAGGTCAATTTTTATCACACAAACCGGCCGACCGAGCGGCGCCCATAAAAAATGCCTCTTTACGTATGGCGATTGGTCCGCAACGGGCTTCGGGGGTAATGCCGACCTCTCTCTTTTTTTTTCCCCGTACTTCCCTCTCTCTCTCTCTTTCTCTCTCTCTCTCTCTCCTCTCTTTCGTCCACTCTTTCTCATCTCTCTTCCTCTCTTTCTCTCTCTCTTTCTATTCCCCTCCGTACTCCTCTATTTTAGCCAGCTTTTTTTTCGGCGCCGGGAAAAAATGCGCGCCGCCCGTCGATTGGTCGAGGGGACAGATGACGTAGTGAGCGACGTGCCACCCCCTCGGTGGTAGTGCCGTTGCCGGTGGTGGTGCCGCTAACTCGAGAGGTGGGGATGCATACGCGAGCGACAGAGAAAGAGATGCTGTGGAGCGAGCATGAGCGCGCGCGCTACGCGAACGGGGCTCGTCGCGTATCGAAGGGGCGGTTTTTGGGGCTGGCGAAGGTGCCGCCGATGCCGCCGTCGTAGTTGCCGACGGAGCTGGAAAAAAGAACTCCAGCCGAACGGAAATATTGCTCCTACTTGTTTCCAAAGCTTACCCGAGTAGTCTCGATTGTCGCATTGGAAAAGGAACGCAGGACCTTGGAAGGGGTCACTGTCACATCCTACAATGCTTTACCAAGATTTATCGACGTACAACATTTCTACTCGATTTTTTTATTGATCGAGAGCACTTTTTAAACTCGGCCAAACTGCCCCTGAAATTCTTCTTATACTCTTTAAATGTCCAATCAAAAGTTTTTTTTACACCTTACAGACACATGTACCACTTTGATGTCTTTTCTTGATACAATTATGTCATTAAGTATATTGCCAAGGAGTTAATACTTTTATCGACTCGCACGTAGATATATATCTCAGGAAAAGTTTTGATAACTTTTTTTATAAGACGATGAACGTGTTAAGATTGAAATAATAAAAAGTTTAACGTGATTAGTTTTTAAACGATCTCTGGAATCTTTTTATATACCTGACAGAGAGTATAGTATATACTTCGTACAACTTTGACGATCTTCCGATGAGGAAGGATAGATACGTGTTACACATTCCTAGAACGAACTCATTTTGTCCTCAATGGTGAGAAACGATGTAAACGAGCGAAAATCGGAGAATCTAAGGACGAAGAGACGAGCGAGGCCTTATTAGTCGGCAGCTTCGGAAGTTTCGCGATGGTGTCCACGATGTTGGTGGGGGTCGTGCTGCGTTCAGAGAAAAAAAAAATAGAGGGACGCCCGGTCCAATCTGTATGCTTCTCTTTTTCTCCCTTTTTTTTCTCTCTGTCTCTTTCTCTTTCTCTCCCTCTCTCCCTCTCTCTCTTTCTCTCTCTCTCTCTCTATCGATGCCTCGAACGTGCGCTGAGGCTTCTATGTATATCTGTGTTTGGTAGTGAACGTGTGCACGCAAACATATACGAGACACATAGGGGCAGGGGTCTACGAATCGATAAAAACGCATCCCAGGCAGGCGCCAGGCAGAAGAGGACAGCGCGGATGGAAAAATGCGAGCAGGGTTAATGCGCTGATCATGTCGTCTCGAGGTACCAACGTAAACAAATACTGTTTCGCCACCCTTCGCTCGCGAGAACTGCTGGACGTCCTCGGAAACGCGTCGACGAGACACTTTTTCCTCTCTTTTCAACTCTCTCTATCTCTATCTCTTTCTCTCTTTTTTCCTTTCTTTCTCTCCCTCTCCCTCTCTCACTCTTCAAATCTGCTAGCTTGATCGTCAGAAGGGTGGATTTTACAGGACGGCGAACCAGACTTCGCATCGTGTTTCTTGTCTCCATTTTCTCTCTATTTTTAATCGAGTTCTCTTCTTGTCGAACACTTTCTTATTGGCAATGTTTTTTAATATTTTTTTTCCCTCCCACTTCTTTTACATTGGTTTATATTGGCTTAAATCGGATCGTATTTTTATCTTCTTTCTTTTTTCTCCCCCATTTTTTTGTTCTTGAACTATCGGATTTCATTTCGCATTGACAAAAGTTTTGTTTCAGCATAGAGTTTGTTATTTTTCTTTACAGAAACGAATTCTCCAGCATGTAACCCTTTTTCATTCGAGATGGACACGACCAGTAGCGGATTCTCCGTCGGCGCGAATTTTTAAAAACCAATTTAAATTTATCACCGTGCCGTAAAAGGCGGATAATAAGTTTTATGATCCATGCCCATCGGCCATCTGCGATCCGTCATAGAGCCGATATCGGAGCGAGCTTTACTCACGTTTTTGGTCGGGCGATGTAACGCGTTCGTACAAAAAGCTACGACCGTTACAACATCGTCCACACTCATTTCTACGTTTCCGCTCGTATTTCGCGAGAATTCAACGTCGTTATGTGCATTGAACATTCCACAAAATTTTGCGTCTCGATTTTGTTGAAGGAAAACCAAAAAAAAAAAAAAAGAAGGAAAAGGAATTAAAGAAACAAAAAAAAATGGAACAGTTAAATGTAGGTATATAGCGTATGTAGGTAAGCACAAGAGAAAAAGAAAAAGAAAAAGAAAAGAAAAAGAAAAAGTAATAGAAAAAGAAAATACCAGGAAAAGGTAAATAACGAAAGAGAGAAAGGGTAGAGATGAAGGGTTGAAGGGAAAAAGAAAGAAAGGAAGAGAGAGAAAGAGAGAGAGAAAAGTTCGCGGCAGGATCACTCGTGTCGGACGGCTCGAAAAGACGGGAGAGAAAAGTGGAGAAGAGAAAAAGAGAAAGAGAGAGAGAGAGAGGGAGGGAGAAAGAGAGAGAGAGAGAGAGCGAAAGAGAGGGTGGGAGGGAGGTGGTGGAAGAGCGGTCGAGATGGAGCCCGGGCTTTTATCGCTTACGGAAGTGCCAAACACCTGTGGAATAACGGCGCGGCCCAAGTACATCGTTGCCGAAGGAAAACGAAAGTATTTAACGCCCGAGTACCACAAGATGAAGTTTTATTGCACACTACTCGCATGCGTTGCAGCTGGCCCGTAAAGGAGGTACAGGAGAAAGAGGAGGAGGATGAGGAAGGGAGAAAGAGAGAGATGGAGGAGGTATGGAATATATCCCTCTTACTCGTTCAATCTCTCCCTCTCTCTCTCTTTCTCTCTCTTTCTCTTTCTCTCCCTCTCACATCTACTCTCAGATCGATACGTCTCAATTCTCGCGGGTCATCGATACAGTAGCAACGGAAGAATCGACTTTCCTTTTACTTTGTTCTTTCTCTTTCTCTTTCTCTTTCTTTTTTATTCTTTATTCTCTCGTTAACTCGTAGATATCGTCACGAAGGAACAAGCACAATGTATTTCGACGTTGCATAGCAAGCTAGAGAGAACGCGTGTATTCCTGTAACGACATTAAAAATTAATTTTTTATCCGTTCATCGAAAAATTCATAACGGAGATGTATCGTTCGAAAGGGTAACTATATTACCGTTGCATTTAATCAAATAAAATCGCGATGATAAACGCCATTACGATACGCCGAAATCCGTATTTTCCGGTAGCCGACGCCGTCATCGTCCGATGCTTCGCGGAACGATTCGCGATTTCATTTAATCATAATGAATTACTAATTGCACTAAATGGACACGACGTTTAATTACTTTATACAAAAGTTCGTTCGCGTAAGACAGAAATTACATTGGGCTTGATACGTAACGTTACGTCAGGGTGAATTTTATTTGACCGTTTTGACGTTTTTCTGGCGATGCTTTAAACAAGAAATAAACGAAGAAATTAACAGATTATTCTTCAGCAACGAATTTATTTCAATCTAATCAAGAAAATCGTTAAAATACGTTGTAAAGGAGGATTATTCTTTTTCTTTTTTCTTTGTTTTACGAACTTTTGTCAAAACGATGCGTGAAAAATCGATAAGTATTATTCTTAAAAAAAAAAAAAAAGGAGAAAAAGAGACAGAAAGAAAAGAAAAGAAAAAAAAATAAATTGTTAAGAGACAAGAGATGATGCAAGAGAGGCAATAAAGCATAGCAATCGTTTGAAATCGGTTGTAAAGTCAAATGCGATACTTGCTTGACCGTTTCGTATTCAGGCTTTCCCCTTGGTACTTTCGGATCGGCGGTCGGTTCGTAACCATGGTAACTCAAGCTCATAATGATCTTCTAGCAGGCGGTCCAGAGGTCCGGCACCCTTCTCACTTACCGACACACTCGAAAACCGCCAGCCTAAACCATACTCTCCCTAGTATACTCGACACGTCCCTCACAGCGCACGTCCCTCATTCAACGACGTCGCCAATGTCCTCGGTCGTGCTCCTACCGTCGACGCTCATCTCATTACAATAAAGTTATCGCAAACTTCGTTCCGTAACGCTACCTCGTCCTCGACGCGTCTCCATATCGTTAGATCTGGGTCAACAAAGTTGCCTAACGCTTTGCCTCGATGAGCTAACGAAATAATTTCGAAATCTTACGCGATTCATTGACTGGAGAGAAAGAGAGAGAAAAAAATAGAAAGGATACTCGTTAATTCGCTATTTCGTAAGAGTTAAAGAGACGTCAATATTATTCTTTTCTTCCTCTATCTCTCTCTTTCTCTCTCTTTTCTCTCTCGTTTTCATTTACATGACTCTTTAAAGATGAACGAGCATGTTCATCACTTGTTTCACTATATTTGAGCTCGGAAGACACTTCCCTTTAGGAATTCACATTCGGATTAAGGCTAGCTCTAAGCGAGTTATTTTCGTACTACCATCGCACGCGGTAGATTCGTAGTCACTTTCCAAAAAAAAAAAAAAAAAAATATGAAAAAAAAGAAAAGAAAAAGAAGGAGATAAACAAGGTAGAAAAAAGGAATAAAAAGGGTGAAGCTTAACTCAATCTGTAGCACCGCGGCTCACCGAGCACGCCGAGCCGCGGCTTGGCCCTATCAATTTTTTAACAGCAATTCTCATTTCGACGAAAATTTTGTGCCATAAAAAAATAGGAGCTTTCTCACAAACACTCCCTCCTCATACCGCACTACCCCCGTTCTCGACATTACATCGGCCTCGTTGCCTACACGCGAGCTTCCGCGCTGTAATGCAAAACGCATTTCGTTTCGACGGAAACTGCATTCGTAATGTCCGCCAGTCCGGTATTTTAATCAGTCTCCTAACTATAAGAGTTACGCGGATCTCGCGCAGGAACGCGAGATATTAAATAAGGAGTCCGAGACTTGTATATAAAATCCACTCTCTTTTGGGCTAGAATGCGGTCGAGGAATATAAGAGAAATTTTCGTCCCGTCTTCCCTTCCTTTCGCTATTATGTTTTTTTTTTAATTTTTTTTTCGTTTATTATTTATTTACAACACGTTTAATTTTTATAAAATTCATATCCTTCAAAGTGATGATTGCTGAAAGAATTTTCACGTAAATCGATATATACAGATAAATTTATTATCATACATTTTGCAGTAGATAATGCAATCTTATTAAGAAGTACACTTTTCTTTAAAAAAAAAAAAAAAAAAAAGAGAGAAGAAAAAGAAGAAGAATAAATAGATTTCCGACTTTGATATCGATAATATAGAATAATGAATTAGATAGAATTAAAATTACAAGCTTGCTTGAAGTCATGCTCTATTAGATTACGAATATAGGAAAGCAAAGTAAGCGATTAATATAAAAGATGGGAATTATTCTCCGTGTCGAGAATTGCGCATGCGTTTGACCCGATGTTGCGATATCTACTAATTAAGAAGATATTGCGCGCTATATCTCCAACGGATAATTTTATCTTCTTAATCACTCGACATTCATCGCATGAAAGAGTCTTGATTTTAAGTGTGGCCTCTAATAATTTCTAATAACTGTTCTAGCACTCTTTGTGGCCCTGTTATTATTTTCGATGAGATTGACTGTTCTTCTATTCGCATTCAAACGTCTACTTATACTTATGCAAATTATTAGAGGACTTAATAGATACTATTTTCAAATATCAAGTGGATGTTTCGTTGAGCCGAGAATTAGGACAAAGGTTAAACATTTTCCATTGGTGTAGTATCATTTATCAAATGTAAGTATATGTTACGTGATATTATTTGAGATAAATTTAACAAAAAAAATAAAAAAAAAATCAAATAAAATGTCTGTTATTAAAATGTTAACTTAAGGAATTTATTTTCGAATACGTTTATCCGAAGGTAACAATATTATTTTACAATGTTTCAAGCCGGTTTTGGCGACCGTAAGCTTTTTACCCAACCCCTAAGTCCCGGATTCTGTCTTTTTTTATATTTTTATATTTTTTCGTTAGAACCGTAGACACTTCGGCCGAATTTTAGAAAAATGCGGTTGTGTCAAAGCGTATACGCGTTCTACAGAGGGAAAATGAAAAATGGACTTTAAAATCGAATAGCTCCTGTCATATTATAAATTGAATTTTGGCTTTGGGAGCGTGTACCACGTGATATTTTTTTTGCTCTCCTTTCGCGCACGTTGCATTCTCTTTTCAACCGCCTTCACGCTATCCTGGTTGCACCCTCTCCCTTGTGTACAGTTCCTAGTGTTTTTTTCAACGTCGATCGAGACCAACGTCGATTATTTTTGACGAATCGATAATGAACATCTACAAGGGCAAAAAGATCCTCGTAGATAAAGATTAAGATTTTACTATACTATTATCTAAAGAAATTTCCAAATTAATGATTGTTTGCATCATTATTCCATATCGTTTAAAGTGTCTTTCATTCATCGATTTGAACGTCGCGATGAATATCTTACATTTTTCTGAATATCTTATTCTAATTTTTTTTAATCAAATGCAATCACTCAGGATTAACTATTTACGTAGAAACTAACTGGACCGGTTCGTGTCTGCAACCTATTCCTCCCTCTTTTTACAATCACGTAATCAAATACTTCCATTTCCAGGTCGGCGTTATCCGCCGTCGTCCGTTCTCATTATGCTAAGCACCAAGAATCGATAGTATTAGAACGGAGAGAGCGATAGCGGTTTCCCTCTTGTCTCCCTCGCTACTTCGTTCCCTCTCTCTCTCTCTCTCTCTCTATCTCCCTTTCTCTATCTCTCTCTCTTTGTCTCACTCATACCAACAAGCAGCGACCCCTCCTCGTGGCAACGACCTTCTCCATCGTCCGATTTGGCGCGCAGTAACCCTTTCTCGTTTCCCCGCAATCACATTGGAATAATCAGTATGCAAAGTCCGGCGGGACGACCGCGACGTTTCGACGATTCGATGGAGTGCCGATCTCGCGAAATCCGTTTTGGAAGCTTCAACTTGCTCGATTTCTTCGATTTTTTAGTCGGATGAAATCGATAGGAAGAGAGAGAGAAAGAGAGAGAGAGAGCGCTAGAGAGATAGAAAAAGAGAGGAAAAGATATAGGGAAAGAGAGAGAGAGAGAAAAAGAGAGAGAGAGAAAAAGAGAGAGAGAGAGGGAGTATTCGGACATCCTGTAAAACACGATGGAATAACCGAGGAATGACCGATTTATCATTCTCCTGTTTCGCGAGCGTACGAAAAGCGGGGCTGTAACCGATGCGCATAAATTGCGCGAAACGTCGAGCTTTAACAGCATGCACGTCGAGGCTGGGCCGAGCGAAACCGTACGGCAACGGCGAGGGTACTTCGCCGATACCCAGAGACCGAAGGAAAATGGCTGAATGTGTATATCATAATGGAATTTTAATGGCATTTTTACAATCTTCCATGGCAGCGAAGAGGAAATCGCTCCCACGTGAATTCCACTGCGAAAATTTTGATCTTCGTACGTTGGTCCTTGTAATCCTTGGTAATTTGAATTTTTGTGAAGTCAAACTTAAGGGATCTCTTGAATTTTTAGAATTCAAGGTGTTTCCTCTAAATCGATCCTTTTATTTTACGATTAAGCTTTCTAAGATTCTCAAATGTTATAAAAGAGCGAAATGAAGTAAAAGAGTTTGGTATCATTAAAAATGATCGTAGAAACTCGTAGTTAGAGTAGAAAGTCGATCAGAGAGAAATTTCCTTCGAACGATTCTCCTCCTATAAGGTAGTCCAGGTGTAGTCAACGTCGGCTGAGAGGACAACGCGTCATTTCAGGAGTCATTTGCATCCAAGTGCTGGTCCGTTAGCAATCCTAGCCCAATAATCCCAGCTCCAGCGTTCGTCCATCGGCAGACGCTATCGACTAATGACAAAACTACAGGCTCCAGACCGTTTCAACGTGGCTAGCAACATCGGGTTGGTTCGTCGACGTTGTTGGCGATGGTGGCGTCGACGGTGGTGGCATCGGTGGACGTCGGTATCAAGTTGTTGCCGGTCCAGTTCAGTTGGACCCTCGTTCCTCGTCGACCGAATGATAATTTGCAGACCCTCTCTTCCTCCCTCTTCTTCCCTCTCAACCATTCTCTCGCTCTCTTTCTCTCTCACCGTCTCTCTCTTTCTCTCTCTCTCTCTCTCTCTCTCTATACACCCTTCGCACCCATCTCTTATTCGGCTCTTCCTACACCCACACAAGCTACCCTTCGTACCCTCTCCACGCTCGTGTCCACCCTTTGATTACGTCATACCCCTCACGTCCCCGGCCTCCAATCCTTTAATTATATTCACTCGGCGCTCCGACTCTCCGGCTCCAGGGGGTCCAATTCCGTTCACCTTTCATTACGAACTCGCTACGATTCCAGCGATCGAACCAGCTGCGTTTTTCTCTCTCTATCTCTGTCTCTTTCCTTCCCCTGTTCCTCGCCCCTTTCATCTACATAGACCTTTCTCTTTTATCATACTCGATCATATACGAATCTGTCGATCATATGATCTTTTCACGTTTCTCGTTTTTGTGTTACTGTATGTTAATAAGTTCTCCTTTGGAATTTTTCTTATTTTTCTTTTTTTCTTTTGAGGACAGTCGTGTTCGTCGCTGCATATGCAGCCTACAAACCGTGACTACCAAATTCCCATTCCGTTTCCCGTTACGGTACCTCGAAATTTCCGCATGCGTGCTGGATGCAACCCACGTAATCTTCTCGGATGGAGGAGGATTAAATGCCATCTCGATTATCGAGACTTCCGAGTGAGTCTGACTTAAACGTTCGCCTATCCCATTTATTACTGGTTACTTCTCTTACTACTGTCATATCTTATTTTATTGCTTACTTCGTTTGACACTTCGAATTTGGTACCTTAAGGAAAGAAAGAAGAAAAAGAAAAAAGTGATTAGATACGGATCCTTAACCCTTCTTCGAGAACGATTATTATTACGATGCGAGAAGACGCATAGCGATCGTAAAGGAAGGTTAAGCGAATCGGTCGAAGAATTTTCAAAGTTCTGAATTATCGACGTCTGAAATCGCTAAGAATTCACGCATAATTTTCGACGACGAACAGGAGCGAAACTATGTCCGACGGATCGCCATTAATTCATAGCTCGAGATGATTAGATCGGATATCGGAGAACGATTTAAATGCGAAAAGATAATTCACCCTCATAAATGTCGTTCGTTCGTTCGTTCGTTCGATAGGAAACCTTGTCCATGTTACCATGGGAACATCTTCGTCGACTAAAACTTGTCGATTTTTATTTATATTTATTTATTTTTATTTATATATATTTTTTTTCTCTTTTTTCTTTTTTCAATATTTTCAT
The DNA here is from genome assembly GCF_905475345.1 of Vespula vulgaris. Taxonomy (NCBI): domain Eukaryota; kingdom Metazoa; phylum Arthropoda; class Insecta; order Hymenoptera; family Vespidae; genus Vespula; species Vespula vulgaris. Next base: position 3,161,250 of record NC_066601.1, on the reverse strand, counting down.
ACCATACCCTCTCGTTGGAGAAATATTTTTTTGTTTGGGGGCTAGGACGAGATAGACGTCAAGTGTACTTTGCGCTAATGCGGCTAGCGATTATCGTTGAATTCGAATAGATATATATACAACAACGGCAACGTTTTATCGCGCGTTATCCGCCCTACCTACAAAGTACATACGTAGTATCTCGTCAAAAAGTCGATCCCCACGGTAGGTACGCGCGTCATCGTAAAACCGATCGACCAAGCCCGGCTCAACCGTGCGCATTAATGAGTGATTAACAGCGATCGTCGGGACGATTTTAACGAAATTTATGATCGTAAACTGATACAGGTAAATTGCATTCGAGCCGATGGATCAAACGAGATAAATAAATTATTTACGAAGCCCGATCGCTTTCGTTCGAAAATTTACAAGCTTTTCTCGTATCTTTTTCTTTTCCTTTTTCTTACATTTTACTTATTATCCCTCTTCCTCTTCATCATCTTCTTATCGTTTTACTCGTCGTCCGATCGTTTCGTCTAATTTCCATATAAACGTCGGTGTTTTCATCGCGCGATCAACTCACCACGTACACGTGTATTTAATATTCTACATGCACGCGAGATGGCCAAATATTTTAATTATGGCTAATTGGCGAGTAATAATGGAGTTCCACGATGTCGGGACTATAAGCGAGAACGCTGCTTCGAGTTCCTTCGTGGAAACGAGAATCGTTGGTGGATCTTTAAGAAAGGGACACCACAAGGACATTTTGGATTAGAATTTGAAGAAAGACTCGATGTTATTCGCGGCATTGTTTCAATTCGTAATCAGAGTTTTTCTAAGAAAACATTCGATCGTTTTATTTTCGACGTTTGACTTTGAACGATATTGACAAACGTTAGAACAAGGATAAACAAGGTTACGTAAGCCCTATTACCTCTGTTCGCTGTGTCCTTCGTTTTGTCTTGCCTGCCAGTCGCAATTAAGTCGTAGCGAAGATCGGAGCTTAATAGATATATCTTCAACGTTTAATACTTTCTTCCCTCTTTCAGTACATTTTCTTCGTACCAGGTAACTTTTTATTGTACTTATATTCTTTCGCTTAAAATTAGACAATACCAAGGCTAGTATTAATTAATCGGATAAAAATTCAATGGAGACTGCACAGAAGGTTTCTTTCGAATATTACATTGTATTTTTACGTTTCTCGAATGACATCGCTCTATCTATATCGCATCTTTCGACACGAAAAGAAGAAAACGAAAGAAGACAGACATCTACAATTAAAACGGGCCATCGCATTCGTACGCGAACACTGTATACACGAAACTCGAATAGGGTTTAGCCGTCCATGCGTGTTGAACGTCCGAAAGCTCTTATGCATAAAGTGGCTTACACGGCACCCGGTATTCCTCCTAAATCTTCGCGGAGATAACACGGCTAACCTTTCTTACGCGAGAGCAGACAGCCGCTTCCTTCCTTAATAATTTTCGCGAAATTACCAAGTAATAACCACCCGCCGTCGCGTATAATATCTCTATATTTCAAAGTCCATTAGTTTATAATCAACGCGTCTTATCCATTCTTTGCCGTGTCTTTTACTTTTCTTACCTTCTCTCTCTCTCTCTTTCTCTCTCTCTTCCTTACACGCAGATACATTCAAGGATGATTCATGGTAATAAGAATGGTAATAATAGAAAAAAAGGATCCTTCGGCCTTGAATATTCTTTTCGATGAATACTTAAGCTCGTAAAGTTTGATTTCTTAATTTTTGTGATTTATCGTCTCGTATATTTTATTTGTTTTAAAATATTTGTAAAATATTTACTCTTCCTCATAACAGGGTCATCACATCTTTCGTAAACACACACACATGTGTATATATATGTATATATATATATATGCATCTACGTGGCATGTATAAACGCACGGACAATTTAAATTTTGTAGCGAGAGATAGGAAAAAAAGCTGAGCGACGGTAAAGCAAGGGAGATACTTCGCTTTTCGACGCGCTCATACAATTTTAAGCGTGAGCTTAATGAACTAGTCGTTATAATTCCATGTCGCGTTCATACATCCCACCGACGGTAAATCGGCATTGCTCGCGTAAATCCTGTCGTCTATGCACGTCCAAAGAAAACAGCCAAGCGGGCTCTTTAATCCGAGATTTGGACAGCCATACAGTAGGTTCATTAGCAGTAATCCAACGTTTTCCGAAAGCTGGTCATTTACCGACTATTCCTTTTTTTTCCTTTCTTTTTTCTTTAAATAATTACAAATATCAATCGATGTAAAAGAAAAAAAAAAACAATTCAATGTATCAATTCTTTTTTTCTTTCGCGAATATTTCGAATCTATAGAAAGTAATTTTGTATAATGTAAGATCAAGTCGAATTTTTGCCTTTAAGAAATTAGAAATATCCGACGAAAGAGAATGAAGAAATAAATCAACTCATCTAAAGCTTCGATTTATTCGATTTAGAGGATCGTCAATGTTCTTCGATTAAATTTCATCTTCGAACGATCCTTTCAGACAACGATAAGAATAAGAAGTCATATTTCTGAAATAATGGTTTATCTTACGCAATAGTATCATGTTCGCGGTCCGAGGTCAAGTCCGATGTTTGTAATGGAAGTTCAGTGGTCGAATTTAATGCGAATGCGCTATAGCGAGCAGGATGACGTGGGCCTGGCCAGGAATAGGACCAGAAGAGGGTTGCTAAATATTCAGGCATTACGGCTCTGCATAAATTCATTTCATTATGGCGCCACCAAACATTGCTTTTGATGCTTTCCGCTTCTCTTCCCCACTCCACCGCCCTTTTCACCCCCGCTTCTTCCCTTCTACAACTAAGCCACTCGCACTACAGTCCCGTAGTCCCGTACGCAATTGCCAACGCTACTCTTTCTCTCCCTCCCTCTCTCTCTCTCTCTCTCTTTCTCTCTCCCCCTCTCTCTTTCTTTCTCTCTCTCGCTCTGTATATCTCTTTCTATGTGCACCGTGTTTCGCTCTTACCCTCTCTCATTTTCTCATTCTATCTCTTTTACATTCTTTTTCCCTCATCCCTCAGCTATTCCGATGTCCTTTTATCTTTTGACAGTCGACCGCACGATCGTCCTGGCTCTTCGCGAAGTTTCAAGAATGATTTTCCGTTTTGATCTTAACTCGCATATTACTAAATAACAATTATTTATTTATTCAAGAAGAAGAAGAAGAAGAAGAACAGAAGCAATTGTGCAGAGAGAGCAAAAAAAGCTTTGTCATTTTAAATAATAACAATTTAAAATGTGTTTATTATTTTAATATTACCTAGTAAATTCGGAGGATTCGGGATTTTTTTTATTCTTTCAGACTGATCTTATTTTGAAAATGATAGAATAGTAATGGTTTATGGAAACTCGACAATATTATTGGAAGATCGATTTGGTCTCATTCAAGTCGCGATACGTCAGTCGTAACACATAGAAACGTCTCGGTGGTACAGAGACGAAGGGAGAGAAAGAGAGAGAAAGAGAGAGAGCGTCAGATCGGGTTCTCTCATGCATATGGAGAACGTTTCATTATATTAAACCCTTTCAATGTATAATTTACTTTTGCATGAGTCATTTTAGGTCCGAGCTTCTGTGCAAGTGGCCCGACGAACAAAGGACAACTTCACGTTAGTCTCGAGCTTCGGCTCGTGAAATCAAAGATTTTCGATACGTCGTCGAGTGCATCGATTACGTAATTAAGTTCGACGACGGAAACTTCAGCTTTGTTTCTTTTTTTTTTCTTCTTCTTCTTCTTGCTCTTGTTCATTTTTATTACTTCTCCTTTTTTCCTTTCTTTTCTTTTTTATTCTCCTTCTTCATCTTTCCGTCGAGTTTAAAACTCTTTCTAGACACTTCGCGACAAGAGAGACAGAACGGTATTCGACGAGTGTTCTCGTTATTCGCGTAATGACTGTCGCAAAATGTTCCCAGTGAAAATTCTACATTGTAGGTTTTACCTTAATGAAATGCGACGTCCGGTTGTATACTCGACGCGTAGGAGAGCGTGGAGAGTTAATTATTTGATAAACGCTTTGCTTTAATAGGCAGAAAACGGAGCACCGTTCGCACGAGAACCTGCGCTTACACAGGTTTTAATTATTAATTATGTTAATGACTCCGACGAAATCGATGTGGCCGTTTTGAAACACCTACGTACGTTCGTGTGATATAAATAAAACAGATGTGTGTATATATAAATGGTTAACTATATCATTTCGCAATAAAATTTAGGATTAAGCGCGAAAATTTTATGTCGATGCTTTTTATTAAAAAATCAATTGGTCAAAAATCAACGATATATTAATATTATTACTCAGAGAGCTAAGTTGTTCGAGTTCTCTGGCATTTGTATTGCAAGATTATAGCACTAATTAACGAAAGCCTTCGTTCATTATACTAATGGACATAATAACGCATGAGCACGCGCATAATTCTCGACACGAAGCACTTAAAATGCAATATAACAAAGTAAAGCACAATTAGCAGAGACGCAAAGGTATTGTTAATTAGCGAAGCGACTACCTGCTGCTTTATTATTTAACTGCGTATCCAGTTGCTTTGCACTCACAAAGGGACAAATAGGCGGACCACCACCCTCTCGTTTCTTTCTCTTTCTTTTTCTCTTTTTCTCCCTCTCTCTCTCTCTCTCTCTCTCTCTCTCTCTCTCTCTCTGTCTCTCTCTTTCTAGTTCTTTTAACCTCTTTTATCCTCCTCAGTCTCACATGCTCTTACCCTTTTCCTTTTCGTTCCCTCGGTTTCTCTTTCGGCCAGCAACTTTTGTCCTTCCAAACATAATATGTAGTCCTCGCCCTTATTTTACGGGAGTTAATGCGAAAAATGAAAACGTTAAATAGATACTTAAGTTTATCTAATGGAATTGAATTGTGTATTTATATCGTACGTACGAAATGAAAAGGAAATATTTGTTGATCATGTAATATTGTTTTTTCGCCGCTTTTTTCTTTTTTATTCGCAAGAATCTTTTTCTCTACTCGCTGGAAAAAAACGAGATGTTTGTATCGGAGATGCGTTGGAAGCAGTTCAGTACCGCTCCACGAAGTCCTTCGGTTTGACGGTTAAAAGTTACATTAATTTTCAGGATGTTTCGTCGACGTTAAAAAATATGCAAACCACCCTTTTTACCCGTCAGAGAACGGCAGCCGTATTTCGGCTCTTCTCTGACCGGCGTTGGGGTCCGCTGGGTGAATCGGACATTCACAGTAACACAATTAGACCAACAATCGATAGAAGCCGCTAGTGATGAATATGAACCTCCTTTACTTCCAACGACGTGATATGTCTTGAACAAAAAACAAACGATTTAATGCTTCTAATCCATTATTGTAACGTCATTATATTTATCTTTGTCTTCTTCAAGGATTAACCCATTAAATTTAGTTCAAGTTCTTATCGTCTCGTAAAACATCCTTAGACTTTAAACTAATTTCTTAATCTTCATAAAAAATAATGAAAATGGCGCAAATAAGTTTTCTTTTCATATTTGAACTTAACAAACATTAGGTAACTTTAAATGGAAAGATCGGAAATGACATGACGCGTCATTGAAGTTTGTCCACTTTTCAAACGCGTGATTCGTTTGAACTTTTCACTAGGAGCTATCCTGACCACCTACACTTTACCCTCCCTTCCCCTTCTCCAGTATAGGATTTCAAGCTCACCCCCTATCCTTCTGCAGTTCCACACCCTTCCTTCTCAACGAACCATCCCCTATCTCATTTGGCCTCATTGTGCCTTAGCATCCATTGTTTTTTAAATTACGAACCCCACTTCTGTCAGGCAGAAACTCGATTTCATTTTTTCCCCGGTGCTGTCACTCGTTTGAAACGCTTCTCGCGAATACGGGAACGTATCCACGTCCGGAACGATTAGGAGGAATAATAATAAAACGTAGAAGGTATAATGTGCAAACGTTGATCTCCTGAGTACGATCGTTTTAATTTCACCAATGAGAAATCAAATTATTTTCATTGAATATTCTTTTAAAAATCATTATCAGTTGTCGTAATTGCAAATATCTCGAATTTTATTCAGCGTACAAACACATTTATTTTTTTAATCGTCGCATCTTTTTATCAATTAAGAAGAAAGAAAAATACCAGACGTTATCGCGATCGAAACAAATCAATCGTGCTAATCAATCGTATCTTTTAAAGGAAATTGAAGAAAATTGAAAAAACGTCTTAATAAATCATTGATCTTTGTTTAATCATCTTATCGCGAGTAAGTAAAAAAGTCATTGGTCGTTCTCGGAAATGTCGAAATGCATTCTCGAGAGAACATCGATGCAGAGCATCGATAGCCGTCATCGATAACGTTGAGCATGACACTTTCACGCTCGCGCGACCCATTTGCCCGCATAAATCATTGGAAACGAAAACATATCCCCGCGGCCACGCAAATTTGCCAACACCCGACCGCAGAGCGTCCGAGAGAGTAAGAGAGAAAGAGAGAGAGAGAGAGAGAGAAAGAGAGAATGAAAGAGAGAGAGAGAGAGGGTGTAAACAAACGCGAAATCATGACACGGTCGCGACAGATACGCTCTCTTCGCCTATGCACTCGAAAGCGTGCGCGTAGAACGAGCGAGAGAAGGATACCAAGCGGGATATTTCCGTGCGAGTGAGAGGTGGACAGTCAGCAAGCGAGATGGAATATGCGTTGGCCGCGGAGAGCGAGAGTGAGAGTGAATGAGAGAGAGAGAGAGAGAGAGAGAGAGAAAGCGAGAGAGAGAGTGTGAGAGGGAGCGAGTGCCACGGGAGAAACGAGGTGTTCTAGCGTGGATGACTCGTCGTCATTGCTGTGGGCCGCGCGTGCCACGCACACATTCTCGAGCGTGCATGCACGCGCGTGCGAGCAAACGTGAGTGAGAGAGAGAGAGAGAGAGAGAGAGAGAGAGAGAGAGAGAGAAAGAGAGAGTGACCGGCTGCTGGCCGACCGACCACGTTAACCCTCTCTCCACGTGACTCGTTCATGTGGTGGTGGTACTCTGTGAACGGTTCACCCTCGATGATACGGAAACACACTGATATCTATGCATATACATACATCTAGATACAGATATACTATCTATAGATATAGACGGATATGCATAGAGAAAGAGAGAGATCGAGAGAAAGCAAGAGAGAGATAGATACATACATACACGAGCGCGCATCGGCAACAGTCATCGCCCACACCAGCACCACTCAATTATTCGCGGCACGCTGTGGAATCATTTACCCAATCATTTAGTTACATCAACGCAACGCAACGCAACGCGCGGACCGCCCGCACGGTCAGTTTCGCGGGTTCCACCACCACCACCACCACCACCACCATCACCACCACCATCGACATTGGCATCACCCTTTTCCTCTTACTACCTGCTACTACTACTACTACTACCACCAGCCTAGCTCTTTCCGCCTGACTGACTGTGTTTTCGGTGAAGCGCGAGGAGGACAACGGGGATAACAGAGAGAATGAGAGAGAATGAGAGAGAGAGAGAGAGAGAGAAAGAGAGGAAGATAGAGATAGAGGGCTACGAAGAGGGTACGTGGCTTTGTCAGGGGTTGGAGGGGGGGTTGAGGTCGCATACCGAAGCTATTGTATTTCGCCACGTGGGACCCGTTCTTTGTCAGAGTATGCGTACCTCTCTCTCTCTCTCTCTCTATCTTTCTCTCTCACGGGGCCTGGCTCGGCTTTGGGTGTATCGTTACCCTGTTGATTTTCCGATGTATCGTTGTGATGACGATATAATAGCGTTCGCCGATGCTCCACGAACGGATTTACTTTGTTGATATCTGCCCACCGATGTCATCCTGTCGTTTTTCGCGTGCTGATCGAGATCAGTCGAACGGGACGGGAGTTCTTTAAAAGACCAATGATTTTTCATTTATCACCCTCGAGATTTCATTACTAGACTTAACGTTAATAAAATTTATTGAAAGTTTTCACGTACATAGGTAATATTCAGTTGGACACTTTCATTTAGCCATTTCTTTAATCCCAATGAATTCTCGTTAAATTTTATTCGTGACTTTTCGAATGTTCTTTTATAAACGTTTAACCAGAAATATGAGCGTTGTTTTAATGAACTATAAAAAATGTTTAAAGTTTCGTTATCAAAAATCATTGTTCTCGTTATATTTGTAAGATTTGAGATTTACGATGAATTGACATATTACGTGAATGATTATGAGTAATCGTGATGAGATATTAGTAAACGATAAATCTCGATCTTCATCGAAAGTTTTAATAGCAGGCATGAAATTCGATCGGTGAAGAAAAGCAATCGAACGGTATTCGATGGCGGAACGACAAAGTCGTTTTGCAAAGTGTAGCATCAGCGATTCCTCCATCATAGGGGCCAATCGTAGCGGACTTTCATCCCCACGGCGGATCCGGATACATCCTGGAAAAGAGGAAAAAAATCCATCGGCGTGGGTGGTGCCGGGCGGGTGGTATATTGCAGATCAATACAATTGCACGTTAGTGCTAATAAATAATAGGCGGTGGGAGCAGAAAAAAGCGCGCAATGCAGCAACGAACGCAACACACAAATAATACGCAATACATCAACCAAGCCGTGTAGGTACGTACGTGCATCCTCTCTTTCTCTCTATTCACATCCACCTCTCTCTCTCTCTCTTTCTCTCTCTCTCTTTTTCTCTCTTTCGTTTCCTCTCGTTTTTTCCCTCTCTGCCGATCTTTCTCTCTCTCTTTCACTCTCTCTCTCTTTCTCTCTCTCACTCCCCCTGTCTCCACCCTCCTCTCCACCATCTACGCCAGTCCCCTTTTTTTCTACCCCGCACCTATAACCGTGCAAGCACCACCCCCGGGGCACCGCCATTTCCGGACAAATAAACTCTAGTCGACGTAATTTTTACGCCAGCCGCCAAACGCGACGAAAAGCGAGGACCACGAACGACATTCTCTGCGATACAAACCCTCGACATTTTTTTCCTATCTTTCATCTTTATGCTTGATAGAGAACTTTCTTCTTTATTCGAATAATCTAGGTCGTGGATGTATGTTCAACAACGTTTCTCTTCTTTTTCTTCTTTTTCCAGTTTTCCACGTAACATTTAACTTTTATAGAAAAAGAGTAGCGAAGTTTCGATTCGAATTAAAAATATTTTTCCTACGAACAAACGCGATCGCATTCGAAAATTTCCTACATAAGGTACTTAAAGATAATCTTGCAAAGATAAAGTTACATTTAAACATTTTTTTAAAGAGATCGATGTCACGCACTTTTTTCGCGAGATACGGAATGGAAGTGCGGACCAAGTCTAGACAGTCCTATCGAACATTAGTTAATTTTGAAAAATTGCCCTAAACATGCGCCAGAGCGAATTGGCTTCGCGAGATGCCTGGACTACGACGAAGAGGGTGTCAAGGGGGGTGGTTGGCGGTGGTTATGGCAGGCCAATCGGGAGGAGACATGTACGTAGAGGTGTCCATTCCTCCCCCGACCCCGTAACCACCCTTCTCTCTGGCTTGGTACGTGGTAACCAGGGGCTGGACACCAGAGTTCTGCTCTCTCTCTCTCTTTCTCTCTTTTTTTTTCCACTCTTTCTCTGCTCTCCTCTCCCGCGAAAAGCCCTTCCCCTTGTCCACCAAATCGTCTCTCTCTCTTTTTCTCTCTCTTTTCAGCTCTCTACCTCTCCTCCTCCTCCTCCTCCTATTTCGCCCAGCAACGACCCCGACCCACCCACGCACACGTTAATGCCTGAAAAATGTACGGCAATTTTTTATTTTTTAATACGCTCCTCTCCGTCTCTCTTCCTCTCACGTGCACACACTCTCTCTCTCTCTCTCTCTCTCTCTATCCCTCTCTCTTTCGATCGCGCGCTCCCGTTATATCCACCCTTCTCTCTCTCTCTTTCTTTCTCTCTCACACTCTCTCGCTCTCTCGTCCACTCGCACCAACCGTCTATGCGTGATGTAGCGCCTCGTACGGTTCGTTCGGTCGGTCGGGGCTCGGCTTTTTTCGCTCTATCGATAATTTGTTTGGATAATTTCCAATGCTATTGATCTAGATGTACATCCTGCAGGATGTACACAATGCATATACCATCGCGCACAAAGCCTCTCTCGTTCTCTTTCCCTTTCTCTCGTTTAGTCTCTGTCTCTGTCTTTCTCCCGTTTCTCGTTTCGGAGAGGTAGAGTTTAAAAAAAAAAAAACAAAAAACGAGAATGTAAAGAGCGAGAGGGACCAGGGCTGGACCGAGCAGGACCGAGAGAGAGAAAGAGAAGAAGGAGAGAAGAGAAAAGAGGGTGCAAGCGCACGATCGTGAGTTACTGACGTTTTAACGTTTATCCATCTACGAGGCCGCACTTCGTTTTCCGCGTATCCGCTTAGAAGGTGGACACGCGTGTGATTTTACGCAGCTCACTTGTGTTAGTATCGTATTTACGCGTATATATATAGTATGTATATATATGTATGCGTGTATGTATGTATGTACATGCGTGCATGTGTATGTACGAAGCGTGTAAGAGAAAAGGACCGTTATATACATAGGTAGGTAAGCGAGAGAGCCATGCTTCTCACGAAAGGTGCTGCGTAATATTTCGTTATCCGGCCGCCAAAGCGGAGGGAAAGCGGGAAAAGCTTTTGATGAATCGCTTTCCATGCGGATACCGCAGATCGGACGGATACCGCGAACGATGCATATCGTTGTCCCCTCTTTTTCTCTTTTCTCTTCGTTTTCTTTTTCTTCCTCGTCGACCTTGCTAATTCCATCAACCAGAGGAATGGAAAGAGTTGTAATGGAGTAAGGCAGATTTTGATAACTAACAAAACGTGTAAATCATGTCCCTTTTACGTTGTTTTTGTTATTTTTACTTTTATCGTTTCGTTCTCTGTAAATAAATGGCTATTTGTCCCGATATTAATATCACGATAGTAAAGACTTAATATTATTAATTTCATTCGAGAAATCTCACTGTTCAATTTTGGAAAGTTTCGAAGAAGAAAGAACGGGGAATGAGAGAGTATCACTTTATCCGCAGCTTGTTGCGATTACGAGGGAGAAATTCTATCTTATTAACTCGAAGGAAGATGTTTGAAGATATCTAGAATTCAGAAAGGGAAGGAAGGACGAAAAGTCGGAAAGATCGTCTCGCAATTAATTCAATTCCGAATATGCGAGGTACGGTAAAATGCAAGAGAAAGAAAAAGAGAGAGATAGAGAGAAAAGATAGGGAGAGAAAATATTTGCTATCGCGAAGACAATCGAAGAGGGACCGAGGCGACGGCCGACTGGGATGGTAAAAATAGCGGAAAAGGATCAGAGGGTCGAGAGATGTAATGAGCTGGTTCTCTCGCTCTTTGGGCTTGGTTTTCACCTCAGTTAACTCCTCGGTGGTTGTCTCGGTTACCGGAGTAAGACTTTGCTTCGTTCGGATGGAAGAGAAAGTAAAAGAAAGAGTAAAAAGAAAGAAAAAGAAAAAGAAGAAGAAAAAGAAGAAGAAGAAGAAAAAGAAGAAGAAAAAAAAGAGATAAAAAGAAGAGAAACGAGTAGAAGAGATGCGCCGTGCTTCTCTACCTGCGAGAGTTAAGTTTTAATTAGCTTTCCCGAATTACCGATGTAGCCAAGCACGACTCGCCGCTTCAGAGTCACCCTTCTCTTCTCTTCTCTTCTCTTCTCTTCTCTTCTCTTCTCTTCTCTTCTCTTCTCTTCTCTTCTCTCCTCTTCTCTTCTCTCCTCTTCTCTCCTCTCTTCTCTTTTGCCTTTAGGGTACAAAGAGGGAGCGAGAGATAGAGAAAGAGAAAGAGAAGGATGGTTTAAGCAGATCCGACCTTCCCAGCCCGGAATCATCCAAAACTCTTCTCCTTCTTCATCCTCCGTTCACCCTCTTATCCTCTTCTTTTGCCGAGTCGTCTCCCATCTTGGACAATGGCCAAGCTCCTGATTACCGTGATCCTTAATGGAAATGTCCAATCTACAGGGTGGAAGATAGTAGGCGCCGAAAGTTCGCTTTCAATTTTTCCTGACGTACAGGACACCCATTTCGCGAGAGGGACACGAGTTTTGTCTTGGATGAGATGTTCGTTCGATGGAAAGAAAAAAAAGGAGGAAGAAGAAAGAAAAAGATTCATTTTTGTATGTAAGTTGACGTTGCAAAGGGTCGAAAGAAAGAAATTGTCGAAAGTGGAAAGTTATTCGTTATTCGACTTTAATCGAATGCATTAGGTTAATATCGATTAAAGAATACTAAATAGTGAATCAAACTATATAATTTAAATGTCATTCTCGATTCATATTAATACTCTTATTTTACTTTTTACTGCACTCACATAACCGGAATAATGTATCTCTGAGAAATCCAAATAGATTTTGTATCGTCGCTTTATACAAAATTGTTTATAAACATTTATAACAAAATGTAAACAATAAATGTATTTTTATATATCTTTACGTACATGAATTGTAATGCCAATTTATAAAAAATTCATTATCAAAATGATTTATAACGAATTATTTATAACAAATTGTTAATAACAAATTGTTTATAACAAATTGTTCATAAATCATTATTAAACATATATGTATACCTACATATACCTATATGAATTATTTAATGTCAATTTCTAAAAAATTTGTTTGCCGAAATTGTTTATAACAAATTGTTTATAATAAATTGTTTATAAAAAATTATTATATATATACGTATATATGTATATATATATACCTAAAGAACATTTGATGTCAATTTATAAAAAATAATTTTCCGAAATTGTTGATAATAAATTGTTTATAACAAATTGTTTATAACAAATTATTAAATAATTTATTCATATTTTTATTTATATATACTTATGTAGATCCATTTAATGTCGAATTATAAAAAAATTTATTGACAAAATTGTTTATAACAAATTGTTTATAAGAAATTGTTAATAACAATAGGATAAAAAAATAGTAAAAAAATTGCCCTTTACAACGGTTTTTGTTTCAAGTTTCTACGACTTTTAGTTCCGGAGATATAACAATTACAATAATTATATTTACGATGACCCACTGACCTACATAATTTCTTGGAAAAATGTACTGACCTACATAAATTCTTGGAATTCATTCATATTTAATGACCGTAGTAGTTTTTAAATAATAGTACTATCGTAGTACTACTAGTAGTACTACGAACATATGTTACAAATATGAATGGAAATCTTTCAAAGGCGATATCTCGGCAACCGAAAGTCGTAGAGACGTGAAACAAGTACCATTTTAACGGGAAAAATGTCCTCTTTTCATTTATGTATACGGATTATATCGTTATAATAGAACCGAATTTGTCAATATTTTATAGTCTCACACCTCATCGGTTTACCTTAGATATTCGTTAGATCTTCAAGTAAATTTTCTTGAAAATTAGTTCTTTTCAATTAATATACAATATTTCATAGTAATAATATAATTTTAATAATGAAAATTAGGTTAAAAGGAAAATTTTGTATACCTTAGGGAAATTCATTTTTGTACTATCATTCGTCGTCGATGCATAGTTTCGTAAGTAATAACATCGTTACTATTTATCACTCAGAGAAAAATGAATTAAATAATTTCCTAATGATAACGTATCGATGAGGAATTATAGATTCATATTGTAAAAATTTTTCCTGTGTTCTGTAAATCATTCTATTGTATAAAAGCAGAAGCTCATATTGTTTATCTATTATATTTGATGGAGAATAGAGGAAATATCGACGAGTTGTTTAATCATTTATCATCACAGATATCATAAGCAAATGATGCATATTATCATTATTTATTAATATCACATTTCCCATAAAACAGATACAGATTTATATATATATATATATATATATATATATATATATATATATATGTACTATTCATTATATCTACATTTTGGGGAAAGGCTCGACAACGAATCGTCAAAAGAAAAAAGAGGATACGAACTCGTTTCTATGCGTTAATTTAACACATCAATGTCGTTCATTGGATTTTTAAAATAAATACAATTTTATATGAAACGAAATAGGAGAAATCGTGGACGTTTCCTATGAAAATGTTTTCGACGGTACCACATGGTTCGCCAATGAAATCCGATGATTAAAATACGAACGTCTAAACAATATCGGAACGCGTTAATTACTTCGCTTTGCGTATCGAGTAGCCGACGCTACCGGTCTTCCGTGTCTCTTCTCTATTCGTCTCTCGTCTCATCCTCCCTTTTCCTCTTTCCCCTTTCAACTCCCATTGTCGGAGGAACCGGCAACCCGCTCTTTTCCACGTCAAAGACCGGCGTTTGATAATGATATCCACACATTGACGCGAACAAAGACAAGTTTATGATGTTCAATAAGCGTCCAGGAAGGGTTGGAAAATCAAATGGAATCAATTAACATCGTAATTGACAGTCAGTAATCGAGAATCGTGGCTTTATCGTGTAGATGACAAACGTCGTGTCCTGATACGAGGACTCATCCTAGAGATAAGTCGTAGCTTTCGTAGATCATAGATACTGGAGAAACTTCTCTAAATAATAATCAAACGTATAATACGCGTAAACGTTTATCGTTGATTCCTTCATACTTTATATATAGGTCTTTATTTCTATTTAGAAAATTTACTTATGTGTCTGTAATATAAAGAAATGACAATAACAATTTAAGATTTATTACGGAAGTATAGTTATCCTTTGAATTTGATTCGTAACAAATCGACCTATTTCTTGCTCTAAAGATCTTTAAACGGAATCGTCGATTGTAGTTACTCTCCGGTATAGGTAAAAAATAGGGTGAAAAAAAGTAAGCGAAATATCTCGACGGTACCGGCAGGGCCCTCTCATTCCCAATTTCGCGAAAGCCGTCGAATTCGTTTAACGAGTACGAACGAGTAACGAAATCCCGTCGTCGAAAAAATTGTCGCCACACCCAGTACCCTCCAACCCACTAGGAGGAGTACGAAAGGGGTTGCAGGAGGGAGGGTCCGTTCCTCCTACTCTTTCGACGCACGCCACCGGCCGTGGCCATCAAGGTGCTCGATAGTCCGCGCATTTTGCTATTTCCCAATTAATAGAAAATCGCTCCCCTTTTGTCTCGGCACCCCTCATGGACCCCTAGTCGAGCCACCCCCCGAAAAAGCCACCCACCATCAATTCGGGCACCGTTGGTCGCCGGGAATATTTACGCTCTCGCGTACGAGTCGTACACAAGGGCGCAGGCGTAGCCGGACAAAGCTTCTAACGCTAACGGAAAAAAAAGGAGGAAAAAGAATTCGCAGCATCGAACGGGGGAGGGGAGGGGGAGGCTGGAGTAGCGAGCGGTAAAAGGGGGTAGAAAAGAGAACGATTGGATAGAATCAGCAGTCTGCGAGTAACAATGGAGGGTTCAATTGAAAAAATAATTTAATGTGTCCCTTTAATTAAACAGAGAGTAAGAGAGCGTGCCGGAGCAAGTGAGAGAGAGAGAGAGAGAGAGAGAGAGAGAGAAAGAGTGAAAAAGAGAGAGAGAGAAAGAGAGAGCGAAGATCGGGCGATACGATTGCTAGGCGATGGTGGTGGTGGTGGTGGTCGTAGTAGTGTTGGTGATGGTGATGGTGATGGTGGTGGTGGTGGAGGTGCATGGACGACGAGAGACGCACGAGGCGGAAGAAGAGAGGTTGATCGGTGGGTAGGTGGGTGGTTTGGGTGGAGGCGATGGTGAGACGAGGAAGAGGTGGAGGAGGAGGAGGAGGAGGAGGTGGAGGTGGAGGAGGAGACGTAGAAGGTGGTGGAGGAGCAGGCGCGGCTCGGATGGACGCGGAAATTTAAAACCTGATCAATTGATAGGACGGAATGAAAAAAGTAGGGTTGTGGAGTTGCGCGGCTCTGTGCGGTGGTGCAGGCGGGGAATAGCTACGGTCGCGCATCGAGTCGTGGGTGCGAGTGAGATGGAGATTGAGGACCAGAGAGAGAAAGGGAGAGAGACGTCGAACGAGTGGGAATGCAAGAGAGATAGAGATAGACGGCTCGCTCGGACGGCGAGGGGCTTGCGGCCACCGAGTACGAAGTGTACGCGTTAGAAAGAGAGAGAAAGAGAGAAAGAGAGAGTTAGAGAGGACGGTGAGAGGACTGAAGAGGGAGGGGGGGATAGTAGAGAGGCGGGTAGATGGGATTGCCGGGCATTATTCTGAAACGCGAATTTGTTCATTTGTTTCTTCCCTCTGTATGCGCCGCGGCGTGTGTGCATCCTTTTATCGACTGAAATCCAGGCTTCGAATTACCGTGCAAATGATTTTTTTTTCGGGTGCGCACTGCCGCCCGTCCGTCCATCCGTTCGTTCGACGAACGACTCGCGAGCGAACGGCCGAGCGCCGGCGCGCACCGAAAAACTCCAAAGGAATTTCAAAACGACGACGGCCCGACGGCTCGTAGATAACGATTACTACATCTACGTCGCTGCGTACGACGATTTCTAGTCTTTTATTCGTCTTTAGGCGAATGAGGAGAGAAAATAAAATACTTTAAGATTCGAGCCTTGACTTCTTTTTTGATCTTGTCTTCGAATAGAAATTTTCTTTTTTTTTCTTTCCTTTTTTTAAAACCCTTTCATGTTTTTTACATCGCGTTTGTCAGCCTGTATCCATTTTGATATATACAATAAAATCGTAAGAGCCGATCAAGTACTTGTCACAACTTATACTTACCTAAAAATAAAAAATATATATATGTGTGTGTGTGTATGTGTATTGAAATCTTAATAAAAAAGTTGATTGTATCAAAGAGAACATAGAGAATATACTTCTTTCTTTTATCGTTTTTGAATATTTTAAATATAATATACTGACATCGATGAGAAAAAAGATAGGAATGTTGCATCGTTGAAAGAAGTAACTTTAACGAATTTCTTTGGAATACTTCGTAGAAACGCCGTGCCAGTGACCTAGATAGATTCTTGGAATCGGCTTGAGGCCACGCTTGCGGCCTTGTCCGGAATGCGGACAAAAAACTGTCGCCTGGGGCCACTTTCGAGGCAGGTCAGTTTTCTTCGGTGCGCCTGCACCGAAGTACCGACCCGTGTTCGAAGCTGCTCGTTCGTTCTTTACTCGTATCTACCTTTGAAAGGGGAGATCGTTGAAACGTCGATTGAAGTTAAGTACTTTTACGAATGCTCGGATTAACGCGGATGGCTACAAAAGTATCTTTTTTCAAAGTTACATCAATGTATACAAGGTGATATTTCTCAATTACCAATCATTTTTTAAAGAATAAAATAGATTTAACTAGTTCGATAAGAATAATCGGACCGTTTAAAATTCATGACGGATACTTAAACCCATAGATAAAATTATTACACTTGAAATAATACAACTGGTTCATCAAAAATAGACATTCCATTCGACGAGATCTTACCTTAAATCTTTATCCTTAATAAATTATAACGAATAGTATTATATTTGTCCGAGAGGAATAAAGTCAGTCTTTCTTATAGGGAAGACACACGGAAACGTTCACGTGGTCACTGAAAATATTTACACGATCTTCCCACGTAGTTCGATTGAAGATCTTCCTTCTCGTTCCTATCGATGTCTACGCTTATAAATCCATTCTTCTTGGTGGCAAAATCGATGTGTCCGAAGCATCGCAGAGTTGTTTATCGAAAGGAAGCATTGTGATTCGAAGACAGGAGGGTAAAATCAGAGCAAAGAGAATCGAAGGGTCTTACTGTTTGTAGGTTTGGAACGAGGAACTTCTTCACAATCGACGTCATTAATGTCTACGTTCTGAACACGAAAGGACGACGAAGGTAGTAGGTAGATAGTGAAGGAAGGAAGAGTAAGGAAGGTACGTAGGTGGATGGTGGTAGTGTCCAGTAGGATGACAAGGACGATGACGAGGAAGAAGACGACGACGAGGAAGAAGACGACGGTGGTAGCCAGTGACGATTCTCGTCTCCAATGAACATTATTACGAGACGAGCTGAACCATAGATAAACTCCTAGTCGACGAGATCTCGAGTTCACTGTGAAGCAATATGAAACTCCTCGATCTAATATGGCTTGAGGCGGCGACGAAGCATGACGTCACATCCGACCCGTCCGATGGTCATCTTGAATATTGAGTCGACCGCCGTCGGACCGGAAGTTATGAGATTCGGATTTCGATCCTACGTTCTCCCTATTCGCACGCGATAACCTTTGAGTACATATATACATACATACGTACGTACGTACATATATATATATACATATATATATATTATATATATATATGTGTGTATATACGTGCACGTGTTCATACATCGATGATTTCGTTTCAATTCGCGAACGAAGAAATCTCCTTTCCTTATATAGAAAATATGTTTGCTTGCATGCGTCGTAGATTAACTTTTAGTTTTATGATCGCTATTCTAGCTACTTGTTACTTGAGTTTACTTAAAAGTAATTGATCTTGATCTTTCTCTCTTTCTATCTCTAAAGAGGACAACATTTCAAAGATCGTCTTTGTTTGTGATCACTCGAAATAACTCAACTTTCAGGGCAAGATTAAATAAATTCTTCGTAATGGTAGATCGTTCTAACTCCTAGACGGACAGATCGAAACAATAGCGTCGCGTGATACCGAATGAATCTTTCAGTGCCTTAAATCGACCTCGACGAATACCGTGTCGTGTAATAATTCAGATCGATGAAACGGTATTAAAATATTTGCCGAATTTGGCCGCGCCAGATTGTATATGCGACGAAACCTGTGTTGGTATTGTGAAAGATGTACATTAACAGGAATGATATCAATCTGTAAAACGTATGTAATACGTGGAAGTCAGGTGTATGAAAATTCGTTCGTCGATCGATACGATGCATATATTCTACCTTTAGCCATTAAAAAATCGCTGCACGATCAATTTTCGTATCGGTAATCATGCAAAAAGCACTTTACGATGATCGAGACTTTCGTCATTATTCTAATTAATTATGAACACGCTTGAGAGTAGAGAAAAATACTTTTTTTTTATGTTCGACAAGGAAACTAAAATAAAAATTTAGGTTTGATCGAAACTTTGTGCAACAGTTACGGTCGATGAAGCTAATAAATCATTTAGAGAGAACTGTCCGCAAATCCTTGCTACGATCCAACGAGTAGAACAAGATGCCGTTAAACCTACTTGATTATTTCCAATTTTATACGATCCCAGTCGTGGAATGTTCTCTCCCTATTTACGCGAAAGTTCTCGTGGAAAAAGGGAAGTTTTATACGTTTGGACGTGCACGCGGAGTTCGAGAGACTGTAACCAACCTAATCAAACCTGGCTGATTGCAAACATCGTGTCGATTGGAAAGGTAATCAACTGAGTAGCGTTAACTAAGTGTAACTTTGCTCGTTATCCGGGCTAGGGAAAGCCAAACCTAGCCTTTCCTTTTCGTCGCGAAGGTATCTAAAAATCTTGACACGCTCGCTTGAAAAGTCATAGTCTAATCGAGCCTGATCGGAGAACGGTACTTAAACCCAATAAGCTTATACTCCTATCGTTCCGGTATCTCGATAAAAATTGATCCTCGCGATCGGGCTTCCGAAGGAAAAAACTTACCGCGTATTTCTTCGATTCTCTCCGGAAATTTGTTTCGATGCAACGAGAGAACTCGTTCGGGTCGCATTAGTAATAAACCCAGCGCTTCCAGCCACGGTTAAGAGCGAAACAATCGATAATTCATTTATGGCGTTAATTAAAAATGTAATTTAAAAATATATTAAAGAGGCAGAGGAGGTACACGCAGCGTAGAGAAAAAGAGAAAGAGAGAGACGGAGAGGGAGAGAGTGAGAGAGAGAGAGAGAGAGAAAGCGAAGTCCACGGAGAAGCGTGGCGAATCGGAGGAGGAGAAGGAGGAGGAGAAGTTGGTGGTGATAGGAGGAAAGGGGTGAAGGGGTATAGGGACACAGGGGGTGGAACGGTGGTATGCGCGCGGTCGAATGCAAATGAATTATTAAAAATTTAATCAATCGAATCGGCCCAGTGCCTTGCCTCCTATCTCTCTACGACGTAATGATTATTCATGCTGAGGTGGTTTTGCGCGGGCGAATATTTATAATTTGTTTATTTAAATTGCTCGATGCCGACAGCGCCGCGTGTCCTCCGCGAAATTGCGTTATTAAGTTTACCGTTTCGTATAAATCGCGTTTTGCTGCGGAGATTATTGGAAAAGCGCCGACCCTTTTCCTCCACGGCTTTCGTCCTTGCTCCCTCGACCGTGTCTCCTTTATCCATCTATCTCTTTCTCTCTTTCTTTCTTTTTCGTTTTAGTCCTTTCGTACTTTCTTATTGTCACTTTTATCTTTTCTCCTTTTTTCAATCTCGTTTAATCTCCACATTCGTTTTTTACAAGATCGAATATGTAGACACGTTTGAGAAATCTAGGATAATAATATTATTTTTTTTATTCCTTTGTTACGATATTACGGGTGACGAGATTCGTGTCCTAGCAGAAGAGATTATTAACAAATAGATATTTTTGTTTTGTTCTTTTTATTAATGCGATATGTATACTTTTACGTATACGCGGAATACTATGGGAATGTATCTTTTTCAAATATTATCAATGTCCCTTAACGATAGAGATGAAAACGGGGGGCTGAAAATGGTTAGACAGAGGAAGGGACGGGAGAGGTGATTCGTGCTTTAAAGGCCGGGATGAATGACGCGTATGATGTTTCGATCATGCATACTCCGTTGGTCCTACGAAAAACGTGTTCAAAGCCGATACGAATAAAAGGATGGAATGCTGGACATCTCATTGATTATCGAAAAAGTTCGATGTTCCGATGCGTATCGAGTTTTTATTTTTAAATTAAAAAATCAAGAAAATTATATGTCTCGTCAGGACGTATCGTAATATTAATCGATTACTCGCAACTGTCCCCGATTGAAGTTTCTCAGTGTAAGAGTATTTTAAAAGGAACAATCGAAGTTTATTCGAAAATGTTTATTCACGGTTTAGGGTGTTTGGTTCTTAAACTCTTCGATGAACGTTTTTCGAAGGGAGAGCTCAACGTTGAACGTTGTAAGGGACACTCATGAATGTTCACTTCGCGAGTCACCCTTCGTAAATTCGCGGGCATCTCATTTTCGAGTTACCCTCTTGATAAGATTTCATCCCTTCGATATTCGGTCAAAGGAGAAGACTGCGAAGGCAGTCTCGACTCGATCGATCGATAGCTTGGCCATCTCATTTAAATGTTGACCGTTTCGAGGAAATATAAAATTCAAAGTATCTTTTATGGGATATTTTTATACGAGAATTCTCCCTTTTTCCTCTACCTCTTATTCCTCCCTCTCTTCCCTTTTGCCCTTCTTCGTTCCTACATTTTCGAATCCAACGTCGATGGAATACCGTGGTACGCGATCGAGCCTATACTTATGCAGGAATACATGCATGCACATACGTACGTGGGACTCCGTTCGATTTCACTATCTTTCTTACCCCTCCGGTGTTCATTTTATGCGCATCTATGTATATCGAATTATGTAGGTACGTATGAATGAATTTCTCCGAGCGAGAGCCCCTACTTCTCCGTGAGATCGGAGAGAGATCTACCTTCTTAATCCCCCACAACTCATACCTTCTTCCTTTTCATACTGGAATAAATTATAAAGTATAATGAATCGATAAACATATAAAATTCCATCTAAAGTGTATGAATCTAACTAAACAAAAATATTTCGTTAATGTCATATATCCCGAGATAAATCTCAAACTCGACTTATATCGACATCGGCATGAATTTTTCATCCCCTTCCGTTCTCAAAAGATTCAGCAATGGTTAGGAAAACGTAAATAGTGGGACAGTCGCGTTTTTTAATCATCTCCTTCTCGCAAAGTTGAATACTTGCGCGAACGAACGAGTGAGCGTCCGCGAGTTCGTGTTGCTAGAAGGGAACAAAAACATTGCAGTCGTCAGGGGGCACCAACGTTGTCAAAATATACCTCCTGTCCCGCAGGGTCCACATTACGTGTACGTTAAATATTATTTTTAGAGGCGACCGAGGCAGCCACGGAACGTGGGAAGGGTCGGGAAGGGGTGAAAGAGGAACGGGAGAGGGGACTACACATTTATTTGCGAATAAAAAATAGAGTTGTCTCGCGAATAAAGTGGAAGCTCCGCGAAAAGCGTATTTTCGCATGAAGCGCCTGTTGCTAAATATCCGCTTGACTTCTCTTTCCATCTCTCTCCCTCGTTTTCCCTCCCTCCCTCTCTCCCTCTCTCGCTCTCGCTCTCTCTCTCTCTCTCTTGTTCTCTTTCTCTCTATCTCTCTCTTTCTCTGTCGCTCTCTTTCCGTGTCTCTGCTTTTACACTGGTACGCCATAATTACTCGGTAAACAGTAATTATTTTTGCGAATATAGAGAAACAACCTTTTGACGTTAAACCGTCGTGCCATGAAAAACTATACGATAAAGCTACGCCGTTAGATTTAACGTACAATGTCATTAAGCCGACGCAACCGTAGGTGGGATAAAAGTTTTCACGGACTCGTCGCGTGCGTAACGATTTAAGTACGACAATGAGCGGCTCTCTACGTGCGAATGTAACGAACGAAACCGCGAGCTCTCTTTTCTGTATCTCTTTCTCTCTCCTCTCTCTTTTTCCCTTTCTCACTTTCTATGGATATATTGTTCGTAAAATCGGATTTGTGCGATATAATGAACGATTTAACACAAGCATTTATTTCATTCGATTTCAAAAAGAAAAATAAAAATATAATAAAATATGTAAGATGGTTCAGTTTTGTTTCAAAAAAAAGAAAAGAAAAAAAAGAAAAAGAAGGAAAAAAAGGAACAAACTTTCGATTGATTCGTAATAAAAGATATTCGAAATCGTTTGAATGAAGAAGAGATTCATTGTAAAGCTCAACGAAAATCGACGAAATTCACTCGGAGAAAGACCGAATGGCCGACTTTGGCCGAATCCGCGAACTTGCATTTACAGATACGCCGGATAAACGCGAAACATTGAGAGAAAGAGAGAGAGACGGGGAGAGAAAGAAAGAGCGAGAGAAAGAGAAAGAGAAAGAGATAGAGGAAGAGAAAGAGAAAAAGAGAGAGAGCGAGAGATAGAAACGCGGGAACGGCATACGTATTCGCATCGAGGTCTACGTAACTGCGTTAGCGGAGAGAATCTGGCCGCGGGATGCTTTTTAAAAATTCGTGATTTTAAAATTCTCGTTGGCAAACAACCCCCTCTCGTCTCCGCTACCAACCAAGCTCCGCTTGCACCCTCGCCACGCGGCCGCGGAACGCGTCCAGAACTCTTCCTCTCTTTCTCTCTCTTTTTCCCTTTCTCTCTTTCTCTCTCTCTCTCTCTTTCTCTTTCTCTTTCTCTTTCTCTCTCTCTCTCTTTAGCCTCTGGAAATTCTCCTGTTTCGGCACCACCGCCCTCGTAACACCGACGCGTCGTCCACCCTCTTCCTCTTTTTCTCTTTTCTTCTCTCTTTCTCTCGCTCGTCATCGTTTCCTCTCTTTTAGCTTGCACTCTCACCCGTCGACGGCGCCAATGGATGACAAAATATAAGCTTCGAGCCTGGATTCAATCAGAAATGGCAACGCTCGTCCCACCATCACCACCAGCACCACCACCAGCACCATCACCACCAACACGAACTCTCCTCTTCCACCGCCATCGCCACATATGCGAACTCCTTTTTCATTTTTTTTTCGATTCTTCTATCTCTTTCTCCCTTTCTCTCTCTCTCTCTCTCTCTCTCTCTCTCTCTCTCACTCTCTCTCTTTCTCTCTCTTTTTGTTTCCTTTGTCGGCCGGCCGCTTCCACCACGAGGGCCAGCCTTTTTTCACCCTCCCCGTTCAACGTGGCCCTCTTCGAGGGTCGACGGCCCGATAAATAACCATAAGAACGCGGCCACTCACTTTGTATGCGAATAAAGCGATCATATGTACGCCTTTCCGCAGTTTTCGGGATAATGAAGCGTCCGGTTGGGTCGTACCGAGTTTTTGAGGTTTGCCTTGCTCTCTCTCTCTTTTTCTCTCTCTCTTTCTCTTTCTCTGTCTATCACTTTCCGTACTCTCTCTCTCTCTCTCTCTCTCTCTCTCTTGCTCTTTCGTCCGATGGGTTTTGAATAAAAACTGTGACACGACTTTTCGGATGGATGGCTTCGACGACGCGCTTTATGGAAACGTATTCGTATGGCTTGACTAAATAAAGTAAAGAAAAAAAAGAAAAGAAAAGAAAAGAAAAGAAAGAAGAATCGTCTTCGTAACTTTGAGTTTCATTGGCGATAAGAATAATAATTAACGAACAATTAAGTTTGAATTTCTTTTCAATCGAAATCTTAAGGAATTAAAGTGTGAGAAAGAATAGATTAGTTTCAAGAATAATACTTGTAAAAGATTACTCGTCAAATGCGTCGCGCTTCACAAAGTTAGAAACTCCTCCCATACGAGTAGGAGGTTTCGTGTGTACGTATGTATACATATGTGTATGTATGCATATAAGTGCATGGATGTGCGTGTGTGTACATGTGTATGCGCTCGCGCTCTCTCGCTGCGCTCCGGACGATCGCAAATAATAGAATCTATTTTATCGGTTTATTAAATCCGAGCGCGGAATAAAAATGTTCCTCGGATTATCGAGTTATCCTCTCTTCTCTCGGATGTACGCGAAGCTGACTGTGGACAGACACGAAGAACGATATAGGGAACATTCGTCGACGAGATGAAGCGAGAAAAAGAATACAAAAACTTTCCAAAAGTTGCTATTCCCTCTACGTACTCTATCGTTTAAGAATAGTCTCCATAGGTTTTTGTTTGATACGAAGAGTGTTCGCTAAATTATTACGTTCTCTTCCTTTCTTCCACATTTTTTTCTTCCTTCTTTCCTCTCTATTTCATTTTATATTTTATCTCATCTTTATCATTTTCTTCCTCTTTCTTTATGTTTTATTTTCTTTCTCCTTTCTCCTTTAAAAAGGCGATTTTAACGAACCATCAATTTGAAGTCACACAAACTGTATTACTAAGTATAAATGATTTTACTCGGTACACGGAGTAAAGCTATATTATAAGTTTCACATTATATCATCCTTTTTGGAGATGAAAAAAAATGGGCTACGGAAGATTAAGTAAAAAATTGTAAAAGTTGGTACACGAGTGGAAAGTCGCGTATTTCATGGCGGGAAAATCGAAGGTATACCTCGGCGATCGTTCGCGTAAATCGAGAAGCTTTTTACGGCTCATTTGAAGGCGTTCGTAAGCGCACGCGCACAAACTTTCACGTCGGCCTATTAGCTCGGTCACTTTCGATGTACTTGCACTGTGTACACGCGCGGCCGCGATATTACGTTGGAATTTAATTATTTCCCTGGTAATTCAATAATTCATTCGCCCGCGAGAGATCATATTTGGCTTAATATCCAGCAAAACGTTTACATTATATACGCAAGATCGATGGGGACGTCATATCGAGCTTGGGATATTAGCGATATAAAATTATCGTTTCATGCGGTGTAAAAGTTAAATGTAGAACGCGTAAACTGATAGTTCGCTATACGATATACTCGTCGAAACGAAAATTATACATCGTTCCATTGTCGCGAAGATGATCATCGTAAATATATAAATCGAAGAAAGATCGTGGAATTTAATTGCATTCTGGTATCGTTAGATAAAACGTTTCGCAAAATAAAAAGAAGAAGTTAGAAAAAAGAGAGGAGGCGACGGGAAAAGTCATTTCGTCGTCGCGCTGTCGTTTATTTATATTTCACAAATCGCTTTCAAAAAGAGCGCAATACTTTGGGCTTAGCGGCCGTGCACAAAAAATGTCACAGAGAATCGCCTATGACTCGTGGAGGCTAGCTGCTAGAGGGGAAAAAAGCGAGAGAGAAGAGGAGGATAGAGAAAGAGAGAGGGAAGAGAGGAAAAAAGGATCGGAAATATTATTAAAAGCCGCCGGATCATCGAAAGCCCCGCACTAGGACTCTGCGGCTGGGCAACGTGTTGGTAGTGGTTGCTACGTGAACTACGGTCCAAGTTGGTATTGGTGAACTAGTCTCTGTGAGAGTTGGTAGACTAGGCTGGTGGTTATCTTCGGTGGACAGGCAATATACAAATACGTGTACCTCCTGTGCTTAGAGTCTATTCCCTCCTCCTCCTCCTTCTCCTCCTCCTCCTCCTCTCCCCCCCTTTTATTCTCTTTTTATATATTGTATATATTTTTTTTGTTTCTACTTTTTCTTTCACGTTCTTTTCTATTTCTCATTTTTTGCTTGCTTTCTCCGATAGATCGACATAAAATATGTATTATAAATCAGATAGCTCGACGAGAGAAGACACAAACACCGTGATAAATCTAGCAACGTAGGATGGAGAAAAAACTGGGTCCTTTTCAACGGGTAGGTACATAGAAAGATATATAAAAAACGCAGCGCGGATTTTTCGGTCACGTTTGCCTGATTGCAATCAAGCTTCTCTCGTCGATCTTGCAAATGAAAGTTGTATAGGGTCTGTTTGTGCAGAATTACCGACACGTGTTTTGTAGCCCAAAGTATCGGCACGCCTTTTCCTATTCGTTTTATCTCTCTTTTTCCCTAGAATGTTTTTTTCAATAACGATTCTCGCGACTTTTTCACTTCCCCGAGTGTCGACCATTTTCTTCAGTTTAAAATAAAGAAGACAGTAATCCTATAAATCTTTTAATTGCATGAAAATTTCTACGAGAAAAATATGATAGTTTTCTTTGGACGAGCCCGATTAAAAATCATTGTCGAAATATAATTTGTTTAAAAAAGTTGAAGAATACAACGAGTGCTGATTATTCGTTAGCGAACTAAATCGCGCGTAAAGCTTTCGCATCGGGTTAGCTTCCGAAGCAAGTACAGCTTGGTGGGTCGTGTCGGTGAGGGTTGTTGCGAACCAAAAGCAGATTGAGAACTGGTTCTGACATCTTCGGCGGTTCATTACGGCGTGGTAACGTTCGTCGAACAAAAAGCCAAGCGTCCGACTACTTGTCGCTTGCCCGTACCCGCGTTATTATCATTAATTATATGCGCATTACGCTTCGGAAAGGGCTGAACAAACAGTGTCGTGGTAGTTGGAATAACGTTTACAAAAAAAAAATAGAGAAAGTCTTTGATATCGAGTAAGAGACGAAGAGAGAGAGAGAGAGAGAGACAAGGAATCTCTCTGTCAAAGTTTTTTTTTCGAAGGTAGTGCCAAGCCTGTCGCGATATGCCAGGTTTAATGTAATGCTATAAAACCGGCATAATTTAGTAATGAACGGCCACTTTGAGCAAATGGCTTCGTGCATCACCGGGGCCAAAGCAAAGAAGCGAGCGTAAGTCCCTTTGGCCTGCTCGGAGTCGCGTGATAGGATAATAGTAATGTGCTTAATGGTAAATGGAGGCATTCAAGAGGCCGAGATTCAGATGGCACTCATAATGGCTGCACGGGGTCCGTGCGTATCACCCCTAATAAGTACAAGTGGCACAAAATAGCTGTAATCACTTGACATCATGGATCGTAAGATTATCCTCGATCCACTCCTTCTTCGACATCTCCTCACGTCTATCTCCGTCTTCTTTTCTTCGTGATGTTCTATCTCATTTCTTAAAGCAACATTGCGATCTCTCGATAAAGACTCTCGACTTTTAAACTCTTTCGTTTAATCTTCTTAAAATGATTTTTATCGAGGAACGAATCTTATTGGAATTCTGAATTTTACGGTAATCTAAATTTTTTGCTTAATAACATTTATCTCGAAGTCGATATAGTTGCATCGAACTCGTTATTCTATTAAATGGATTATTTGAAAATTATTCCCTGTTCGGTAGGTTATCGCCAGAGTCAATAAAATATCGTTATATTATATCCAACGTTGAAAATGAACGAGCGTTGAAAAACTTAAAAAAAAAAGATATCGACGGTAAGAGAGGGAGAGAAACAGAAAGAGAGAGAGAGAGAGAGAGAGAGTCGAAAAATATTTCGAACTCGTACCAACTCGCGAGTTTATTTACAAAGTCCGGACGAACTTTTCGTCTGTTTACCTCAGCAAACGTCCTTCCAAGTAAATAAGGTAGTATAGTTCCAGCCTTCGTACGAGATACACGCGTCTCATCGTTAAGGCGGATCACATCGTTTATTCTGATCTTAACGATCGCATAATATTCTTTATATTAATTTTATCATCTCTTCACTATCATATTATCGTAATATATCCTCGAACTCGAATATTTTCGATCACTTAATTATATTTATATTTATTAACAAATTAATTATTCCACAGCATCGATTTCGTACGTATATATGTATTCATTTGTAATATTCTAACATTGTCGACAATCGTTGGGAAGGTAGATAAACCAGCTTAACAAGAAAGAAGAACAAGAAGAAGCAGTTATAAAAGAAGGACAACAGAACAAGAAACGGGGACTCCAGAGAATCGTAACGAATAAGTTTTTAACTACAATCATTCTCAAGATAAGTCGCTATAACATTCATCTTACGTCCGACTAACGAACGGTAAAAGATTCGAAATACTCGTTTACGTTGTCAGTCGCAAGGTCAAGCTAATGGACCTCCGAGGACTTATAGAGAAAGAAAATGAAAGAGAGAGAGAGAAAGAGAGAGAGAAACAGAAGGAGAAAGAAAGGAATGGTAGAGAGTAGTAATAACGCAGATCGTTCTCTCGCACGACTATCGACGGGCGATAATTCAAAGTAAATTTAACGCGAAGCGTATCGCAATTGCGGACAAACGTATATAGTATATAGTGTATAGTATACATATAGCATATATATATAGTATATGGTATTTATATATATATATATATATATATATATATAAATAGCTGTACGTATGTACATATATATAGATATAGGGGAAACATAACTCACCGAGGGTTTGTTTGCATTATCTGCTGCGTTCAAATACCCATATTTATCTCATCTCTCGTGACACCCTGATGGGGTTGGGTGGGGTGGCGAGGATCGTTATTTTATTGACACCTAGCGAACGATAGATATCGAATCAAAAGTGAATTTCAAGCTTGCCGACTGATCAAACTTTCCCTTCTTTTACTTGATCTTTGAAAATTCACGGTTAACATAATTTTTGTATGGTTCGAACGTTGCAAAAAGTTTGTTTACAATATCAAAACGTAATCTCGTTGGACAATACTTGCTCGGTCTCTAATTTTAACATTTTTTCATGGCCCGATGTGTATTAAACGTCGGTCGACCATATTCCGTCTATCTCTCTCTCCCTCTCTTTATGTTCCCTCAACATTATCAACGAAAATGATCGGCATAGTAATTTCAGTAATGGCTTGGCAAGCTGTAATTATTAATTTATACGAGGCTAAGGAAATTCTCGTGACGGTGGGATATTCGTCAAGTTAAAGTTAAAATGAATCGACGTTGATGTACAGTCAGTTTCCCATAATTTTCAAGCTCATTTGTTTCGTAATAGATTCGATGACTAAGCTTTGTTCTTTTTTCTATTTTGTTATATATATTTACTTACATAGTTTATATAATTTCTTATCGTAAATTTAAGGTCATATGTAAGATAAGTATGTTTATGTTATTAGAACATTCGAAGAAACATTTATCGCGAATGCGATCTCTGCGTAGTTAGTTTCTTCTATGTTTTATTTATTTTGTTTCTTTTAATGAGTCATGAATCAGTCGCAATTACGTTGTAGCAGAGTGAACATCCTGCGAGATCGAAGCCTAAAGATATAAGTTTTAGTTAAAATTTTATTCATTTCCCACTTTATTTATATTTAGCCGATGCGTAATTATAACTATTATATTTTGATAAAAATTTGAGAAGGCTTAGTGTGTGTGCGTGTGCCGACGTGTTGGATACCAGAGATTATTAATGAGTTTTGCAGACATTATTTGAAATATTTAAAAGATTTATTTCATGTTATTTAGAAGATTATAAGTTATTCCTTTTGTATCTTTTATCTTCAACGAATTATACGACAAATATTTATACCGACTTACTGTTTATCGAATACAAATCCAATATATAAGTAACATAAAAGAAAAGTTTATGCGAATCGATTATTAATTAATTATACGAGCGACGTTTCGATAAACTTTTAAGAATTATTGTTTAAAAACGAGAATAAATCTTCTCTTCGATTCTTTCTTCTTCTCTCCTTCTCTCTATCTTCTCTTGGAGAGCGATAAAAGGGCCACAGGTTATTCACGATCGATGAAACGATTTCAATTAACAAAATGCGCTCGCGTTTCTCTCATTTCGACGGACGGATGGAGCGGACGAAAAGAGCTCACTGTGTGCGTAACCGATGCTGCCGTTTTTTGGTATTCGTTTCGAAAAATATGCGCGACCGCTCAAGGTTAATGGACCGGACGAATGATGTCGTCCCGCGTACGACGGGAATTACGCACAGAAAAATACCACCGTTGGAGAGCCTAAAGCGTTACTTTTTTACGACTTTTCCGGAAAATTAGCCGAATGAAAAATAAGATCGAACTATTATTAGTAAATAATTACTATGTGTATATAAATAGGTATATGACAAAAAATAGGTAGATTGGCTAACCACCATTATGATCGATAAAATACTTTTTCTAACTTATAACATAGAAATTTAGGATATATTAATTATCTAATTTTTACAGTCAACATAGAAATATATCGGATTTATTTAAATATCGAAAATCGTTATTATTTAAAATTAATAAAGTAAGTTCTAGATTAAATGAATTATTAATAATATATTCGACATTGGTTTGCATTATTAATCGATAAAATTTATAAGTTGCTTGGTCTGTTCGTAAAATCCAGTAACCAGGTAAAGGGAAATATCATGGATTATTATTTATCCAGTTTATCGCACGAATTAGTCGCACGAATAGGGATTCATTAGAGCACTCGCTTAATTATCGTAGCTATTCGATGTTACAGAGAACGTGAACGAGAAAGAGAGAAAGAGGGAAAGAGAGAGATAGATAGCTAGAGGGAGAGAGAAAGAGAGAGAGAGAGAGAGAGAGAGACAGACAGACAGAAAGATAGAGAGAAAGAGAGTATTCGCAGAAATAGAGAAATAGGAAGATATTGGAGGATGAGAGGAGGGAGTAAAAGTGTTAGTACTGTAAAGGTGGAATCATAAGTCTGACGTTTTGAGTTTCGTTCGAGCAACATTCAGAATTATACGTTCGATATCGAAAATTTCGAATCGACGTTAATTAATTTCTCCCTTTAAGATGGTCCTACCTCGGGATTAGAATATCAAGCTTGAGGCAATGCTCGACCTCGAAGAGGGGAAAAGTAGAAAAAGAAAGAAATGGAAGAAGGGAATAAGGGTAGAGATTCGCTAATGATTCAACACCGGCTGCCGAGATCTTGGAAAAAGTTTTCTACATTAAGGACCTACAAGAAAATGGAAACTGGAAAGGGCTTAAAAGGAAAGGGTAAGGGCTACCTACCTACCGATGCCACTGGTCCCCGTGGTTCTGCATTAGCCGGAATCGAGATAGTTTCGAGGCGTCGAGAGATGGCGCGAGATCTCATTTGCATGGAAAAGGCGAATGAAAAGTTTTTCAAGCCGGACTTCAACTTTAATTCTTAATGAAAATGAGACCCTCGTGAAAGTCACTAGGCTTGGGTCGCGCGGAGAGAGGGAGGGAGGGGAGAGACAGAAAAAGAGAGAGATAGAAGAGGTATGGTCGGCTGTACAGTCTTTCTCTTACTACTGCTGCTGCTGCTGCTGCTGCTGCTGCTGCTGCTGCTGCTGCTAATGCTGCTAATGCTACTGCTGTTGCTGCTGCAGGGAAGGGAGGCTGCTTGGATGACGACGAAGGGATAGAATACGAACAAAGAAGACGAGAGGGCCGTTCTACCGCCTTTGGCCACGCGCCTCCCGGTCGTGTACTTAACGCTGTAGTTTCGGAATTGTCGTACTACTTTCCTCGACACGCCGTGAATCTTACAGTTTCCGCTCCAACTTCTTACTACATCTTTTTCATCGTTTGTCCTTTTCAAAGGGACTAACAAAGGAAGTAAGAGTATTATAACTCGAGTCTCGAATATTGTTGGAACAATATTTTTCCTAGGATATCACTTTCAACGCGCTATTGATTTTTTCATATTTCATTAATTTTCTTTCTTTTTTTTTTATAATTAACAAGATTATATTCAGTTGTTTAGTAACGAATAATTTTTTTTTGTTCCTGAATTCTTTATCTTGAAACACAACAACGATGACGACGACGACAACGATCTTATTAGCGCTCGGACAAAATTGTAGTTTCGCGTAAAGGAGAAAAAAATAGAAAGGGGAAAAGACAAAAAAGAAAACTAAGGGGGAAAAAGCCTACGTGAGTATATGTACTCAGTAAGTATATGCAAGCCTTTATCTTACAGAAGGGTCCTCGAGAACCTTACCGCGGGCGTCATACCGGGCGAGTACGTTCTCTCTTTCGAATGCAATATTGCTTTACTCGGTAGGAAGTCGAGACGCTTGACTGTCAGACTCGAGACAATAGTAATCGCACTTCACGTCATACTTAACCGAACGCGGGCTGTGGCGATGCCAGTGGGTAGAAATCCGCGACGCGTTTTTCTCTTCTCTTCCTCGTCGTTGTCCTTGTCTCGATCGTCTCAAGAATCTTATATTAGACAAATTATTTCTCCCTTAATCCTTTCCTCTTTCTTTCTGTTTTCTATATGTTTTATTAATTACCTCGCAAACATAGAGTATCAGTTTATTAATAACACAAACGATTAATCGTATGACATACAGCTTTTATTTTTATCATTAAAAGTATAAACTTTCTTCGAAACATTGGAAAACATATTTAAGATATCAACGATCCATAGGTTCATATCTATGACAAAACGTAACTTTAAAAGATAAATGAGGAGATAAAAAAAAAGTCAACAGTCTTGTCGTCATTGTTGAAAGAAAAAAAAAAAATTCTTGGTCGAGAAAATCTCTTGCGTTAGATTCGCTTTCTCTTGCAAGTATAGTAGGAACAGCCCCTCGTCGTTGTCGCCTCCACTGCCGCTGCCGCCTCCGTCGTCGTCGTCGTCGTCGTCGTCGTCGTCGTCGTCGTCGTTGCCGCCGCTGCTGTCGCCACCACCACCACCACCACCACCACCACCACCACCACCACTGCCGCCGCCGCCGCCGCCGCCAACACCGCCGCTCGCTACGGCTTCTCCTTCTGAGCTTTAACAATGGGAGAGCCGAGGCTCACGTGCACGTAGGAATCAAGTGTTCTTACACACTGGCGCAGTCCACTAGACCGTGGGCGCATGCATAATACAATGACCCTGCTAAGTACTATTTTAAAACAATGCTGAAATTGCTTTAGGGGATAAAAATGAACGAGGTAGCTAGGTGTATTTTTCTCCCCTTTCCTCCCCCTACCCCACCACCTTCTTTGACGAGGGTTGCACGTACGCGCCAGTCCATACATAGGAAGAGGATAGAAAAAGAGAGAAAGAGAGGAAAAGGCTGCTGCTAATAGTAGTAGTAGTGTAGTAAAATGGTAGTAGTAGTAGTAGTAGTCAGCATTCCTCTCTTTCTCTTTCTCTCTCTCTCTCTTTCTTTCCTTCTCTTTTCCACCCTCTTTTCTACTCACCTATTCTCTCTCATTCTCTCTCTCTCTCTCTCTTTCTCTTTCTGCCCCCTTTCTCTCTTTCTCTCTTTCTTCCTCATTCACAGTCGCTGGATTTTACCGTCTCTTTCTCGAGCGTTGCTGCGCCTGCACATAGGCATAGACTTCTACGTACAAAGCCGCTAAGCCTTTGAGTCTCGGTCTCATCGCCGTACAATAAGGCGTCCCACTTTTTTGTTTTTACATTCACTTTGAGATAGGCTCTATAGGTGTATACGTGTGTGTAACAGAAAGAGGATTTTTTAGAAAGGGTGGATACGTCCGGAACATCGTTCTGACAACCAACGATTTTCTTTATTCACTAAGATGCCATTGTAATTTATATTATTATGAATTACAGTTAATTACTATTAACGAATTTAATCGTTGTTTAGAAATTTTCATATCGTTTTATCATTTTGCAGTTTTCGATATCAGTAGATATCTTTTAATAATAATTATTATCACGAGTTAGCACGTTTTATATTTATTTTGCCAGTTATATTCTTCGAGCTCTAAGGAAATTATAGTTCATTTCGTTGTACGATTCCTAGATGGGCCCCTTTTCACTTTGACATTTTTAATTATGGCTCCTTCATTCCGACCAGCTCGCGCACCACAAAAGCCTGCTCGACGGCTCGTCCGTTCTTAAAGAGGTGAACTTTCGAGAGAAAAAGAGAAAGAAAGAGAGAGAGAGAGTGAGTGGGAGGGAGAGAAGTAAGTAGAGAAAGAGAGAAAGAAAGTGAAAAGCAGCCAACGCTGGACCATGAAGTCGATCTTAAATTAGTAATCAACCGAGGTAAACTCTCGAATAGAAATTCGTACGAACTCGCTTCTTCCCATCATCGAGGTTTCTTCGACTTTCCATGACTTACAATCGAGTTATTATTATTAGCCTTTTGAATTATGCATCTGGATATCGATTCGTTTCGGAAGAATAAGAAGAAGAGGAAGAAAAAAAAAGAAAGAAAGAAAGAAAGAAAGAAAGAAAGAAAGAAAGAGAAAAGAATACTTGAATAATTGGTCGTCGGTTAATTACGACCGAAAAAAGCCCTTGTAGTCTCGATTAAAACGACGCATCGAGACAACTTTGTTATCTTCGCGATTAAATCTTGGTCGAGAGAAAGAGAGAGAGAGAAAAAAAGATATCGAGAAAAATGAAAAGAGAAACACAGAGACAGAGATAGAGACAGAGATACAGACAGAGAAAGAGACAGAGACAGAGACAGAAAGAGAGAAAAAAAGTGAGCAAGAGGAAGAAAGAGGGAGAGGGAGAGAGAGAGAGAGAGAGAGAGAAAGTAGAGGTTTGGATCCGTTTACACGCGGTGCTCAGATAATGACGTTATTTTTATTGTAAATGAAAAGCGGCCGTCCGTTGGACGCAGGCGAACGAACTTTGTCCTGGGTCCTGCCCTTTCATCGCTTCTAACGCAATTTTTCAATGTTATTACCTGCGGCATTTGAGGGAAAGTAGAAGCTTTTAGAGCGAAGTGATATTTCGGTATATTTTCTATCGCACGATGAGGATGTGTTGTTTTACATTTACGTAGAAAAGTGGTGGGACGAAGGGATGCTGTTGGAAGTGGTGGTGACGGCGGCGGCGACAGTGGTAGCGGTGGCAGTGGTGGTGGAATTGTTGTGCTACTCGCAAGCCTTTTTCCGATCGTTTCATCGCGCTTATGGTCTGCCACGGTGCTTGCTAATGAGTTGGAAAAGAACGTCGAGATCGATCGATGCGTAGAGAAACAGAAAATTGTTATTTTTCCTTTTTTTCTTTTCCCTTCTTTTACGTAACTCGTTTAGATTGTTAACGCTCGTCCAAACTTTATTCGCTGTCATTAACTCTCCATAACGTCATGTAACTTTGAAGTCACACGTTCGTACGTATTATTTCATCTTTTCTTTTTCTTTTTTTTTTTTTTGCTACTAAATTAATTGTTAATTCATATGATGTCTTCTAAGTATATGAGTTTAGTACTACAAGTTTCGTATTACGTAACTTGTTTTCTAATTACGAAGAGAAATTAGGTTATAAAGAGTTAATTTCGCGTCAGTGTGTGTAAGCAACAATGGAAGCGAGATTTTTTTAATTACTTTTTTCTCTCTCTTTTTTTTTTTTTATTTTTAATCGACCCTTAGCTATCGTGTCATTTTCCTTCGCTCTTACGTGCCGACTCATTATGCAACTCCATCGCCGGGCTAATTACCGCAGGACTCTCCATCGTATTATTAACGTCTAACGAGCTGGTGAAGAAGGCGACGTGATGACTCACCGAAACCTTCGCTCGAAAGATTTCATTAATTTCCTTAAATCAGGAAGCTTACTTAATAGCAGGAACGCTCTTTAACGCTTTCGAAGGATCTTGATTCCGATATCGAGCGACGAAACACGATTCGGAAACTTCGTCTCATTTTTCAAGGTGAACCAATGTTGTTCCCGACGTTGACAGATAGTGTAATTAACGAGATTCGACGTAATTAATTATGAAATCGTCGAGTCGACGATTTAATCGACGATCTTACTTTGTACGTTTCTTTTTTTATTTTTTATTTTTCTCTTACTTCCTTTTAAATTGTTATATACGTATAAGATAAGAAGTACATGTATATATGTGTGCGTATGCGCGTGTGTGGATGTGTCTAAAAGTTAAAATGAAAAAAAAATCTTGGAATGATAATGAAAGAGACATTTGAATTTAGAGAATTAGCATCACCCTATAGATACAACGCAGGTAGTTGCCCTCGCGTGAAACCAATAATCGCGTGGTACGATGTTGGATATAGATTAGAAGGGGTGAGTCGGCATAGCTAATACGCGCGTTAATAAGAGCCCCCAGTTCCACGCTTCGAGCTCTGTATATAAGCGTCAGGCATGTAATTTCTAACCGCATTTCGCCGTATTCGCTTCAAATGTACGTACACGTACGTACGAAGGTGACTGGAAATTATGAGCCCGTATACCCTGTGTCTCGATTTCGCAAAGAACTATACACCTATCGATCGTAAAATTATTTTTTATTATATCTAATTTTATCACTTGTCTTTTCTTTTTTCTTTTCTTTAAGAAAAGGATCACATAAGAGAAACGTTGATAACTCTGTTAAAGTATAGAATTCAATTCTAATTGAAGAAACTCGAACGTCACAAAATTGAATCTTAATACATATTACATGTTGAATAATCAGTTCCATTAGTCCCTAGATCCTAATTAAATTCACTTATATATATATTTTTTTTGAACTGTTCCACTCTAATTTAAAATGAAAAGTATATGAAACGGTGCGAAATATACGAATTATAATTAGAATGTAAAAACTTCAAATTTGTGTTTCTACCGAGACTGTTCGACGAAATTAAAAGAAAAAAAAGAAAGAAAAAGAAAAAGAAAAAGAAAACGAAAAGAAAAGAAGAAAAAAGAAAAAAGAACAAAGGAAGAGGCAATTTCTCGCCAACACGAAGCTCAGAATCCAAAGACGGGCCGGAGCATTTCCGGACTTCCAAGAAAGTCGTTCCGCTTTTTAACTGAGACCGACAGCGTATCACCCGTTACAATACGAGACTAGACGATTACTTATATGCCCGCAGCACAGCGGTGGTAGTTGCGATGGTGGTGTTAGCGGAGACGATGGTGGTGGTGGTGGTGGTGGTGGTGGTGGTGATGGTGAAGGAGGAGAATGTGGAGGTGGTGGTAGCCATGCACATTCGCAGGAGGTTGAGGGTGGCGGCTGTCCCTAGCCCGCAGCCTGTAGTCACGTAATTAGGTGATTAAAATTAGATCTCGCATCAGCCAGAAACTCAATTAGCAATTAAACGTGGCATTTTCTCTAATTACGATACGTTCTCACTAATTACAGTAGCTAACCTCTCCCCTACGTCCTGCGTCTCTTCTCACTCTCTCTCTCTCTCTCTCTCTCTATCTACTTCTCTCTCTCTCTCTCTTTCTCACCGTTTCTCTGCCCATATGTCTTTCTCTTTCCAATTCTCATCTCTTCTCTCTCTCTCTCTTCCTCCTTCTCCCTCGTTTGCTCTTCACCCGCCTACGTCGAATCGTAACGACGTAGAACACTCGGAGAAACGAACCGAATCTGACTGGATCCACGCATCGACCCATCGAAAGTATCGATGCCAATTGCTAACCCTCTCCTACCCTTTTCCTAATTCCCACCTCCGATACCTCCACCCCTCTGGCCTCATTCCGACGTCGCCCATCGACGCACTCGTTTATCGAATTACGAAGGACAGAACCACGTTTCCCCATCTTCCGCATTTTACTCCTCATCCCTCTCTTCACTCTTTCTATCTCTTTCTTTTTCGTTATTTGTCTTGTTGAACGATCTCTTTGTAGCATCTTCTCTCCTTTTTTTACTTCGTTCTTTCGTTTTCTTAGATTCCAACATCAATTGAAATTTAGATGAATGAGCTTTGAAATCGTTGGGAATAGTAATGTTTGTTGTTTTGTTTTCGTTTTTTAAACTTATCGAAACTTTTCAAGTTTTACTTTAGAAACAATTTACATTGAATTTCTTGCATGATTCTATAGTTTCGTTGAAGATAACATAACGATCGATAAAATTTCCTTAATTAATCATTGGTAGTACTAAGATGCCACGTAATTAAGCTGATAGAACCGAGATGAGTACGTTGCATTCGATAATGAGTGGTAATGCCAAGGAGCCATTAGCTCGATCCGCCTCGCCGAAATAGTAAATTGTTTCTCACAAAAAGGTTACCGCACACGTACACGTACACATACCGACACACTCTTCTTCCACATGATACCTAACTGAATTTGGTGTCAGGATGTACAATGAACTTTCTTGGAACGGATGAATTTGATCATTAACATAATAATAGCTCTTTCTTTATTTTTTAATTCATTTTGGTTTATTTATTTCGACATTTCTGGAAGGAATTCATAACGGCTTACTTAATTAGAGTTAATCATAATCGAGAACTCATTATTGTCAACAACGACATTACTTTATAAGACAGAAACATAATGCACAGCTGTTTCTATCCGTCGACTCGACTCGTAACGATTATTTTAATAACCGAGCAATTAGCGTCGCATTCACCTGCTTGCTCAATGAATAATCATATCGAATTACACGCGAAAGGACTCTCAGTCGTAGATACGATTATTATACGCGCGAGTTAACTTACGTAACGCAGAGACGTGACAGCGTCAACTTAATTATCGAACGAGACCGAGTGCTTGACGTGATTCTCTCTCTCTCTCTCTCTCTCTCTCCCCCTCTCCGTTTCTCTCATTTTCTCTTATTACCTCTCTATGCTGTAGCATTTCCAATACCATTCGAAATTTTTAATTATATTGTTTCTGCAACGTAAACTAATTTCATAGACCATTAGCTTAACACAATTAAATTTCTTCTCATAGTATCTTTTATAAGCTTTCAATAATTATCCCTTACTCGTTAGAAGATTATTCAATAAAAAATACTTTTGATAAGTTCATCCAAGATTTGAATTTTTTCGTAAAAAAGAGAGGAGTAAAAATTCATTGTACTTGAACTTTCTACGAGCGAACTTTCGATAGTGATCTTTTTTTTACTGCTAGAAGAACAAAGTTAAGTATCGTTATATCGTGGATTTTATGAAGAAGCTAAGAGAGAGAGAGGGAGAGAGAAAGAGAGAGGGGGGACCAAGTGGTTCGTTTACATCGGTGAAACGATCAAGGTATTTCATTCGAACTCGTCAATTATCGTCCAACGTGCTGATACATATCTCGTTCCTTAATTCGAAAGTCAAGGAAGTATGCAATTTATTCGTCTTATTTTTTATTGTTTTCTTTTTCTTCTTCTCTTCTTTTTCTTTTCTTCTCTTTTTTTTTTTTTCTTTTTAACTACGAACGTTTCATTTATCAATCATATCGAGCAACAGTTAATAATCATCGTTATATCATCGGCCTCATTTACGAGTGAGAGAATATATTTATTGGTACAAAAAATTCATCTCTTAGTGTATCTTGATTAGTAAAATATATCAAGATGATTTGGGAAGCTTAAAAAAAAAGAATATTGTCGCAATTAATCATTCCTTAATTTTATTGTTTTTCTTCAAACTTTTCTCCATACGGGAGATTTAATCAGATTAGGGATGTTCGTTAAGAGAACGAAGGATAATCAAGGCAAGGATATTAAGGGACGAGAAAAATTAGTCTGACCGAATTCAGGAAGGAACGTTAACGACACGGACACGAAAGAGGACAATCGATGAGAAACTTGCTCGAATAATCGAAAAACTTGCCAAGGTCGAAGGTTTCTGATGTCCAAGATATATGTAATTAAAATAATATTTGGCTTTACGTAATTATCATTGATTATCGTCCCGGTTTTATCCCTTTCAAACACGTTGAGTTACTTTAAGTGAGATACGCACGTTCTGTTAACATTAGGTATATCAAGTCGTCGAATTGCTTCGTCTCTGCTTTCATTAACAGAGTTAGAAGGAAGTTGTCGATCGATAAGGAAGTAAATGCGAAGGGGGAACAATGTTACAAAACTTGGAAGAAACGAAAGAGAAACTCGTTTTGCGTTGAATTTTATTAATTTTATTTTTTCTTTCTTTATTTCTCTTCTTTTTTTTTCTCCTTTTTGTTTCCTTTTTTTTTCTTTCAATTAAGATTTCTTCGACTCTTAACAAACGAATTAAGAACCTGTACTTCGATAACGTGATTCCTTTGTCGTTTTACGACATTCTTGAATTTTTTCTCAAACGATATCGACACGAATTCCTTCCCTTAAAGGTCAAATTATCGTACGTCGTCCCGTCGAGGGTTTCGGTAGCTAAAACTCCGTATTACTTACGGGGCGAACATGAAATTTATGAAAGTTTAAATTGATAGACTGCCGCATCGCCACCGAGCGAAATAATCTGGAAAGTTATGGACCTCGTAATTTACCTCGGCCTTACTTAAATTCATAATGAGACGCATTTAAAGCAGCTGCCGGTAATCACGGCGATTAAAACGTATTTAAGGGTGAGGTCGACGAAACAAGTTACCCTTTAGCTACGTATTAAACTTGCCTGTAAAAGAAGAAGACAACAACAAAAGAAAAAACAAAAGAAACCAAAAAAAAAAGGAAACAAACAAAGAGAAAAATACTTTGTCTCCTAATTTTCACATTGACTTTTTCACGCGTACAAAAAGGAATTACAAATTTTTCGAACCTAATCCATAATTTATTACATATACCTAGAAATGTAGATTTTTCAAAGTTTACCATGCAACGTAGTAAACCGTAGACGTTTACCAATCCGTTGAACGCAACCCCTCGTAAAGGGAGGGAGTGAACTCAGCGTGGACGACGATACACGCGATCTACTCGGTCTCTCTCGGAAAAAAAGCATTTTTTTCGGCGTACGAACGACGAAAATTCCTTACGCCGATAAATCACGATTATTTGACCGAAACGTTCCCGCCTAGCTCACTCCCATCTCCAGCACCTCCCCCTCTTCACCAACCCACTATATCCCTCTGTCCCTCTACGGCCGGCCGCGCCGCTTGGCAGTATATTTTACTTACAAAGTCACACGTTGGATCACGCGTACACTTTTTGCCAGGACTGCCGGGTATTACATTTTTAAATGGTTTTTACGTTTTGAATAGCAATGGGGGTTTGCCACCGACGTACCTTTACGTACAGTTCACCCTCTTTCCCCCTATAACCTCCCCCTCTCACTCTCTTCTTCTCGAAGCTCTCCAACACGGCGACGACTCACTCGTGAACCGAAAGGGTGGAAGTATCAGTGTCCTTCTCTCGACCTGCTTCTACTTCTCTCTCTCTATCTATCTATCTATCTATCTTTCTCTTTCCATCTTTTCTGGAGGTGTCAGCAAGCAGGTTTTTCGCGGTGCGCACGATATCGTCGTGTCAGACAGGCGCCAGCCTCATTTGCGAGGCTTTCGCTTGGAACTTCCCGACGAAGAATTATAATTAAGATCCAACACCCTCCTTTTCTCTCTCTCTTCCCCTCTCTCTCTCTCTCTCTCTCTTTCTCACTCTTATTCTCTCCATATCTTTCTATCCTTATCTTCCTCTTTATATCTTTGCTTCCTTGTCTTTCCGTCTCAACGTTCTTTCTCTCTCTCCCTCTCTCTTTCTTCTTCTCAGGCCGCCCACCTTCCTTGATATTACATTCCATTCCAAGCTGGATCAATCCTCTAATGGCCGGAACTTTAATTTGCGCCGCTGCTACAAAATAATCGCGAATAGTGCCCGGAGTGCCGGCCTCGATTATTTCAGGAAATCAAAAGGTTTATTATTGCTCATCGGTTTCTCGTTACTGGGTCAAACATCTCGTTGTCGTTGCTCATCATTGATTTCCAAAGAATTCTTAATAGACGCCTAATTAGAGATCATGCTTGATTAAACGTAATTCGAAGGATTCAACTCTCCGATCATAATTTATACGAAAGATAATAAGAAGAAGGGTAATAAGGTCGGCATACATTTCTAATAAGCTTTCCAACGAAATTATACTTTTTCTTCGATAGTCTCGATTCACAATTTTCCTGCAACGATTAGCCCGCTGAAACTCGTATTGCATTTGATTGGTTACCAACGAAACGGTACGTGGACGCCATCGTGCCCGCTGAAATGCAAAACGTTTTCGTATCGCTACCGACCGGAGTCGAGATACATTTTTTTCAAAGCAAGTCGCGCACCATATTAGAGCGTAGCGAGCATGGACGAAGAGAAAGAGAGACAGAGATAGAGATAGATAGATAGATAGATAGAAAGAGAGAGAGAGAGAGAGAGAGAGAGAGAGAGAGAGAGAGGTGGAGATGCGCTGTAGAACGATATAAGCGAAAGCCAACGTGAGAGAGAGAGAGAGAGAGAGAGAGAGAGAGAGAGAGAGAGAGAGAGAGAGAAAAGGGAGCCCCCATATGAAACCGTTATCTGCACCGATTCAGCAATATTTTTACATTTACTACCCCTTCCTCATACACCCTTCTACGGCCACACCCCCTACTACCACCTCGATCCCCACCACTGGCCTTAATCTGAAACTCGCGACCTAACGAACGAGTACGAGTTGGTGCACTGGCTTACATCGACCACCTATAGAAAGCACCCTTCTATGATCGACCCCTCCCGAGAACAAAAATCGCTACATTTTATTTGTCATTGTTATATCCTCGTTACAATCCGTGAAGATAACTAGCGTCATCGTTGGCAAATTTTGCCGAAAGTTTGGATCAAATCGGCAGGCTACTACTGGCAGCCATCGAATATTTAGAGGAGGGGTGAAGGTGAATGCAAATAGAAAAAGAAGAAAGAAAAAAGGAAAA
The DNA here is from genome assembly GCF_905475345.1 of Vespula vulgaris. Classification (NCBI taxonomy): domain Eukaryota; kingdom Metazoa; phylum Arthropoda; class Insecta; order Hymenoptera; family Vespidae; genus Vespula; species Vespula vulgaris. The sequence goes on along the minus strand of NC_066601.1, from coordinate 3,118,325 downwards.
TGAAAACGAGAAAGAGTGAGAGAGAATCGTATCGCCGGGAACGACTCGTTGCGATTCTTTTTCGTCCTTTTTTTTTTCTTTTTCCTTTTTTTTCATTTTAATTACAAGCTTCTCCCACCACTCGATCGTTTTACCCTCTCTTTACCGAAGCCATGTCCACCGTAATGTTTTTATTTTATAATAGATTATCAGAACGGGATGTATAGACAGAGTGTGTGAGTGAGAAAGAGAGAGAGAGAGAGAGAAAGAGAAAGAGCGAGAGCGAGAGGGTTGGAGGAGAGTAGCATCGGTGTTGCATCGACAAAATTACGTTCCATCGTCGGAGAGGAGAAAAAAAGCGTACGACTCTGTGTACGCGCGTGCGTTACGCACGAGTTTGGCGAATTAATTTGCAAAAGAGAAAAAAAACCGATAGCGATGCTCGTGAGATACATTTTTAAAAATTTCCCGGTACGTATCGGTTATTTGCGTTTAATGGCGTTTTCCATAAGCGATCTCTTTTTTTGGTATTCCCCTTTAATGAGGAGTCTCGGTTGTTGCGGTCTTAACGCTGATCGGCCGATTATTTGACTATGCTTTAGAAGAGTGCACTGTACTATCCAACGTTTAATCGATCATTGAATAACTTTAGTATTGGCCTTGCTCTATCGTCGTCATATACATACCTACTTTACTTTTATTTTCCAAAGGATCGAGAGAGGTAATCGATGCGAAAGAATCGCAAAACCGATTGCATCTCGAATGAACAACGACGATCCACATCGGGGGCCACATTCGGAGAACTGATTTTCGCGGTTCGCGTAACAAGCACGGTCGAGCTGTCGAATCGAGGGCTCACGCGCAGTTGAACCGCTGAGTGGTCGTGAGTCACCTTAGAATACGACAGTGGTGCTTCGATTGACTTTCAAATCGAACTTTTTCTTTCATAAAAAGAAATCGACACTCGTTATTTCAAAGTTTATTTCACGAGTACTTTTGAATTTTTATACAAACGAGGATAAATTCTTTTTAATCCAAATAAATATCGAAAGATATGAAAAATAATTAATCGTGATCTTCTTGTTCAAAAAAAGTTTATATCGTCTATCGTCGTCATGAGAAAAGGATTGAGAACCTTCCAAATGGAACGGAGAACCCCGCAGGCACAGCCCTCGTATAATTCCACCCTTACAATTATCCCCCGCATTAAAAACACGATGTTAATTTCTCTCTGCGAGGAACGCAGACTGTACGGGAGACGCGATAGACTCGGTGGACGTAGCAGCAATATTCATAGGGTTCGCTTCGATAAATTTCTTCTCTTCGTTCGAAATCGATCGTACGTCAAATACTGACATTTTAAAATGCTTCATTGTAAAAATCAATCATTAAATAAAATATATATAATATAAACAGAGTAAGTCGTGCAACTTATTAAAGTATTTCGATAATTAATCAAGATATCGCGACGATAGAACAAAGTTGAAGAAATTAATCGTTGAAAAAATAAATAAATAATATCCATTATTGCCCTAAAAATCAAGGATTAAATCGTAGACGAAATTATCGGACAGTTATCCAATACAGTTTCTATTATCATCCGTATCGTAATTATTGAACGTGCTTAAAAGTCAGTTTGTTAAATATAATACAATCTAAAAATGAAGTCGTTCGAAAAGAAATCGTTTGAAGATTTTTGAAGGAATCTCAAGGATTAGTAAGACGTCTCGAGAGTCGTGTCTTAACACTTTTTGCGGAATGGAGACATCAAATGGAACGAAAAAGAGACAAAAAGAAAAGAGAGAGAGAGAGAGAGAGAGAGAGAGAGAAGAGCAAAGAATTTAGATTCGCGTCTTGACCGTTGTTGTTCACCGGCGTTTTACAAGGGCATATCTCCCCTTTCGACCCCGCGTGCGTGCCCAAGTGGTCCGGACGCATAATACAGACGTAACCATGGTGGTTCGGAGGGTGCTGGAGGAGGAGAAGGAGGAAGAGGGGAAGAGGGAGAGGGTGCAGTCGGGGAGGTGGTATAATTAGGGACTCGAAGGGACTACGGTCTAAAACCGGGGGAGAGGCAGTAGAAGAGGCTGACAGATGTGGGAGCATTGTTTTATAGGGAGAACCCCGCGAAGCCCCTTTTTACCTACCCCTCCCCTCCCCCTCTCTCCCTCCACCGTAAACACTGCCGACCCCCTCTCGTGTTCCTTCTCCTTTCTCGCTTCTCTATCTACGCGTCTACTACGCCCCGTAGAGCTCGTAGCGTGCTGTGATTTAAAATGGAACCGAACAAGCTCACCGATCAGACGATTTTAGCAACGAGCCGTGTGAACCCTTTTCTATCGATTCTCGTATTGTAAGTACCTACGTCTTTATGCAAAGAGAATAGCATTACGATAAGTATTTATTATCATTTTCTTTGAAATTATCGAAGAAAACGTCGTTGGTTCGTTCAAGAAGTGTTACTCGTTCGAGAATCGAAATCGAAGTTTTTTCTTACCGAACGATTTATGTCTAGTACGAGAATCGTACGATGAAATTTTAATTTGTCTTTAAAAAAGTCCGAGTAATCACGACCGCGAGAAAGAGAGAGGATGAGAAGGAAAGAGCAAGGGGAGAGGAACGGGAGAGGGAGGACTTGGAACATGTGCAGTCACACCTCTCATTAGGTTTTTGACAGCCCTTCATACGAGGATCAATCCACCCTGTGCATCCGCCAAGTCCCCAACCCCCAACCACCCCTACTTGCTCCTTTGTTCTTTGTCTCACTGAATACTAGCAACCCCATTGCTGTACGGCTTAAATCAGTCGAACGTCGAATATGAGCATGAAATTCACGAGTCGGGCGGTAATTAAAATATTCTTTGGACTCGGCAATGTGGACTCGGCCCTCCATTTTATCGAACGTTAATGAACGTCCCTATTCTCCTTTCCTCTCTCTCTCTCTCTCTCACTTTCTCTCTCTTTCTCCCTCTCTCTCTATATCTATCTTTCTCTTTATCTTTTATACAATTTTTCGGAAATTCGAGTGAAGAAAGATAATAAAAAGAAAGATGTTGAAATCATTTCTCTCGAAAATGTTTTATTGAATTTTTCGAAATTAAATCGGAAAGTATTATTAAAGAATGATTCGATAAAATCGTTGCTGTCGTAACCCTATCTCTTCCATCGAGTACGATGAGAATATCGACGGGACGTTAATTCGCGTGCAAAATGACATTCTCCGCACATCGTTGTTCGCATAAATGTTGCACGTACCGCTTGACGATTCGTCGAGCTGACATTTATTCCAGCCCGACTTCCAGCACCATAATTCATCGATAAAAAAGGTAAGCAGAGAACATGTAAAAAGAGAGAGAGAGAGAGACAGAGATAGAAAGAGAGAAAAGGAAAACTTGAGCGAAGAGAATAACGTCAGCAGGCTCGCGTTTACCATCGATTATTAAACATCGAGAAAGGGTTAAAGCCATTCGAATGGGAAATTATATGTTCGTAGGAAGGCGAGCTCGTTCCGCCCACACTCGTGCAGAATTTCTCTGTACTTTCATCCCCACTATCTCCTCTCTTCTCTTAAACTCTTCTCTCTATTTCTCTCTCTCTCTCTCTCTCTGTCTCTCTTTCTCTTTCCCGAAAACTTTCTATCGTTACCGTGAGAGAATAGTTTTCCCTTAAAACGTTAATGACTATTGCGAAATGTCGTCTAACTATCCAAAAAAGAGACTACACGTTCTTCGTACGTACCTACTTACTTTGGATCTATTGAGCACGAAAAAGAAGGGGAAGAGATATGAATTAGAAGACAGAAAGAGAGTGAGAGAGAGAGAGAGAGAGAGGAGACAGAGACGATTAGAGGGAAAAGTGTTCGAAAAAAGAGGGTATAATAAGAAATAAAAAGAGTGCTTTCGAAGGATGAAGAGAGTGGAACGAAGTGCAAGGTAGATATGACAGGACAAAGGAGATAAACATCGATAGAACGTCGAAGAAGGGAAGAGACAGAGAAAGGAGAGAAAAGAGATGGGGATGAAGTTGGAAGTGTAGGCGGTGAAAGCGAGTAGAAAGTGGGTAGACAGAGAGGAGAGAGAAAGAGAGAGAAACAAAGAGAGAGAGAGAGAGAGAGAGAGAGCGAAGCAAGTACCACGCCGCGAGAAATGAGTGCGTGGCTTAATTTCCTGCTAAATTACTACTTTAATAGGAAAGATGAACGCCGTTGATGAGGAGGGTTAGCCGGAATATAAATAGGGGGTACTCCCTTGCTTCATCTCTTTCTCTTTCTGTTTCTCTATATATCTCTTTCTCTTTCTAACTTTTACGCTCTCACTCTTCTTTCACCTACGTCCTTCTCTCTTTCACTCGTATTCTCTCTATCTCTCTATATATATATTTCTCTTTCTCTCTCTCTCTCTCTTTCCACTTTCAACTCTCTCCCCCTTTCGTATTTCCCAACAGCCGGATTCAACTACCCCTCTCCAAAGCCCTTAACACGAGACATCATCGCCGCTCGGTTAACAGCGTGACAGGAGGTAGTGAACGCGATGATTCACAGGCCATGACGACTTTACAAAGAGAATTTTCTTTCTCTAGGTCGTTCCAATTATCTTCCTCTCTCTTTCTTCATCTCTCTCTCCTTCTTTAACTTCTTCATGAGCTTTACGAAATAAGGATTAAAAGCTCTCTTTCTCGGTCGATTAATTCAACGAAGGACGTTTATATTGTGTTGATTTTAAAAGGGTTAATAAACGAGAAATGGAAAAGATAAAAACTTTCTAAGGATAATGAAGATTAGGTATTAAAAAAAAAAGGAAAAACAAACAAAAGAGGGTATCTGTGTCGAGATATTTTAAGAACGTCTAGTAGATAAATTTAATCCATCTTGGTGATGAGCGGTAAGATGTTTACAGATATTCAGTAGGCCGTGCGTTTCATCGTGTTCGGCAATTTAAACGTCTCCTTCTATTCGACTACTTCGCTTTACTGTTATTATCGGTGCAAGGAAGGGAAGGAAGCACTCGATCGAGATACGAGACGCGTGCTACGAGCTCGCGTAATCATTATCGATCGGTCGTTGATCTTTCCTTTGTGAGTTCTCGGCCAATGGCAACTATACAAAGGAGTTAGAAGGAAAATAGCTCGTCGGCAAAACGGATCGTTTTGTTACGTTTTATCAATCTCGTGACTGTAAGAAGTTATCAACAGAATTATGTGAAACGTCAAATCAAAAAAAAAAAAAATAATTAAAGAATCATAAATGTGCACCAGTCGGTTGTTTCGTAAAATTTCAGCGTTGTTGCTGAATTTTGACATTATTCTTTACTGCTGCTTGTATCATATTTTATGTTATTCTTTTCTCTTTTTTCTCTTTTTTTTTGTTTTCTCTTATCTTTCTAGAATTTGGAAAAATTTTTACGTAAGTACGTGTAATTTTTTGTTGTGAAATTTTATGCGAAATTTTTTTCTTCTTCATCCTTAAACAAACTCGTATTTATGTAAATGGGTTGAAAAAATTTTCATACATCATTTCCGATGAACCAGTTTCGAAAGAAGAGAAAAGTTAGTAGAAACAGACCAAAAAAAAAAAAGGAAAAGAAAGCTAAATAGGAAACGGTGAAAGGATTCATAACTTTTCAGAAGATTGCAGCGTTGCTTGCCATGAATCTCGACTGGCTGTCAGAGTAAGAGAAAAAAAAGAGAGAAGAACAAAAAGGAGGCAACGCGATTACCCAGACACGGTCGACTACCTTTTTCAAAGAAAATGCGCCCTGTTGGGAAGTATTGCTGGATAACAATCGATTGCATGCGAACTCGATTAGTGGTAGAGGGGGATGTGGTCTTTGATTCATCGGTAAATACGTTTGCTTGTTTCACGAACAACGTCAAAAAGACAATTCATTCGTAAACATACAAAAATGATATGACTAATCTTAAGAAATTTTTCATATTTTTTCTTTTTCTTCTTTCTCCTATTTTTTTTCATTTGATTAAATTTAGAAGACTAATCAAATCGGAGGAACATCATTTTCGAATTTATATCAGTAGGCGGAAATTCTGAACGATTCTCTCGAATCTCGCATGACTCTCAGATCGGTTGCGGTTGCCGGCAGGAGAAACATGACATTTTTATCGAGCCATATATCGAAATGTAAATTTAGTTTGTGCCACCATGGTCAGACCAACAGAGAAAGGGAGAGAGGGAGAGGGAGAGAAAGAGGGAGGGAGAGAGAAAGAGAGAGAGAGAGAGAGAGAGAGAGAGAGAGAGAGATAGGAATACATATAAAGAGAAAGTGTATGTAAACGAGAGAGAGAGAGAAAGAGAGACTGTATATTCGCTTTACGAGCGATTTTAATAGTGATATCCTTGCACTTAACGTCACGGATACCCCCCAGGGTCTCTTCTTCCTTTTCGATCCTTCCGCGTATCGCAGCACACACACTCGTTCGTAAACGATTCGTAAAAGGCTGAGCTTACAATCTCTGCGAAACCATCGTTAGAAACGTTCTCAGACTTGCGTGCCTTCTCGTTCTACTATACCACTGCAACGAGTTTACGATCGGCCTAAAAATAAATTTCGATCATCGTTTGCGAGCTCGTTATTGCCGCGAAGGAAATCTCATTTTCTATAATACTTACTCGGTAAAATTATTTCTACTTTGATTATTATATTTCTATGAGCAGGAAGACGTGCGAAGATGATCGTTCGATTCGTGCGATGAATCTCTTTCGAATGTGGTATAAGTGTCTCGTTAAATATTTAAGAGTTCTTTTAATCTTTCTGTTTCTCTCTCTCTCTCTCTCTCTCTCTCTCTCTCTCTCTCTCTCTCTCTCTCTCTCTCTCTTTCATGCATTCCGGAACAAACGAGCGTCTCTCATTTCCATTACCATCTTTTCTTTTTTCCCTGTTACTTTTTTTCTTTTTCTGTTTCTTTTTTCTCTCCTTCTTTCTCTCTCGGCTCAGTCTCCGTCGTTGCACCGAGAACGAATAAGCATTACGAATTTACAATAAGAAAAGTTGCATTTAACGTGCGAGCAAGCCATCGAACGGATTCGTTACGCACGTTGAGAGAAGACGTTTGAGAGTAGGGGTAAGAAAAGGAGAGTATAAAAGAAGAGAGAAAGAAGAAGGGGAATAAAAAAAAAGGAAAAAGAAAAATATCGGTACATAAAAAGAAAGAAGACGGTGGATCGCGAGAAGAGAAATCTTATCGAGTGTACACCCACTACCGAACCGAATATCGATTACCACCGGCCAATTATCGACTCTCGCATAATTATTTCCCGTTCGATCGGCGAAGCTCGTGAATTAAGGAGCAAGGCACAGCTGCCTTTTAATCGATTCATCGAACCCGCACTGTGTTTGAACGCGAAATGTTTCCCAGCGTCTTACCATAGTGAAAATGCGGGTGCACGTTTATGAAAAGCATATTATGTCGTATACGGTTTTATTCTTTTCTTTTTCCTTTTTCTTTTTCTTTTCTTTTTTTTTATTATGCAACCCGTAGTTTCTCTCCAGGTTTTAAAATCGAAAAAGGTAGGCTCCCTGGGTGCTCGTGTCATTACGTAGACTTCGACAGATATATAGCTGTGTGCCTTCTTAAAAATATATTTCTTTATTAATATTGTAAAAATCATATAGGTGTGGGATATAAATTATATCATTTTATTCTCAATACTTGTTCACTTTACATAATCGAGGCGGGTTCATTTATCACGCAATATTAAGATAAACAGTTTTTCATAATTCTTTGGAAATTTAATATTACGTTGCAAGTAAATTGTATTGATTTATGTCTTTTTTTCTCCTCATCCGATAGTATAGTATATCGTTATCCGATCGTATACTATCGAAATCATTCGAATTAGAAATAATATTACAAAAGCTTCTTTTATCGCACGATTGAAAAAGTTTATCACGAGTAGTCGCGAAAGGATCGTAAACGTATGTTGGCGAAAGAGATTTTGAAAGGGAGAAAGGGTAAAGGGGGTAAAGAGGAAGAAAGGGAAAAGAGAGATAAAAATTCGTCGGAAGGTGGACGACATCGAAGAGGTAAGAGAGCACACACGTCTGGCTCCATCGGCAGGAAGTTGTCCGTCACGTCCGTTCTTATTGAAACATTCACAAAAGGGCGATCGTAGCTTTATCTGCAGTTTGATTGTAGATTATTGATGTTCCTCCCCGTGTTCGCTCATCCGGGCAAGCGAGGGCCGTCGCCCGTACGAAAACGAGAGAAAGAGAGAAAAAAGAGTGCTCGGTCGAGCGGGTGAGAGAAAGAGAGAAAGATAGATACAGAGAGATTGAGAGAGAGGGAGAAAGAGAGAGAAAGAGAACACCGAAAAATCGACGGCAAAGGGTGGCTTGCGTGGGTGGGCCACCCTCGAGCCGAACTCTTCCCCTCCCCTTCCCTTCTCCGTGGCCGCCACCGTTCCTCTTGCCCTGCCCAGTCGAATGCATGTCTCTCCCTGCACTCTCTCTCGTTGCACGTAAAAAAATATCTACGACCTCGACGCTCGCACGTTTTTCGGCAAACGCGAGAGTGTGCGCGCGAGCGCTTCTGCATACACACGTAAATAGGCGAGGTTCCAAATGAACGAGAGTTTCTTCGTATGCGTGCGTTCGTCTACCGTCCTATATGTATTCGTACCTATACGTGTGTACACCTATGTATAAGGGGTGAGTCGGTAACTGTTGTTATCTCGAATAACTTTTTATTCGGCGACGTTAAAAAAGAAATATTTTTCAAATAAAAATTTTCACTCGATAGACGAGAGAGTAAGGTAAGAAAAAAAAAGGAAATATATAATAACAAAAGGAAAAACGTATTAGCAGTAGTTTTATATCGAACGTCTCTTTGGGATAATTTTGTTTGAGAAATTGTACAAAAAAAAAGAAAAGAGAAAGAAAAGAAAGAAAAAAGGGGAGGAGAAAAAAAATAGAGAAAAAAAAGGATCAAAGAATCGAACGATATTGTGAAAGCAAAGAGATTGTTATCGAGACACCCTGTATATCTCGGTGAACACGCGGCTCGCGTTGGTAGGAAGGGCGTGCCGCGTTGTTTTCGCGTATGTAATCTAGATTCACAATGATTTCACATACTTTTGCCATTAGAGTCGATTCACAAGTGAGCAAAGAATGCGTCCGGCCATTCTTTCGATCGCTACAAAAGGGTGCTTTTTGGCGGACTTTCGCGCGCGCGTTCGAGCGTACGCGAGCGAGTACGGACATACGTTCAGAGAAAGAGGAAGAGAAAGAGAAAGAGAAAGAAAAAGTGGAAGAGGAAGAGGAAGAGGAAGAGAAAGAGATAGACCGAGTGGGAGCGAAGGAGAGGGAGGAGAGGGACGGTTACCTACACGCTCGCTCGAGCGTCGCGCGTCGTCTGAATTGCATCGGCGATGCACAGGCGCATCGGATTTCCATGCAGCTCGACGTGACAATCGTGGTCCTCGAACGTCGGCAAACAAAAGCCGTACCTTCCGCGTCCAGTAACGATTTCGAGAAAAGTTTGGCACGCTCGGTGGTGCCACCCCACCCTACCAACCCCTTACCCCTTTCGATCGTACAATTCACATAGGGGATCACTGGAATAGAGTGGACACTGTTTAAGTCGTTTTCTTTCTTTTTTCGACATTTTCTAATATGCTGCGTCGAGTATTTGTTCAGCTAACAATAAGTGTTTTTATATCAATTTGTACAATTCAATTGGAGTAGCCAGGTTTTTATCCAGTGATTACACAATATGTATATATAGCCATTTTTATTCTGCGATATTAAGAAATTCAGTTTTCCACTTTGTTTAATTTTCTTTGAACGAAATCGATTATTGAATGATGGATATACCTACAACCTACTTGAATTTTAAAAATTTGTAAAATTGCATCATAGCGAATGAAAGAAATGGAAAAAATGCAAAGCACATCGCCGTTCGATGGTTATCTCTATCTGTCTCTCTCTTTCCCCCTCCTCTCTCCCTCTCTTTCTCTCTCTCTCTCTCTCTCTCCGTCTGTCTAGTAACAAGCCTTGCGCGAGCGCAACCCAGACGCAGGGCCCGCGCTTTTGCAAGAAAATCAAAATGTGAAAACACGCGCAGCACTTGAATATCAACTGAATTGGATATCGAGAGGCACTCGTAACGTAGCTGATCAAATATTTTTTTTTCGTCCTACACTCGACGAAAGCACGTATCCGTGTCGAATTAATCGTCGGTCGCGTAAATTCTGAGCATTGGAAAAGGGATATAGGTGGGATCGCGTCGCGAACGGGCTACCGAGAGAGAGAGAGAGAGAGAGAGAGAGAGAGAGAGATAGAGAGAGAGAAATAGAGAAAGAGAGAGACAGTGAGAGACAAAGAGAGAGATCGAACGTTCGAAAGAGGGAGAAAGAGGGTGATCGGAGAGGGTGGGAGGATAGAAAAAGAGAGGGTAGACGTCACGCGGCCGTTACGCGTCGCCATTTCGAAAAAAATTTCGAGCCTTCGTGAAATAGAGAGAGAGAGAAGAAGATAGAAAAAAAGAAAGAAAGAGAGGTATATACATATTGTGTATATACATACATACATACATACATGTATATATATACAATATACATATATCTATATACATAGAAAGAGAGAGAGAGAGAGAGAGAGACAGAGTGTAGAGAGTAGTAGGAGGCAGCCGCAATGGCGGTGTGCGTGCGAGTAAATCCTAAAATTCTGCCTTGAAGGGTCGTTAGGTTAACGCGGTGACGTCGGAGGTGGTGGTGGCCAGCTTTGCCGCCGCCACCGCCACCGCCACCGCCACTGCCACCGCCACTACCGCCGTTGCCGTTGCCGTCGCTGCTCGGCTGTAATATATCGAATGATGAATCCGCGCATCGCAAACCCATAAAAACCCGTCAGGCCGGACAGATACGAGATACGCCCTATTACTGTCCACCAACACCCAAACGTCCCTTCCAACCCTCCTTCCCCCATCCCTCCTGACCCCTCCCTTACCCTCGTCCAGTTCGCAACGGCTAACTAAATTACCAGTTACATTTTTTACTGTCCGATCTCTCGGCGTTTTTTACCATCGTATCGAACGCAATGAAATGCTACTGCCGGTGATGGTGATGCTGCCGGTTATGTTAGTAGTAGTGGTGCTCTTGGTAGTGGTAGTTGCATCGATGGTGCGTCGGTTTTCTAGCGCTCTACTACCCTATGCGCGCGCGAGTTAGCACGGAGGAGGTACTGTGGAGGTGAGGAGGAGATGGAATGGGGTTTGCTCGGACGCTAGCGCTTGCTACCTGAAAATATGTTTGGAGATTTTTTCTGGGTTTTGGGAGAAGCTCTATAGATGTATTATATATATAGTATATGTATATATATATATATATTTATATAATATACATACATATATATGCATATATGTATGTATGTACGTATGTATGTATACACAATAGATATCTAGATATACGATATATGAGTGTACATACATATGTATATTTACATACATATACACGTAACATGTAGGTACATGCCATACGAGTAACACACTATGCCTGTATATGTAACAGGGTGGACGAGGGGCTAGGAGATTCGAAAAATAAACATGCATTCGTGTAACTATCGCAAATATGCGCCCGAAAAAAATACGTCCGTAGGAAGGTAGAACGTAGGCGAGCAGATGAACGTATATTTTCAAAATTTTTAAGCCGTTCTTTCGAAAGCTTATGTTTCCTCTGGCTTCAGGCTTTGCGAGACATTTCGAGTGTGAGTAACGTAACTGAAAGTTCGTTGTTGATTCGTTTTTTCCTTTTTTTTTTTTTTTTTTGAAAGAAAGCAAATAGTCTATTGATCATTTCGCATTCGTTGGAATCGAGTCTTGAGTTTAAGACGATTATTATCGGTTTAAACGTTTAATCGATAGAATCAACGTAGGCAGAAGATATTAATAGACAAGAGAGATCGGTCCGAGTCGAGCATCTTCGAGATCTCCCTTCGTATTGGTGCGTTCTTATGTACAACGATACTTGCGATAATCATCTCACGTTATTGAGAGGAACGTTTTCTTAAGTGGATCTAATTGGAGGAAGATGTAATTATGAGCTTATAGGTCGGAAGCATATTCCTTTTCAACGAGTTCTTCTAAGCGAGATCCTGATCTACTTGAGAATTATAAAGTGTACTTAGGAATAACATAAATACTCATGAATGTAGAGTGAGTACAAATCTATGCAATAAAAAACATAACTGTAAACAAATGGTATATTTTCGGTAAACAGTATTTTTGATAAATTATAGGATAACTTTGGAAGTGATGATTTAGTAATTGATGAATAAACTCTTCGTTCTTAATATTATTTCATTGTTAATGAAATAAATTATTAATCAATGTTATCGATTCATCGATTGCCAAGTATCCTACCTTCGAACGTTATCGATTGTTTTTATCGAATTTCGCGAATTGTCGCTATTTAAAAATAGACTGTTATGCTAGGGAAACATAGGATCGATATAGCATCGTTTAAAAAAGCCGACGTGGTCATTATGATCGACAAAAATTTCGATACGTCGTCCGTGGTTCGCAGCATAAACGCAACCTGCATAAAAATCAGCTTTAGTCTCGCCGTGCAAAAGCTCGTACGTACTTAAAACGTATTTTTTATTTTTTTTCTGTTTAATATATATATAGACACACACAGATATATATATATATATATATATATATATATATATATATATATTGCACAGCCAGTAACGCTGACCAATGATATTACGCGAACAATAACGGTGCTTCGACGATATATCGTAAATAATAAATTTCGGCAGAGCCCACAGCGTCCAGGCGCCGAAAAATCGTGAGAGGAGAAGAATTTATTAACTGTGAATCCCTAACAAACCGATTTTCCCGCGTTTCTGTCGCGACTTCTAGCGGGAAAAACGCGGAACGTTCGGGATATTTTATATTTCGCGGGAGGAACTTTTATTAGGCATTCGTGAAATTGCCAATAATTAATATTTTATTATCTGTTGTGTAGTCGATCAAACGAGAAAAAGAGAGATAGATATGAATAGATACGCGCTCACGGATATACACACACGTACACTCGTATATATAGAACGAAATAAAATCGTTACTCTCGCGTTTATGCGACTCTACCGCTTTTCGGAAGTGAGACGGTGTAAATTTTACAGTATGCGAACGATAAACGCGCGCGCGAAATGAAACATGGACCGAACATTTTTCTTCGCCATCCATTTGCGCGTAAGTCACGCCTTTTTTTTCAGCCGATCGTTATCCCTCTTTGCCTCGAACTGGCCGGCTACCTCGTATGCTTAAATTGCCGAAACATTTCGTGAAATTTTTTAACAAGTCTGTTCTAAACATTCCTTCCTTTTTTTTCTCTTCCGTTCTTTCTTCTATTTGTTTGTCTCTTTTTTTTATATAATAGCTTTCGATTAGATCAGCAATTATGAGCGTTCTCGAAAATATTTTTATTATGCCTTTGCGAAGGGTGATTCTTCGAAGAAAAAAATACTTGAAGGTTAAATAATCAATTCTACGATAATCTAAGGTAGGACGCGAGAAGATGTCGTAAAATTTGTGTTTAAAAATAGAAAAAAGATAGACGGGAGGGAGAGAGAGAGAGAGAGAGGAGAAAGAAAGTTCATCGAAGGTACAACCTCAGGGTGTTTCATCCAGCTGTCCATAAAGAACGCATCTTAGTTTCGACACGAGGCAAAGCTTCCCGGAAGGAGTAAACCGTGCAGTTAATCTAATTTATGCCAATATTCCTCCACCCCTTTTAGGGAGACTAAAAGTACTGTGCGTTTGTTAGAGAAGGCATCGGCTCGTAACGTATAGTACATATTCGTCTCTAAGTTATGGCCTCGTAGGGCCAACTTTATCCCTCGTAAAAAAGGCTGAGGGTGCTGTTTTCTTCCAACGAAAGACGAACGAATAAAAGAAAAAAAAGAAAAAGAAAGAAAACGGGGCTAAGGGAGAGCATAATTATTCGAGCCCTTTTAAATTTTACTGTCCTCGGAACCGGGCGGTACTAGATCGGTGTGAGTTTTCAAAGAAAATTATTCTCTCGTCTCGTGTATCATTTTATTATAGTACGCATATATTTAACAAAGTAAAAAACTTCTTATTTGCATGACATTTCTTTAACGATATTGTAGATAGTGATCTGCTTGATGACATTCGAAAAGGTGCTTCACTTAACGTTTTCGATCCAATTATAACGAAGATAAAAGGTGGTGCTTGTACGAGGGATCGAAGGAAAGAGGACAAAGCCTCTCGATTTTTTACACCTGCCAGTATGGTGACGAAAATGATCGGCAAAGAAGAGACATCGACTTCTTCTCTCGTTTTTTCGACAAATTCATGTCCTCTGCATTTATCGGAAACATAATCCTTCGAAAATTATTTCGAGATATATCAATAACATTCTCAAAGAGAAGTAAGATTGATAAAAGGGAACACTAAAAACGATTCTTAACGTTTCGATCGTAGAAAAAGAAGATGCCCATGAAAAGAAACGAACACGTCGTATACTTAATCGTCTTGAAATATTTACAAAGTGGATATCATAATTTTGATAGGTGTTAGAAAAGAAATAAAGAAACGTATTCGAATGAAGAAGTGGAATTGAAAGTTGAGTCACGTGTCGGTATACTATTTCGAAGACTTAATTCCACTTCAGTCCGAGCCGATTCACGATGGAAGGTACGCCTCGAGCGATAAAGATTAGCACGAGCGAGGTAAATCAGCGTGCACGCGCGCTTGCACACATTCGAAAAAGGAAGAGAGAGGGCAGGAGGGATGGAGGGAGAAAGAGAGAGATAGAGAGGGAAAGAGAGAGAGAGAGAGAGAGAGAGAGAGAGAGAGAGGGAGATCGAAGAGGAAGGGAGATAGATCGAGGGAACGAGCCGGTACCACGGCCGGTACGAAGTTATCAAATTGATCAAGCCAAAATAATCTGTGCGAGCGGGCAGCCCGGTTATGCGGTCATAAACGCAGCGTACGAGCAATACCGCGTGCCACCTAACCACGTAGGTATATATCCACGTATAAACCGAAGCAGCGGCCCACGAAGCCCACCGTCCACGCGATTCGACCAACACAGAAACGCGGAGAACATAACGCAAGCCGCAGTGTCACGCGCAGGACTTTACAACTCTGCCATCTCGTCGTTTCGTTGTCCCTCTTTTCTTCCTTTCAAACTGCTTCCCTTTTCTCCTCAGCCCCTCCACTCATCTCTTTTCCTTCCCTCTCGATCTCTGTTCTTTCTCTCTTTCTTCCCCTTCTTCGTTCAACCAGTTGAAATCTTTCTTAGTCGATTTTAATATTCGAAGAAAATCCTCCAACCAATAACTTCAAGGTCTCTTCTACTTATCGTTTAGAGTTTTCTCTCTTTCTCTTTTTTCCCCTCTCTCATTCTCTCTCTTTCTCTGTCTGATTGGAAGTAGTATATATACGATCGTGAGCGTCCACAAGACTTATCGTTTCAGATCAACACTAGGACGAAATCGCGTGGGCAATCTCAAGTTACGATCGCCAATCGTTTTAGCCGAAGACGAACTGAGTCGGATGGCTTTGGGTGTAGATGGTCGTACATTTTCATCTTAACGAATTCAAAAGCTTTGTCAGGGAATTTTTTATAAGGGTGTATAGAGGATTCGAAGAAGTTTGGATTTCGAAGATCTATCCTGTTCTAAACGATTAGAGAATTTAAGATCAATTGGATAATTTTCGACGTTATGATCGTTAAAGGCTTCAGCAAATTTTGTTTGAAATATTTTTTCAAAAACGTAAAAGGAATTACATGGAAACACAAGGCAAATTATTTATAAAACAAAACTTCTTTTTTCGTAATTACTTTTTTCCAATTCCTATGGCAGCTTTTTATAACGATCATAGTTTAGAAAATTTTAATTGATCACGAACACAAATCTCTTTATCAATCGAAATACAAACGTATATTGAACGAGCGAAAACAGATGGCAATGGACGATGAGGGAAAGAAACAGAAGGGAGGATCCCATCGTTGATGTAGCAGGTTGGTTGTTGGGGGTCTATGGGTAACGCAGAAGAGGCACTGAACATCCGCTGGGTGCTGGCAGATATTACTATAATGCAACTCCGGACATAAACGCGTTTACGACGCGCTGCGTTGTCATTACGCGGCCCCTGCATCGTTCGCCAGTGGCTTTAGCTTTATCGACACCAACACAACAACATTCACCTAACACCAGAAACATGCACCAGTTTGTGATATTCACGAACACATTGATATCATAGCATTACAAAAACTCTTTCCGCATCCACGCGCGAGGAACCGCGACTTGACTCGCTTCTGACGCCTTCGCTTTGAACTCTTTCTCTCTTTCTCTCTTTCTCTCCCTTCTCCCTCTTTTTTTTATCCTTTTACTTCGCCTTCTCCATCTTCTTCTATTCCTTCTCGTCTTCTCTCCAAAGAAACACCTGTTCGGCTTCTTTACGATACCCTCGTAAAAATTAATTACCTGTAGTTAGAGGGAGAAAAATAGTCTAGTGTGCCGATCTGTTGTTTCTGACGAGCCGACTCGAACGCAACAAAGTTGAGATAAAAGGACAGGGAGATGATATCGTTCTTTTGGACTTTTATCGGTTAATGTCTATTAACGTCGTAGGAGCGATTGGATTTGTCTTCTGTAATTATCGTTAAGTTCTTCTTAAAAAGGTATTTTCTAATCAGAATTTCTATCTTCCTTCGTTTTCCATAGGACTTTAATATTTCTTGATCAATCTTGAAATGAATTATTACATAGAGAGGATGTGCTGGAGATAAAGCGTGTGTTCATTCATAGAAAAATATGAGATACATACTTATTCGTTCTCCTAAATTATTTGAAAGGAAATCGACTTATCGAGAAGGATACTAGATTTTTTATAACAAAATGACGAAGTTTCGACGTATTCTTAGAGATAGTATCCGATGACCGATATTTGTTTACGAAGTGCGAGCAAGAGACGTGCACATTCTCTGGATATTTTGGAAACGCCCGTGCACGATTCGGACACGACGGAGCTTTTACATTCGTTGTCAACGCGAACATGTAATATTTATTTCGTTTTCACGATAATTTCAGTGAAAACAACTTCGCGGCGGAACGACAAATTTTCCCACGCTGAACACCCGTTACATCTTTTCCCTTCCGGTATTTTTTGGCAAAATTCTCTCTCTCTCTCTCTCTCTCTCTCTCTCTCTCTCTTTCTCTCCTTTTTCTCTTGTTTGTCGGCATTGTAAGATAAACAAATAAATAAATGAATAAAATAAAGAAAGAAGGAAAGAAAGAAAGAAAGAAAGAAAGAAAGCGGACTTAATACGTGTCTTTGAAAAGCGTTTCCTGTCGCATGCAACAATTCTGACTTGAAAGTGCAACATAGTCATTATCGAGGATATCCCTCTTGAATTCGCAAATGCATCAACACATGTAGAGATTTCGATACATGCATGATCTCCACGCGGGAGATCCCTCGAAAGGATGTAGTGTTGCAAGTCGATTCCGTCGAAGGGGAGCCATACTCGATTCAGCAGACTTCTTTCAAAAGCGGCTTTCCGGTTATCAATAGAAACGATTTACAAAGCCAAACAACGATTCCTTCCTCGAAACTTTGAGGTATAAAAAGCAATAACAGTACTTACTGTACTTAATATTATATATACAGTAATGTTAAAAACAGTACTTGCAAGGATTATCTCTTTTGAAGTATTAAGTAGTTAATACCTATAGTTAATAAGTATTTTCTCTAATCGCGGTACTGAAAAAGAAAAAAAAAAGAAAGAAAAAAATGTGACAACGACAATAAACATTTTTTAATTTATTTGTTATTATTAATTTTCCAACGAATCGCGAGCAATGCGAATGCATCGTTTAGAAAATAAAATATATTTAAGGTAATGAAAGTACATGAAAAAAAGGGATGAAAAAAAAAGTTATTTATTTATTCTGTTATATCTCGTGGTATTAAGAAACGGTTTCAGAAAGAAAAAATTTACTGAGAACACGAGCGAAGAAGGATTATCATGCGTGGGAGGAAAAGATGCAACCTGCGTCAGAGTATGCAGGCAGGATACACATTACACTAACACTTGAAAAGGCTTTTCTCTCTTGTACGCATCGTCGGGATGTTAGCGGCAAGGAGAAGGGTTTAACGATTCGGGTAGCTGCGTCGATTTACGGCCCCTAAAACACATCGAATGCGCTTTATATGTATGTAAATTAGGTCAGGCACTCTCTCTCTTTCTCTCTCTCTCTCTCTCTCTCTCTCTCTCTCTCTCTCGCTTGCTTGCTCGCTTGCTTGCCTGCCTGCTTCTGCCTGCCTTCTCCTCTTACTCTTCTCCTTCTTCTCTCTTCTCTTCTCTTCTCTTCTCTTCTCTTCTCTTCTCTTCTCTTCTCTTCTCTTCTCTTCTCTTCTCTTCTCTTCTCTTCTCCAGTAGCATGGTTACAAGTATGGCGACGTGTAGCGACCTTCCACGGCCGATACATCGGCCTGTCCGAGACTAAAACTGAGCTCAAAGCGAAATTACGACATTTTGCTTCCGTCGAACGTTATCTAGAGGTAGTTACACATACATATATATGTAGATACATATAAAGCCAAGTACACTTTCGAATTCGCTTCTGGCCTTTCGGTAGGACGTGAGAAGCATGTCGTTTTCGCTTAGGATACTCTAGAAGATACATGAAACTGCATGGGAATCCATTAACCGGAAAATATTTTCGATAAATTTAAAGTCGAATCACCCTAAGGGCCATCGCACACGATCAACGCCGATATTTTCCTTCTGAACTGATGGTCCACTCTCATCTCGACGTGCTTTTTATATCGAGAGCGTACTAACAAGAAAAATATAAAAATAATAGTGCAGGTTACGGTGCTTCTACAATCAATATTTATAGTCACGAAAGGGAACACGTAGTCGATGATTATACCAAGCGAAGCTCTTCCTCTCCTGCTGCTTTTGGTGCAATACTTTTTCGGTTAGCCGCGTCCGGCCGACGAAAAGGGTTGGAAATAATTTTTCACCGATAATTGTGAGAATCGAGGAGAAAAAAATCAATATCTGTGTAGGCATTTGCTCGTGTGTGCGAAACCGAGGGCACGTATCTACATATCCATCTACGTGACTACGTATTTCGTTCTCTTTCTCCCTTATATATAGGAATTATAACGAAAACACAAAAGCAATGCGGCCAAAATGATCAGCGAGTCTCCGACAAGGATTCACGATAAATGCATCGAAGATTGTAATTCAGCGATGGCTTTCAAACCGGATGGACGATGGATTCGCATCCGCCGAATGGAAATTCGATATCGTCCTTGAAGGATATTCGTAAACGAACGAGAGAGAGGGAGAGAGAGAGAGAGAGATGAAGAGAAAGAGAGATAGAGAGAAAGCGCGAGCAGATAAAATCCCAGACATGAAATTTATCGACGTGCTATACGGATTTTTGAGGATTTCATTTGGAAAGAAAACAAACGAAATTGTACGACAACGCACAAACTCGTACGATCCCATCGTAATAATTATCCTCCTCCCTCCTCCATCCCATCCTCGTTTCTCGCTAATGACCGTCATCGTGCTTACATGCTCGTACAAAATAGCCCTCTCGCGTTTTGGTTCTTCGCGCAAAAACCGAGCGGCATTTAGTTGGCAATAAATCCTAACAATGCTGCCCGACACACGCTCATACGAACGAAGAAAGAGCGAATTTTGATTTGCGAGCGTCGGATCGTCAGTAATTTCAGTAATAGCCTTACTCGTCCCAGAAGCGAAACGCCAGGGCCGATGCCGGTAAAACAGATACCTGCCATACAAAGTAACCACTTTGAAAGCTACTGTAGTCTTCGCAAAGTAACTTCATAAAAGGGAAACACCATCGCACTCGGATGATTCCTCTATAAAATTGTATATCTTAATTCTCGTGTGGGAAAAAGAGAGAGAGAGAGAGAAAGAGAGACTTAAGATATAACAGGTGTCCTCGAAATCTTATAGAAAGAATATATCTTAATTTATCTTGAAGAAACAAAAACGTTCCTATTTTAATATTAATTTTCTAACAAGCGTAATCGACGTACGAGATGGACGAAAAAAGAAGACAGAAAAAAGAGAAAGATAAGAAGAACGCAGTAATAATAATAATAGTTGAATCAACGTGATTCAGTAGCAATCTTCCAGTGACACAAACTGAAACAGTCGAGCGACTTTACGATCACCCAGTAGAACTCGAACGAAATAGCACGTTCTAAAGGCTTGAGCGCCGCTGCCTACTACGTTGGCTCGCAGTTTGAACTATAAAACGACGTAAATTATGGCCACGGATTGCAATATTATGAGGCTATATACGCACGTTTAATGATCGACTACCATAGCATGGTAGGAAAGCCACGGCTAAATATTGTCCGGAAACGTTGTGGAAACGTAATACTCGATGGCTGGGCCCCACTCGGGGCTCTTCTCTATCCATCGACTTGACAACTATTGACTCTATCCTCTTCTACCTGTAACGGTGGTTTCGTAACAGGATCGCTATAATACTCATCATTGGAGGTGCGAGGCATTAACTATTGTGTAAGAGAGAGAAAGAGAGACGGAGAGACAGACAGACAAAGAGAGAGAGAGAGAGAGAGGTGGGAAAGTTCATCTCAAAAAGTGGGAACAGAAAGGAATCAAGCGGAAATGAATGGCACGGCTAGAAAACGTCGACAAAAGTAAATCCGTTCGCGTGCTGAAATCACGTGGAATGAGTACATTAGCCGCGGTAATAATTGACACCTGTTTAAAACGTCCGCGCCACCCGGACTGCGATACGCGAAATTGCAGTGGCTCAGCACGAAATTGCTATCCAAGCCACGTATCCCGATCCTTCATCGTCCGGAACTTTTCGTTAGTCGATCGATATCGATGCCGAGAATCGCGGTTAGAGTCGATCTCGATCCGATACGACGAACGAGAAAGCTTCTAAGGATCGTGAAATTACTCGAGCGCTCAGCCAGCCAGGAAATCATCGTTCGCGGTGAGTGTCATCGTCGTTTGGTTTTCGCATTTCGCAGAGACCGAGGATGCGGGAGGAATATTACGTTTCGTCCAAAGGATATATGTATCTATGTGTTTCTCATATATATTTGTGTCCGTGTGTGTGCGCGGGCGCCGTCTCTATGTGTGTTCTGGGGTGGTACGAGGGTAATACGAGCACGAACTCGTGATGGGATGTGATATTTTAGTTCGATCAATGGCCACTCGGATTTTACATCCTGCGTGTCAACGACGTATTATTTCATAGGTGTGACGCATTTAAAGAATAGGGTAAAAGTGTAAATGGGATAACTACGTTATTTCATGGATGAGTTTTTAAGGTACATGGGACGTTCAATTTGTAAGGAATTTATTATCGAATCTCTCTCTTCATAATTATCCTATTTTAATCAATGGAATTAAGTTAGGAAAATATTTAAATTAATAAATTACAACAGCGCGTATTTCGCGTAGAGAAGTTTGTATTGTTATAAGAATGTTACCGTTTCAAATGATAATATCTGCAAACGTTCGCTCGTTCGTAATTACTCGTTCGATCGGTCGAAACTCTTAATATTTATCCTTCCTTTTTCTCATTCTTTAATGACAAACGAAGAAAAGGAGTCGCGCGCGAAGTTAATTTCCAGGATCACGCGGCGGTGGTACCGACTACCGCAAAGTTTCCGCAACTTGTTATTACCCGACAATGTAGCGCGAAATTATCGATCAATGGGAAACTAATAACAAAGAGATTCCACTTGAGATTACTTCGTTCGTCGCATTTCCTTCGCGGCGACCGTACTCATCTTCGAACATTATCTTCACCGAACACCTGCTTTCCTTCCTTTCGCACGGCATAAAGCAACTACCACGCGGGACATACTTTTCAGATCCGTCTTTCGGCCTTCCTTCGAAGAGTCTTTCGATCATTACCATGGTCACGCGAAGAATCAGCCGATCTTTTCTCTCCTTTCTGGACCAGTCGATTCGCATGGAAAATCTCATGATGTTAATAAAGTAGTCGATATTTCAGTAAGAACCTTTCAAATTTGATTATTGTTGAATCAATGAATCGGAAGTGCCGTTAGCTTCTTGACACTCTATTTTCGTTTCGATTCGTCCGATAAGAAATCTCTTACGCATTAATTTATTATTTCACGTAATTCCATCCTGATGAAAAATATGAGATTCGATAAGAGTAATTCAATCGTTTAAGAAACATTGATTTCGGAGTACTTTTCGAAAGATCCTCGAAGAGTCGTTCGTTCTGTCTTAGATAGATTTTCGAATACTTACGATTCTTCGTATTCACGCGATCCTTCCTTGCATCCTAAGCTTTCATCGAGCCGAACCCAAAGATACTTAAGAGAGTGGCGATCACGCGAGCAACTTTGTTGGGCCTTCTTCATCGCCTCGCATTAATTAAACCCCTTGCAAAACTCAGACCGTACGATGGCACGGTCGTGAAACAGAGTAAAGAAGAGAAAGGAAGAAAGAAAGAAAGAAAGAAAGAAAGGAATAAAGAAAGAGAGAAAAAGAGAGAACGAGTAGAAAGACGATACCTCGGGCCCACTTCGGGTTTATACTTCTGAGAAGAGACGCTCGTAAAGACGCCTCGACTCTTCCGCAGCCTCTGTTATTAGTCCCGCGTTCGTTGCGACTTTTAAAAGCGGCGAAACGGGGCCCCACCGCCGAGAGGGAGACGTATCCTGACGGGAGACCGGGATATAATCGCGCCTGAGCCCTTCAGCCCTTTCACCCGACCCCACTAATCTTCGCGTCTACGCTACTACGCGAAGACCATGTGGCCGCGGGACGTTTTCGGCTTTTAAGTCGCCGAGACTTAAGGCTAACGTTACGAGTCCGAGGATCTTGAAAAAGACATCGTTTGGTTCAACAACTTTCATCTTGATCAACAAAACCCATAACGTTGGAAAACGTATTTACGTACAACTACGGAAAATAATTTGTGGAAGAGATCAAGTATGAGACACGAACTACGGATCGGACGTATCTTCGGATGTAAAACATATTTCGGGGAAGTCGGATCAAATTCGGGTTCATATCTCTTTGTTTGCGACATCAGTTTCTTTGGAGTTTTTATTAGAGCGTTTAGGTTTGCGACGATACAGGAGGGTCGGACGCGAAAACGGTAAAATCAAATTTTCTTAGTAACCTTTTTCTCTCGTCTTCGACAGCGACGACAAGTAGTAGATGAAATTAAAAAACCATTTGGATAGGCATTTGAAATAGAATTTCGATCTATTTAACGATCGATCGGGGAAAACTCAAAGTATTCGTTTGTGACTTTGAACGAAAGAATCCACAGGTTTCTACTTTTATACTCGACTGATCGAACGGGACAATAAAGTGTCAAGGAAATCCCGAACTAGAAGGAAGGGGAGCGATAGAAATAGGGTAAGCTACGTCTCTTGCGTACGAGACGAATCCCGTCGGGGGAAACGTAGGAGCTTTACGCGGGGATTATCAGGAAGCGAAGCGAGCGGCCATGAATACGGAGATACTCCGATAAAAGGATGAAAAAAGGCATCGGCGAGGTTTGCGAGGAGAAAGAGAAAGAGAGATGTAGGGTGAGGTAGATAGAGAAGGTGGTGGGAAAAGAGTTGGTAACCCAGTGCCGGTAGAAAGTGCCGGAGCAATGTAGTCGACCACGAATGAGCGTACCAACGGATGGAGAGGCAACACTTTGTAGTTTTAATCGATCCGGTGGGACGGGGGAGAAAGACGGAGCACCTGCCGAGCTTTAGGGGGTGAGTTCACGGCGTGCTACGCTGGAGAAAGAAGAGAGACGAAGGAAGCGAGAAACGTAGGAGTTGGAGTGAGAAGGGTTCGTAGAGCGTACGAGAGAGAGAGAGAGAGAGAGAAAGAGGAGGATAGAGAATCGACCGTGAAAGAGGGAAAGTCTCGCTGACATCGGTGAAGGGAAAAGAGACGGCGAGTGAAAGAGGAAGGGAGGATAAGAGAGTTAGACGAAGAGGGAGAGAAAGAGAGGAAGAGAGAGTGTATAGGATGAACGGAAAGAGCGTGTGCAAGGGAGAGGAAAGAGGGAAAAGAGTGAGAGAGTAAACGGAGACCCACATCCTGCCGACTCCTACAACTTCAACCACCAGCTGGCTGTACCTCCTACCTCTCTTCTATATGTGAAAAGCACGTGGTCCCCGTGAGGAAAAAGGACGAGAGTATTCATTCATTTCCCTTCTATATTTTCTGTAAAAGTCCTCCTTCGACCAACGTCCTATTACGTTCGAAGACTGTTGCCTTTCACGCGACAGTACTTTCCCTTTCTATTTGCCTTGATATCTAAGTAAATTTTTGGATCGAATAGGAATGAACGGAGTGTTGTTCTTTTTTCGTTAATTTTATTATCCTCAGATTTTCTTAGTCCGGGATTTTGTCTTGAGATTTGAGATAAGGAAGAGAGTTAAATGTTATCAAATTTCTTTTTCTCTGTTTTTTTTTTTTTTTTTCAATTAATCATAACGATTATGTAATATAAGTTTTACGTACGTTTCGACGTTGAGACCTTGCTGGTTAGAATCTAAATCTAAACGTTAGAGTCAAGATGTAAAATCACGGAGAAATACGTTCGGAGTCGATGTTAGAGAATTTAGGGGACGACGTTAAAACACCGAGGGTGCGTGCAGTGTCATTGGCATCGACGAGGGTGGTTCATCGTTCGAAGGGTTAAAGTGCGAACGTAGTAAAGTTTGCATGTACTGAGTCTCCCAGGGATGTGAAGTTGAAGATCGTTGGACGTTTCCTGTTAATTCCTTTCGAATAGTTTTTACAGAGTTATAATGACATAAACAACTTCGGTGAATGGAGAAACGTGAATCATTAACCATACCTAGTTTCTAAAACTTCGTAAATTTAATCCGATAAAAGTATACAACGTTTTTTTTAAATGACTTGCTCTGTGAGTTATCGTTGTAAGAAATCCATGAGAAATCATTTCAAGAGAAATAATATTCGAATGCACGCAAAGTTAAATAAATTAAAGATACGATAAAATTCGTTTCTTACGCATTCCTCGAGATCGCTGTATCTGTCACAATCACGTAAGAAACAAATTCCTCTCCATTATCTCTCATTTATCATAAAATTATATCCTCGTTTCAAACCGCGAGATGGAAGAGTAACCTATCGAATTATCAAACGTCTTAAATCCAGTAGTGGAAAGAGTTAGGTATCCATCGAGTTTAATCTGCCTTCCAGGCAGAACCAAATGAAATAACTCCGATCTCTCTCGCAAATCATCGATAAAAGACTATCAACCTAAACGAGAAGATTCAATGGTGCTCTCAGGACTTATCATTCTGATAATCCTGAAGTTCCAGAGTATCTTTTGGTTCAAAGAATCTCACTCTGCGTATCGTTTCTTGGTGGCAACGTGTACCGGCGAACTCTTTGGCCCCGTTGAGCTGATTTGCATGACGGTTACGAGCTCGTTCGAGCTCGTGGTGGTTATATTACAGAGATCGAGAGAGGGCTGGGTGGAGGAAAAGGTGGATAGATCGGAGGGAGGAAGAAGAGGGACGAAGGTAGGTCCCTTTCGCGTGTACCACCCTCCTCCGCATCCTCTCTGAACCCTCTGGCCGAGGCTGACGACTCTGGGAGGCAGCTCGGACACTCATAACAATCATAACAACGAGCTCTCGCGAGTAACTCGCGGCCCACCTCCGCGCATAGACCACTCCCATTGGACCGCCTCCACTGCCCCCACCAAGAAAAGTCGGCGTTACCTCAGTGGTGAGGCGGGAGAGTGTCGACGCCGGGTTTGTCTTCCCTCGACTCTACTCGGGGGGCCACTACGCAGCCAGACTGCGAGCCGTGAGGGTAGAGGTCCGGGTATTCGCACCGAGATACACGCGCCGAGCAACGTGCACGTCCGACCACGCCGCTCATTTTCCACTTTGTATCCTCGATTCGGAAGAAGGAAATAACATAATCATTGAAGAAGAAGAAGAAGAAGAAGAAGAGGAAAAAAAAGAAGAGGAAGAAGAAGAAGAAAAAGAAGAGGAAGAGAAAGATCGAAGAGATTGGAAATTGTACTTGCCCGAAGGATCAAAGGATCAACTTTAGAAGAAGAAAACAAGAAGAAAACAGAAGAATAAAAAGAAGAAGAAGGAGAAGGAGAAGAAGAATTTTCTATTCTACGCTGCTACACACTTCTAGACCACTCTTGTATTTTTTCCACGCTGATATCTCTATCTCGTGTGTGTTATCATTCATCGTTTTTATCCTCGAAGAAAACGATTTGTCGGTGACTGATCGGGAAAAGGGTTTACCGGTTGAAATCATTCGTGATTACGGGGTGAAAAGAGCGAGTGCGCGAAGTCGAGAACGAACAGGAGAGCAGGGACGTCCAGGTGGTGCGCGTCCGACGCGTTCTCGACCTATAGAGACGCACGTGGGACGGACCTACGGAACGCGCGAGGAAGAGCAAGAGAGAGAGAGAGAGAGAGAGAGAGAGAAAGAAAGAGAAAGAAAAACAGATATAGAAAAAGAAAAGGATTAGTTAAGAAGATTATAAATAGAACTTGGTGAGTTTTGTGCGGACTGGTGACATCGATCGATTTGTGCTCGGACATTTACTACTTTGGACTCCTCATTATCGATTACTACACTTTTGAAATTAAAGAAACTTGGACTGACAGGTGTGAACAAAGTTTACATAGATTAGGAAGATAACTGTGTAACGCTCGGGACTCAAAGTGAAATCGCGAAGTGACGATAAACTTGAGGATTTTGTTTCCCTCTTCTCTCTCTCTCTCTCTCTCTCTCTCTCTCTCTCTCTCTCTCCCTCTACCTCTTTTTTCCTCTCTCACTCACGCGTTCACAAGTTTAACGAGCGACACCTAATTATCGTTGGCAGTGAGCAATTACGAAGAGCGCGTGACGCCACGACGGGACACGTCAGTGTTTTTCTGCTTCAAAATTATACGCTTTCGTTCAGGACGCACGTCGTCGTCGTTGTCGTCGTCGTCGTCGTAGTCGTCGTCGCCGCCGTCGTCGTCGTCGTCATTGTTGTGGCGATGAGCGAACACGCACGCTGCTGAACAAATAGAATAATTAAAAGCGCATTACGTTTCGCTACGATCGTTCCGTCTCATTATCTTTTTCTTCGAGTTTATCGAAATAAAAAGCCACACCAGTCAAGAGGAAAAGAAAAATTCTTTGAAGAATCGATCGTCTATCTTACTTTATCAAAGTGACTGGTATAAGCTGATTAAACCGCGGTGACTTATCGTATATAGTTGGTCACGTGAGATTGACTAACTCCATCTAACTAATTAGATACCGGTTAATTAAACGTGCCGTTAGAACAGGCTGATGTCACGAGACTTGAAGATTTTCCCGAATCGTTCGTTCCTCGACGTCGGTCTACCACCGACCGCGAGATTCGCGAAGAAGGATTCTACTGATCTTACGAACGCCGTTGAAGGCTCGTGAAGAAGAAAAGGAAAGAAAACGATCTTGCCATATCTCGTGAATTCCAAGGGGAAAGGATCGAATTCCTCTTCGATCGACTTTACCCGCATCGTGGGAGAGATAAATAACGGAGGCTCGTCCAACTCGCGTCAGGACGACGTCCCACGTAGAGCGGTCGCAGCTCAGTTTAGGTGAGTAACTTACTATATATAAATTCCTTTCTATCGATTCCACATATATCTTTCTTAGAAATATTCCTTTATTCGTTAATAAACTAGTCGACTTCTCGGCTACGATATCGTTAAAAATAAATTGGACTTATCGGGGAATTACAAAGTGTTAGTCAATTCCGTTTAATACGATATTACTTAAAATAAAAAATTCTAATGTAACTCGCTGATTAATATCTTAAGAAAGGAATGTACCTGTTCTTTTCCTGGAAAAATTTATAAAAAATCTAATGGGAATATTTAAAAGTTAAAGTTTCTAAGGATTAAAAAAAATAAAAGAGAAACGAAGAAAGAAAGAGAGAGAGAGAGAGAGAGAGAGAGAGAGAGAGAGAGAAAGTAAGAAAGAAAGAAAGAAAGAGAAACAATAAGAGAAAAAGAAATCAAGAGTCGGATAGCAAAAGCCACAATTTTATTTCCCGAACTTTTCTCAATGTTGGCATGGTAGAACGTTAGCGAGAAAGGCTAGCTAGAGAGTGGCGTGGCTCGCGGGCAATAATCGTCGCCCCGATACCATTAAGTTAATCTCGGTAATTAAGAAAGTTACTCTCTCGTTCCTGGTCGAGCAAGCGAGCGAGCAAGTGAGTGAGTGAGTGAGCGAGCGAGCGAGCGAGCGAGCGAGCGAGCGAGCGAGCGAGCGAGCGAGCGAGTGAGTGAGTGAGTAAGTGAATGAGCAACCGAGCGCGGGAATGTTGGTTAGAGAGCGAATGCGAACGCGAGCGCGCAAACGTTAGGTTTGCCGATTCCGCATGCGAGTTGTTTGCCCGCCTTCCCTATTGCTCGTTCGAAGCCACCGATAATTTCCTCAGGGTACTTAGGTGCGTTCTAATAATTAGCACGATAATTATGCACGCCCGCGTGTGTCCACGCGAATGTGACCTGGAAATGCTAATACAACGCAAACCTTGCCTCAGCAAGAGTAGACTCGTGTTATGTATGTATATATGTATGTATGTATATATGTATGTATGTATGTATGTATGTATGTATGTATGTATGTATGTATGTATGTATGTATGTATGTATGTATGTATGTATGTATGTATGTATGTATGTATGTATGTATGTACGTGTACATGTCGTCGCTGATACAAATTTTTTTCTCTTAACCTGAGGAAACATTGATCATTCTAATTATCAGAGGTAGAAGTTTTAGTAGCAATAATAGGAAAGATTGAAGCGATAGGTGTGGCGATATGGAAAGTAGACAGAGTAATTTCGTGTCAATACATGATTTAGAAAATATAGGTATATGTAATTAAACATAGTATCGATCATATGTCTTTCTTTTTTTTTTTGTTATCTTTTTTATTTAACCGTTAGTTACGTTCGAACTGGTAGTAATTTAATCAATCGTACTACTTTTTTGGTTTATGCAACATTTATGTACATTTTTACTGACAAACAACTGTCATAAAAATAATGCGTTAATGTCTTTTCTTAGGGCATTCACATTTACAAAATTCTCTTGATGTTGATTATCAATTACGCTGTAATATTTTTGGAATGACAAGGGTTAATAATAATTGCAGCTCTCAGTGTAACGTTAACGTAACATTCAAAGTAAAAAAGTAAGAACTTTTATTGAAATTAGCAAGTCACTCGTGGAAAAAAGAAAAGAGGAAAAAGAAATATAGTCAAAGTTAGCGTGGAACAGTTTACTTTACAAAGTTTTCTTTTTTTTGTACGCCCGAGGTAGATGGAAACAAACGTGAAAACACCGTTTCGTTGGTGTGCTTACGTCGCTAGACCATGTGACTGGAGAGGTAAACAGGAGCACGTGTTGGCGGCGTGACTAGGAGTGACGGTGTGGGGTGGTTGAGAGAGAGAGAAAGAGAGAGAGAGAGAGAGAGAGAGAGTTGGGAAGGGAGGTTGTCGGGCTTGGTGGATGGAAGGTGGTGTTGGTGAGGGTGGAAAATCAGTGCGAGCAGCAGCCGGAGGGTAGGAGAGTTCTTTGCTTGCCGCCTCGGGACCATGGAGTGTCGGTGAAAAGGGAGACTCGAGGGAAAGAGAGAGAGAGAAAGAGAAAGAGAGAGAGAAAGAGAGAGAGGATGCTGAAAGAGGATGGGTGAAGAAAAGAGAGAACGAAATTCTATCCATCGGAGTAAACAGAGTGAGAGAGAGAAAGAGAGTTAGGGAGGAACAGTGAGGAGAAACGAAGCTCCAGGTTATACGGTTTAGTGGTGGGAGGGATGGTGTGGAGGCAGAGGCGGAAAATTCCGAAGGAAGAGGTCGACTGCGATATCGTTGGGGTTGGAGCTCCGGAATTAGTGTGTAAGAAATCAACGAACTTTCTACCCTATCCCTTTCCTACACTATTCTCTTCGTTAGAAACTCGAGACTTAATGAATCCATTTCCGTTAATGTAAGTAGTCCATTTTTTATATACTTGTTTTTGTGATAAACATTATAGAATTTTGTTTCTTTCTTTTTTTTCTCTCGAAACGCTTAACAAAAGTCACTTCATTTCGAGCAACTTTCCATCATTTTTTCATACTTAGAGTTCAAGTTAGATTTACCTTTTGAAGTATTCTTTTTTTCTTTTATTGTATCTATCAATTCTTCGATTTACAAGAGGATATTTTATTTCGTGCGTATCGAGTATAAGAAGATGACGAAATAGCATAGACATTGCATCACCTCGTTACTCTTAAATCCAACCAACTTTCTCGATTCCTTTCTCCTCCCTTTTTCGTTGCTCTTCCCCATTCTCCGTTCAAGTCCGTTGAGACTCTCCCGCTTCCAGCCCGAGTCGCTTTTAATCCGATTCAACCCCCTCGACCGACGATACGCCGCACGATAACATACCGTTCGACGATTTACCCACTTTTCAGATCGTTTCTCAGTTACCGTAATTCACTTCAAATTCTTTTCATTGAGTTTCATCGTTGTTGAAGTTTTAAGTCGTTGCCGTTGATATTAAGTAATTTTTAAAAATTACTTTTATCATCATTAACGATTCCTATTCATTTCTTTTTTATTCTTTGGATTCACTTTTATTCTCCATAGCCTTTTCCTTTTCCTTTTAGTTAGAATATAACGAAAAAAAAAAAGACGAAGAAACGATATAAAAGATCCCCTTTTTTCGCTTTGGAATATTTTTCTCATCGGCGTTCGAGTCTAACGACAATTGGACGAAACGCTTGGCCCCATAGAGGGCGAGGCGATGCGTGCGGTATCATTAATTCTAATAATTCATAAAGAAGCACGCACGTGCGTAACGCGCGCGCACGGAAGGGAGAGACTTTCCGCTTGAGTCGAGGGTGGACGGACGAGGAGAGTGATGCTTCGTCACGAATGTTTTTGTACGCACGATGCCTCTAATAGACCTAATTTGCGTGTAAAAGCACTCGCAAGATTTTCGTGCTTCGCCGCACCATCGAGGAGCGCTACCATTCTTTTCGTCCTTCTGTTTTTTTTTTCCTTCGTAGGAAAAAAAAAAAGAGAAAAGAATCATACACGTTTATCCATCATTCATCGATGATTATCGTTTAGAAATCATTCGAGAAAGATTTATCTCTTTGAAGGGCATTATTTCTTCTTTTTTTCACGCTTATTAATCTCCCTGCTATCCAAATCGTCATGTTGAAAATTAGAGCATTGCTGCAACGAGTGATACTTTAATCGTCGCAATTTTGTTAAGTTCATTCAGCAAAAGTTTTTTCAAATACTAGAGTATCTTATACGTCGTATTGAAATCGTTATGAAAACTCGCCGTCGTTCGATCCCATTGCGAATAATGAAGAAATAAAAAAAAGAAAGAAGAAGAAATAGGAAAAGAGAAGGGTCCGATGAACCGAAGAATGAAGTGAGAGAAAGAGAGAGAGAGAGAGAGAGAGAGAGGAGAGGGTAAAGACGCATAAGATTTTGGGCCAGATGTTAATTCTGACGACTCAGCATGAGCCGCGAAGGCGGTTTTAGTACGTAAATACATCTTCAGCGGGGGGGCACCCATTATAATGGGCATGTGCGGTTAAGGTTCTATTTGTGGTAATTCGGAGTTTAATGCACTCACGCTCTGATTTAGCCGACGGCCTGACACTTTTTTGTCCCCCTGGTAAGCGAAGCCCCAACGACGCCGGCGCCGTAAAACATGAAATATTCTTCCTGCGTCGAGGCGTACGATGCCGAACATACTCCATACTCCTCGTTTCGCCTAAGCGCTCCTTAAGATCGCCTTGCGTACTCGATATATCATATTCACCATTTCGTACTTGAACGAAAGCGTAAATTCGACGTATTATAGCCGACATCTCTTCTAGTGGTATGTACATATGTAGATACACGCGTAAATAGAAATGAATTTTTTGAGGAAAATGTCTGATCTCTTGATAGAATTCGAAGTAGTGTGATCGGCCATTTTTCTTTTGATTTGAAATATTTACGATTTAAGCTATGGATTGATAGGATACCTAAATAGATTTGAATAGATCGTATGATAATCGACTATTTTATTCTTTCGAGTTGAAATATTTAAGATTTCAAATATTCATATGAAGTATAGTCACGAGAATATTTGTTGGGAAGCAGCTTATCGTATATTTCATCCAAGTATCAATATAGTATAATACTTCGATAAATCATTGGATTTCTCTTTAATCTTGTCAAACCTCTTGATATATCTAATTATAACAAAAAATTTTTAATGTTCAAAAAAGTAATACGATTGGGTAATATTTGTATAGGAAAAAAAAGTAATGGTCACCGGACATGGATAATTAATTTGAATTAATATAAATTCGATACAGCGTATGAAAGATGCAACTTATAAAAGCTAAGAGATCTTCCTTAGAAAATCATAAATTTAGATCATACGATTGACACGTTTGACGTACTCCTACACGCGGCATGATGCAGAGGAATCAACTTGACGGAAAGGGTTCTAGGGATTCTAAGAGGAAACGTTCGTACAGTTGCATTAACGTAGGCCGCTGTTCGGTTTAATCCTTGCGTTTCGTGACTCGGGGCGAAGCCCTTCGGATTTCTGACAGAATGGTATCGCACGAAAGGACCATTACCCCCCCTTCTCTCTCTCTCTCTCTCTCTTTCCATCTCTGTGTGTGGTGCTGTGGTGCTGGCACTTAACCGATACACGCTTACACCATAGTAATACACTAAGGTACTCGTCCGAGTAATACATGCAACGTATTTGCCGCGTGAGTCGTTTCTTCTTCGTTTATTTTTTTCTTCTCTCTTTTCTCTTCTTCTTCTTCTCCTTCTTCTTCTTCTTCTTCTTCTTGGTCTGTTCGAACATTAATACACGCGGCGCCACAAAGACGCGATTATGCTCTGCCATTAGAGTGCTCGATTGATTACGGGATCGTGAAAAAGGACCAGCCGGGACAATGTCGCGATGGGCGGTTGCCAACTGGTCCCGCTGGGATCGCTTTATTGGCCGTGTTTCAAGTAGGAGGGTTACCCATGCTACTACTAGCTTCTACGAATACTACTGCTACTACTACTACTACTACTACTACTACTACTACTACTACACTACTCTACTACTGCTACTAGTACCACCACCACTACCACTACTTCTCCCTTCTCTCTTTCACTTCTGCATCCGTCTTACGAAGACTCCTTGCAGTCTCCCTTGAGAATGCTTCTGTCCAGCACCTTCTAATCCCATTTTCTCGCGTTAGATAGAATCGATATTGGGTATGAATGACTTTTTTTCTTTCCGACGAGTGCCTAAAAATTTGGCGGATATACCGTTGCTACGTTTTCGTACGGGTATTCCTACTACATATATTCTTTTTTGTCTTTTACTTCTCCGTTAATCTTCGCGTTGAATTTTCCTTCGAGAATTCGCCCACCTCAAACATCATCTAGTCCCATATTTTATCGCTTTAAATGAAATCGTTCTCAAGTATCAAATTTCTGTTTTTCCCGGCTGTCTAAAAATTCATTGCTATAACCAAGAGAATTCGTCTGGGTGGGAAACGTTGCATTAACGACGAACGGTTAAGAAGAAACGGCCGGTCGTTCGTTCGGCCGTTTACGAAGCAGCCATATGGCGATTATCCGCGAGTAAGATATTTATAGTTTTCCCTTATCCCCACCTTAGAGAGAGAAGAACGTTCACCGTGGTCCAGATAGTCTTCGTCTTTGAGAAGAACGTACAGCCGAGACTTGATTTGCTTCGAACCAAAAATTTTCAAAGTAGGCTTCGCTGTTTTAGAAATCAACCTCATAAATCGTACCTCTCTACTTCGAGTGAAGGAGAAGGAGCTTCGGCTAAGGTGGTTTATGCACACCTATAGCCTCGAGCGTCTTCCTAGCATTTAAGAGACTGAGAGAGAGAGAGAGAGAGAGAAAGAAAGAGAATGAGAGAGAATGAGAGAGAGAGAGATAGTAGGTGAGAATGCTAAAGGAGGAAAAGAGAGAAGGAGATACTACGCAGAAACTAGCTGCTGCTGGCCAGAGGCGTATGGTTGTTTCTAAACCCACCTTATCTACCAGCCCCTATAATAAGCCGCGATTTGAGATCATATATCCCCTGTGCGTTTCCATCCGCGTACGTTCGCTCGCGAGAGCTCACACACATGTTCGAAAAGACGCATACTATACGTGAACGAGATGAGGGAGGGAGAGATAGAGAGAAGGAGAGAGAGAGAGAGAGAGACAGAAACTACGCGCTTATACAAGCTTCGTCTCGTACCAACAAGGTTCGAACTCTCTCCATCTCTCTCTCTCTCTCTCTCTCTCTCTCTCTCTCTCTCTCTCTCTCTCTCTCTCTCTCTCTCTCTGTCTACCCACAATTCCCGAGCGCGTTATAGGCC
The DNA here is from genome assembly GCF_905475345.1 of Vespula vulgaris. NCBI lineage: Eukaryota > Metazoa > Arthropoda > Insecta > Hymenoptera > Vespidae > Vespula > Vespula vulgaris. The sequence continues at coordinate 3,083,871 of NC_066601.1, read as the reverse complement.
ACAGAGCGCTTGCAATTACAAGCTGGTCAACATATAATTATCCCCAATGACCATAAATTACCGGATTTTTATGCGCAACATTCTTAATTACCCTTTGAATTAACATCAATCAACCCCCTTAATTGCACGCTGCTGCTGCTGTTGCTGCTGCTGCCGTTGGTACGCCGATGATGCGTCTCCGACGATCATCCTCCTCGCCCTCCACCACCATCACCACCTTCTCCTCCTTCTCGTCCTCCTCCTCCTCCTCCTCCTCTTCTCCGACGTCGTATGTCCTCGAAGCAAAACGATTCTGCTGGGATATAGCGATAATACGAAAACATAATCTCCCCCTGGAGGCTTGTGACGTGATATTGAAAAGAGAGGGTGATGAATAAGGTAAAAGAAACTCTCGAGGGCTTTCATGGACTCTGATTTAAGATATATAATTTTTTTCCGATCTCGATGAAAAATCTCGTCTTGCGATATCCTTCTTTTTTATTTCTCCTTTTTCTTTTTATTCTTTCTTTTCTCTTTTTCTTTTTTTCTTTTTTTTTTTTTTTTTGCTAACAAGTTCGAAAGAAATATCAGCGCGATGTTTTATTTAATTTGACAAGAATGCAGCGTAACTCTATTTAATAATAAATTCCGATCATGTTGACTAGATCTTCAATGTTTCTTAATTGCACTATTAACTTATTATCACAATATGGACTATATCAGTCATCTTAATAATTCCTATGGATTTCCAATGTATATATTTTTCTTTCTGTTTGATAACGCTAACCATGTTACCCATATTACTTCCAATATTTCATTAATCATATATAATCGCGGATAATAACTTGTATAATTTTTTATAAGCGGACACGCGAAGGAGCTCGTTATTATAAGCTTGATATTGAAGACAACCAGTCTAACCGAGCATAGAACCACAACGGGTTAATTACCGTCATCTCTTTTAGAACGTTCTACCGGCAATTATTAGTAGAGAAGACGCGTAGAATAAGAGAAGGAAGGGGCAGTTGGAATTCTTCTTTGTATATCGAGGTAACTAGGTATCCCAGTTGATTTGGATGCTGAAACGTGTTTTCAAGAAATAGAAAAAGGTAACTCTAAACGGGGATATAGCAAAATAGCATAGGGGAGGTTGCGAGGAGCTTAATGATTCGTTGGGAAAAAATACGTGAATTAAATTTAACGATGATTAATCCATTCGTGAATTCGTGACCGTAAAAAGAGAAAGAGAGAAAGGAAGAGAGAAAGAAAGAAAGAAAGAAAGAAAGAAAGAAAGAAAGAAAGAAAGATAGATAGATAGAAAGAGAAAAAGATAAAGGGATAGGGTTCTTCAGAATTCTTGGCGTTAACGGAACGTAGTAATTATGAAAGTTAAAGCCGAGGCTATGTCCGACCGATCACGCTATAATTTTTTCGATTTCTTTGTCCAGACTTAAGATCTTTCCTTCCCCTCTTTTCGTCTAACCCTCTCATTCCTTTTCTCTGTCTTTCTGTCCCTCTCTCTCTCTCTCTCTCTCTCTCTCTCTCTCTCTCTCTCTCTCTCTGTCTTTCTTTTTCTCTCATTCTCTTCTACTCGATCCAAACAAGAGAACGCTCGCGATAGGCTAATGAAACTGCACTCTCATTAAAGTACCCAGATCAACGATACTAATTGGCTAGCTTTCGGAATACCCACCATTATCCTCAGGACGCGATATAATAATCACCGCGGAATTCGATTTGGACAGGCAGTGGTTAAAGCGTCTAGTAATTTCACGGGCGCGACCCTAGAGCGATTAATACGAATCCAACGGAAATTAGCAAGCAAGCAAGCAAGCAAGCAAGCAAGCACAGAGAAAGAAAGGGGAAAAAAGAAAAGAAGAAAAAAGAAAGGGCAAAATTAGAACCGCAAGAGATGCAGCGAGCTATGGAGAAAGAAGCTAGAACCGACTCGAATAAAATCAACCGTTCGTTGAATCGGACTGGAACCGTACGAAATATTGTTGGAGAAAACGTAAGGCAAGAATGCTTTTTCCATCGTACTCGAGGAGGAACCAGTCGACGGTTCGGTCTTTTCATCGCACAAAGTGTAGATACAGTGAAATCGGCTTGCTTTGACCAACGATAGCTCGTTATCCGCGTCGCGGGCCACTCGTAAGAGGAACTTATTGTCGGCATCGACCGGTCTCCCTATTTCTCTACCAGTAACGAACAACGACTACGATGCTACGAGGTAAACGCTAAAAAGTTGTCATTGTCTTGAAACCCTTGCCTCGAATATGTATTTTTACCAGGGTCCGTTATAAAAATCCCCTTTTTGCTTCAATATAAAGTAATCCCGGAAGAAGAGGTGGAGAAAAGAGAGGAAGATTGGGGTTCATGGGTTGAAGGAGCTAGAGAAGGAGGAAGAGGAAAAGGAGAAGGTGGGAGGAAGGGAGGGAGAGGGAACGAGCATTCTCTCACCCTTTGATAATAATTTGTCCGTGGTAACCGGTTGGTTTCCTTCGCGTCCTTCTCGCTCGAAGCTTCCGCTCGATGATCCATCCAGCCGTTCGTCATAGGCGTCCGCGTTCATGGTTTAAAAAGTAAAGCGCTGGACTTGGGCCAGAGCAAAAATAGAAGCAGATGTTAGTTGCGTTCGAGGAGATGATGATGATGATGAAGAAGAAGAAGAAGAAGAAGAAGAAGAAGGAGGAGGTGGAGAAGAAGAAGAAGAGGAAGGGGAAGGATATAAGACGATGCTATACGTCGACTCCTATGGTAGCTCCGATGGATCAGGGAGAAAGAGAAGGCAGAAACTCTGGAAAGAGAGAAAGAGAGAGAGAAGTTCCGATCCAGACGGCACAGTGATTTCATTGCCCTTGAATTCTTACTAACAGAGCGCTTAGATAAAAATAATTACCCGGATAAATGCGAGATGCCTGTAGGCACCGTGTTACCGAGCAATTTTATTCTCGATTCTCCTCCTCTTCATCCTTCTCCTCCTTCTCCTTCCACTCCTCCACCCTCTCCAACCCCTTTTCGTTTCGTCTCCCACTCCTACACTCTACGAGCTTTCTGGCCCGACCAAATGTTTTTGCTTTGAAGTCGGAAGATGAACGAGCTGCTTCTAATTTCCAGCGTCTGCATTCTTAACAGCTGCACGCTCGGCAGTTCGATACGGCCTCTAGCGCGGACTCCTCTCGTGCTTAATTAGTATCGTCGTGTTTACGCAAGTCCTCCTTTTGTCGTCGAGATCGTCGAGAAAGAGCGAACCGTTGTACTCGTCGAAATTGTTTTGAGGATTTTTTTAGGACGTCCAGTTGACTCTAGAAAGATTTTCCTTATTTGGTTGAGTATTTCGCTTTTTTCCCTGTTTCTTTTCTTTTTCTTCTTTTTTTTTTTAACGGGTCAAATATATTTATTAAATACAACATCTTATTCAGTTTAGCTTCTCTAGAGCCTTCGAAATTGTAATAATTAGAAATGTATTTAATAGAGAATCTAGAGAAAGGTGAATGCCTGTTAAATAAGATTCCATTGTGAGTTTCGCAAAATACACATTACGTTCGGTCGATCGTAACGAAACGACTAGAACAACGCGTTGTATTATCGCTTGACTAACGTTATTCATTATCGGTTATGGCCATTTTACGCAAATGAATCATCATCGGCATATCATATATCAACACGCAGTTAGGTATTGTAGCCAGGAATCTCGTTACTCCGGGCGTAATTGTTGGAACGGCCAGCATCATGCTAGATCATTATTACTTTCTATTACAAGAATTGTCCATTAAGCAATATCCTTGTACGCAGTTTATTTTTCTTTTTTTGTAATATTTTCCTTGAACACGTACAATTCAAAGTTCGTAATGTTTGCAGACGGAACAGGATCGTATTAATTTTTTTTTTATTAATTTAGCATAAATCAAAAGTACTTGCCTAACAGTTTCAAACTCGATAAGTGGATGTAAGAAAGAGACTGATAATCGAAGTCGAATCTCTCTCTTTCTCCCTCTGTCTCTCTCTCTCCCCCCTCTCTCTCTTGCTCTCTGTCTTTATAGAGTGATCGAATCTTGGACACGAAACTCTGGAAAGCGAGTTATTATGGAATTGCGTTTCTAGTGAGGGATGAGAGTGGGGGTTAAGAGGAGCGGAGGAGTGAGGGTTTAGCTCGGAGAGCGTGTATTGCGGCGTACGTACGCTATTAGATCGGTCCTCAGAGAGTTTTGGTCGATTTGCAGATTACGAGTCCCCGGCATGCAAGGCTGACATGGCGGAGGGTTCGGCCGAGGAGGAACAGAGCAGTACCGCTGCGCCCGCTTCCCCTCCAGCTGATCTTCGCACTCTGAACACCCAATTGTCGCCGCCTTATCACCATCAACCCCATCTCCAGCCACCGCGTCTTCAGCATTTGCAGCATCCCAACATGTTGGCCACCGCCGTACCGCCTAGGCACAGCCACAGCATGCTGTCTCATCAGGTGAAAACGGAAGCCGAGTTGGACGCGTCGTACGACGTGCCATTGAATCTCAAGAGCGAGGTAAGCTTCGACGAATCGACTACTAAACTATCGACGTTATTAGTTTAACAGGAGGCCAGCATATACGATCGAAGAAGGATCGAGAGATCGAGCTTCGTGTTCGAGTTTATTTCGTTCCCTTTCGTAAGTTCGAACGTTCGAGCTTCTGCTAGGTTCCGTTCATAGTACCAGTGGCTTATAGTTATTAATTGTAATAGAGAGAGAGAAGTGTCGACGAAGTAACCAGCGAGCATAACTTTGTTACTAGCTGAATATACGGGCACTTGCTAGAAGATACACCATTTGTTCAACAGTTATTGTCACTCACTTGTATTTATTTTCGATTACTCTGAATAACTTGATTATGTTTTGAGTACTGATAATGCTAATACTCTAGTGTTTCAATGAACACATCATTAGTATTTAATAGCCGTGTAACATATTCCATAATTAAGGTCGATAATAGGTCTAATTATCGGATACATTGAAATTCAGAATTATGATCATTATCAAACACGTTCGACATTTCCGGTGTGGATACTTTCGTCTTTTATCGATGCCAAACTAATCAAGACGTTGATCACGATCATCTTCGAGTTTTTTCTGCGTTTCCTTTTTCTTTTTCTTCTTTTTTCTTTTTTCTTTTTTTCTTTTTTCATACACTTTGAAAGGTCTCTTAATTCATAAGAACGTTTCAATAGTATTTAGTATACTTTGAATCGTCGTCGTAGCGATCGGCATAGTCGTTAGCAACGGTTTTGTGTGTCAATGACAAGCAATTGGCCGGTTAAGTAGACGACGTCGTCCAGCGTCCCAACCTAAATCGGCCGATGATCTCTCCCTGACCTGTATATAATTAACGTACAAAATAAAGCGTGTCGAATGAATTCTATCAGTGAACAAGGGGTCAACGAACGGCTCATTCCTTTCACGGTTATTACGCAATAACTTTTGTATTTTAAATTGTCCTTGTAATTTGTATAAACGTATAATAACAACGATAATATATCCTCAATGTTAATTGCTAGTTACGATTTGTCAAGAATACGATTTGAATTAATTAGAAAATTAAAGTCGAGGAATTTATTTTTCATTTCCTTTTTATGTCGTATATACATATATCATAGGTATACATAGTCTTTTTTTTCGTATTTCATTAAAGAAAATATAATAATTAGGAGGTGGAAAGATGAAAATCATGGTGCTCCCGTTAGAATGGCAAAAGTCGTGAGAAAATCGAAGACTCAGAATGTCAAAGTTTCTAACGGCCCGCGGCATCATCGTCGTCGTCGTCGTCGTTGTTGTCGTTGTCGTTGTTGTCGTTGTCGTCGTCGTGTTGTTGTCGATGGTGGCAGTCGACGTCGATGGCGGCAGTGGTGGTGACGGTGGCGGCGGCAGCGGCGGTATGCAACTTCTCCTATGCGTCTACAAGACATTTGCTTAAGCGTTATGTGAAAGACTTCCGCGTTCCAACCGGCGGAGTAGTCTAATCACTGCCGGCACACAACTCTCGACCGAAGAGCTTGCTCTCGATTATCGGTGGCCTATCACCCTAGATCGGTCTTTTGAAAATCAATTCCGCTTTGATAGAGAGAGAGAGAGAGGGAGAGGGAGGGAGAGAGAGAGAGAGAAATGGAGAGAGGGACAGAGAGAGAGAGAGAGAGAATGGATTTTTATGGTTATCGGGGAATGTGAAAACTTCGATAAAATGTGACCATCGTTTTTCTCTTAAACTTAATATATATATGTACGTATGTACATATGTATGTATATATTTTTTATCTTTATTAGCATCACAATATTTTTACTTTACAGTAAATACTACTTAATGATTTGATAATATCAGCCTGATCCAATAATAAAATTGGATATTTTTGATGAAATTATATCATATAAAATATTTGATAGAATATTTTTTGGAATTAATCGAACAGAAATCGTTGATTTATTTTATTTCATTAACGTTTCACTTATGTTCGAATAGAAATGTTTTTAGTTAAGGAAAACTTTTCTTTCTTTCTTTTTTATTCCATCGATTACTAGTAATGGTTCGAACTATATAATGAGATTCTGAAAGTTTTAATATTATAAGCACCTAGACTAATAAAGGTTACACGATCACTATGCAAATAATTCCATATCCACATAACTTTAAACATAATTCCTCGATCTTACGATAGCAAATTTCTCTCGAAGTGAAAACTATCCTATTAAATAAATCGTAGAACGTTCGTAGAGTTACGTAAAGGCAAATGAGTTCGAGGATCGTTAGACCGTATAAAGTAACAAATACGTTGTCCGAATTGACGGAATTTTACCGATTTTATGGCATCTCGGTGTTAAAAAAAAAGAAAAAAAAATGTTTGCAAACTTTTCTAAATTTACGTAACAAAGAGTTCGCGTTGAAAAACAAGATGAAATGAAATAATATGCCGAGGGTACACGCCTTAATTAATAGTTAGTTTATTTATATCGAATGAGATCGTCCGAGAGGTCTTCTCTCTCTCTCTCTTTCTCTCTCTCTTTTTTTTTTTTATTAGGCATACCGATCGGCTTTTATTCGTTAATCTCGTGGACGATTCGTTGTCGTTTCGACAATGCACAACAATGATGCCAATTAACCTACAAAAGAGAATAATACCGATACTAGGCAGCTCGTTCGTCCGTTCGTTCGTTCGTTCATTCGTTGCTTCTTTCCTACGATTAGAAAGAGAAAGGGAGAAAGAGAGAAAGAGAAAAAGAGAGAAAGAAAGAGAGAGAGAGAGAGAGGGAATCTCGAAAACAGCAGTCTCATCCGTTAGTCCGTTGTCCCTGTCCATCCATTACACTATTATCCCCTCGGCAAACCTCACTCACACTCATACGATCGTGATCCACACATGGATATATGTGGATTCAGGGATACTTATACGCATAGAATCCATCCAGGACTTTGCCACGCATCGGACTTAATGCCCTCGTCCACTCGTTCACTTGCTCTATCTCGAAAGATGAAGAGGAAGAACGTTAGCAACGTGGCTGCAATCTATGAGTAAAGGAAGGGAGAATATTTCATAGTGAAAAGCAGCCTTTCAGAAAAGTCTAGTCGCCTTTTGTTAGCCACCAGGAAAGAAGCTAGCTAACGGATACTGCGTTAGCGGCATTCTGGTTTGTGTACACACCGGTGATAACAACTACTTCTCTCTTTATGGTTCGATCGAAAAAGTTTTATTGAGGAAAGGGTCGGATTGATCAGAATGCGAAAAATGTCTTATCCAGGAATTCCAATTATTCGAGATTTGTGAATATCCATCAATTATAGATCGAGAACTATCTCTATTTTCTATTCCAGATTTGATAAAAGAGATTATATGTATATATAATCGATAATTATTAAGATAACAGTTTCGATACAAATTGCAAGAAATAAATGATCAAGATGGATACACGTAAATTTCGGTCCAATAACTTATGAAGACGTCACCGTTATGCAATCGGACGGATTGAAGTGTCAAATTTTCTTACAGCAACCAAGACATCTTCTTAGCAAATCTGGTGATCGGATGACTCTCGAAAGACAGTTTAGTTCTCGTTCTCTTCTTGATCGTGCCAAGAAAGGTGAGGATTCGTCATAAGTGTCTTTTCACATCGTCTCTTCGAATTTTGCATCGAAAGCAGTCTCTTTGGAAACTTTGGCGAGATTGGTATCTCAAATTTCTTGCTTCTTCATCATGGAAAGAGAAAGAGAGAGAGAGAGAGAGAGAGAGAAAGAGAAATAAAAAAAGAAAAAGTAGAGAAAGAGAGAAGGCATACATCTTTGGCAAGTTCTCAAAGGCCTACAGGCATGTTTCTCTCTCTTTCTCTCTTTCTCTTTTAAACGCACAAATGCGTCTGTCAAGAAGAAGTGATCGAAAGCAAAACCATTTTAAAGTTGGTCAAAAAGCTTGCATAAAGTCTAGTCAGTCGCGGTTCGCGTATCTCATTACTTGATCCTCTGTTTCGTGGCTACTCGATTGCGTTTCGATCGGATTTCACAATTATGATTAATATTACCAGTGGTGAACGCTAGGGTTCGCGGTCTCGATTTAAATATCTCTTCCTCTCGGTCTATATCTCCGATAGCCCACGGATAGGAAACTAAAGCAGAACAAAACCAGTTGTGAGATATAGAGGATAATTAATTCAAATACGGTTACTGTTATGTATTTTAGTAGAATTAGCGTTTGCTGTATTTTCCTACGACCCAAGTAACAATATATTATTGTCTTTTCGATATCTTTGTTCTTTTATTTATTTCTTTCCTTTTAAATATCGTTAAAACATAGACACATTCTATTTTTGACAATGTAATATCTACATGTATATACGTACGTATGTACGTACATATATATAAATTTTGCCTTTTAAATTATCTACAACTATGTACTTACATAATAGTTATAATCTCGTGTGTTTGCCAGAAAGATGGGAAATAATTGATACCAACTATCTTTTATCCAACGTAATCTCGCTGATTCATCGATTTCATTATATAGGGATCCGTGCGTTATTGAGGAAGACATAAAAAATTTTCTCAATTCTCTCGCGATCCCATCCGATTCGGATAAGAGACGCATGACTGCTACTAAATCATTACGGGTACCTATAAACGTATCGAGAAAAAAATCTCATTTCTCGAACGCATACTTTACGTAGTATGACCGATCGGACAGGAAAGAAACGTCGATCGGCAGTTTAAAGCTAATCCGTCGACACCTTTCGATCGATTCCATTGGCACTTGCATTCCATCAAAATCATAATTGCAGGTTCGCGAATTGATATTCGAACGATTTTATAAATCGCGTAAATCGGTTGGATAGAGGTAATACTTGGGAGCTGGTCGAAAGGTTGGCCAATAAAATTGACAGGCGATCGTTCATAAAAAGCAAAGAAACGGTCGAAGCAATGGAAGGGAGGGAGGAGAAGTAAAGGATGAAAGAGAAAGAGAAGATATATATATATTATATATATTATATATATATTATATATATATCATTCTTTCTCTCTTCCCCGTTCTTCATAGCAATCGTCCTATACCTCTTTGCCTCTCATGCCTGTTCCCTCCCCCAACCCATAGTCAGGAATCGTATTTGCAGAGTGATGGAATGTTTATCAATAGATTAATCTACGAGATCGTCAGGCGGCTTCGCACAATCGCGTACCGGGTCCTCGATTGCGATTAAACATAAAAGTATCATTTCAATCTGCCTCACCTCCCTCCCTCCTTTCCTCCCTCTCTATCTGCCTCCCTCCCACCTATTGGCCCCTCCCCAGCTACCAGCCCTCTCTCTCTCTCTCTCTCCCTCCAACTATACCCCGTCGTGGTATATCGTAGCCGCCACCGTCGCCGAGGCCGACGTCGTCGTACATTCTAGCATGTATAACGCGCCCGTACATTCGATAGATCGGGCATTTTTTCCATTAGATTGGAACTTGATTAAATTGAAAATCTGTCAATTTAGGAAAAAGCATCCGGACGGTTTATATTGACGGTGGACATTATACGCGGCCGCGCTACGGCCAACCAGTCGGTGAATTCGTACTGCCTGACAACTACGCGTGCCGTTGGTAGATAACCCATCGTCGATCCTCTCCGAATCTCTCTCCCTCCCCCTCCCCCCACCTCTCTCTCTTTCTCCCTCTCTCGCTTCTTTTCGGTGTGTAGGATGGACTGTTTACTCTCTTCGCTTTCTCTTTTTTTCTTTCTTTGTTTTTAAACCTCTTCCCAACCTTTACCCTTTCTCTCCTCTCTCTTTCTTTGTCTCTCTCTCTCTCTTTCTCTCTCGTGCAACCACGAACGAACGACCGTCGCACTGCATCCCTTGTAAAAATTAATTGCCCGGATCTCTTTGAGATAGCGACGTACTCGTCGTTTGTCGATATTGCGAATTTCCGCGAGAATAGCGGACGAAGCTGATTCCGTACGATGATGCTGGTCGAGGTACGTCCGCGGGGGAAAATTAGGATCAATGCTTTCGATTTATTGAGAACCAAGTTATTATGATTTTGAAGTTTATTAAATAGTTTCTCCGTGAAAATTCTTATTATTTATCATGATGTAGAGTATAAATTATAATCCGTTAAAAAGTTTAAGGGGAAAAAGTATTCCGATATTGAGGGAATATAATTGTCTTAATTTTATTTAATATACTGGCCGAGGACTTTAAACTTATTAAACTTAAATTAATACACTTAACTCTCATATTTCTCTTATATTAATTTTAATTACTTATAATTTTATATCGATAAAAATCGACGGTAAAATTGGTTTCTTACGTCATTTTAATAAAGGATTTTTTTTTCTGTTCTTAATGAACTCATGTACGTAAGTATACCTACCTATATCGTACGCGTAATTTAATAACAGCGTATCATCTATTTTAGCATTATCGGTCATAGGTTCGTTCGTGCGCATGTGCAAGTTCCACGTCGGTGTAGGCGGTCGGTACTAATTTAACCACAGGTCGTTCCTTAACTAGATTCTTAGAATCCATTTGGAAAACACTGATTAAAGCTCTGTTCTTGCGACGCGATCCAACGATGCTCTCTATGAGCGATCAATCAATTACACGACTCGTGTACTCTCTAAACGCTGTCGTGAGAAACTACATCGCCGGATGTTACAGACGATGTGTTTCCTTTTCTCAAGTATACCATGAAATTAGATGAAATTAGATAAACTAACGAGGTCGATAGAAGAAAGTTTATAACTTTCGTTATCGTACGAAGAAAAATGTTACATTGTGTTACAACTTTATTTTGTAAAATTACAAATTTTATTTTGTAAAAACAAACTTCTCTATTCATTAATCTAATTAGTATAAGTATGGTTAAATAGCAAGATAGTAAATCGAGTAACATGTGTTGTTGATTAGCTCGTCAGTAACTTTAAAGTTGTATAGTTTAGACTACTGCTTTCATCGTGCGGTTGATTGTCATGTCTAACATTAGATTTAGTAACCTATCAATTTGACAAATTTCAGATTTCACGTTTAATCTTGCAAGAGTCATAAATATTACTTTTCTCAAGCAATTTACGTTGATTCATATCGTTGCAATGATACAAACACTTATCCCAACTCGGTTCCCTAATAAGTAATTGACTTAGAATTAAATGAACTAACGTTAAAACGAAAGAGAAAAAAATATATATATATATTTCAATGTATCTGTCAATTTGACGTAAATCAGTAAAAGTAAGTATACAAGGAACGTCCATAAATCTAATCTTAAATACGTATAAACATTTCTAATAGATAATCATACATTTTCATATATGATAATATTATTTTATCGTTGGTACTTCATTCTTGAAACATTTCGAAATGTCGAATCGATCATGTAAACGTATTTGAATGATACAAAATAAATTGTTGAAATCGATCGAAGAATCGTTAAATACGAGAATCGGAGTATCGAGTCGCTTATTACTCGAGCCATTTGGATAATCATGGAGGTATATCGTGGTGGGTACTATAATGCTCTGATTCGATAAGCCGCCGTCGAAACGGCGAATATATTTAATTGAAAATTGCATGTTCGGCTAACGATAACGCCTCTGGAAGAAACTCTCCCGTCTCGTGCCGCCGTTATTAAGAGTAATTTAAGGACGTCGAATGGATTGGCCAGTTCTCGCGATAACACTCGGCCAGCACTATGTTAATGCACTTTCTCGATCGGCCATTCCGTTAATGAGCAGCCTTAAATGATGTCTCGTCGTGAGAAATGCGTGTGGGCGAAACGTTAGCGCGGCAAGGTGCGAGATTGTAAATTATAAGAAGATATCTTTATCGTTATCCTCTCTTTGTATTTTTTTTTGTTTCTTTTTTTTTATAAATATACGAATCTCATTCGACGCGATTCATAATGACCGATATCTAAAATTGTAAACATATATATATCTAAATTTTTTTCTTAATCTCGTTTCACGTTTCACGACGTAAAATTAAGTGTTACGTAGATTTACGGCATACCGTGAAATACTCTAAGTTTTCTTTGTACTCTAAGCTTCGCATAGTAGGTAACTTCATTCTTCTTCCTTCTTCTTTTCTTTGCGAATTAATCTCATAAAGTACCGAGATAAATAATTAGAAATTTATTCACAATAGTCGAAAGTATACCGAGTACATCGTTTTCTAATCTCTACAATGAAATTTGCTCAGAGCCAAGGACTTTGCAGTATTCGTGATTAAAGACGATCGCGAGTCAGCAAGCAGTGCGGATAAGTCGAGAGTAGGAAAGGGACGAGGAGAGAAGAGGAGAGTGGTAGTGTGGTAGTGATAGCGAAGGGGATGGTGGTAGAGAGTAAGAGGGGTTTGGTCGCGGGGGAGGCGTAATCGCGTACCACGGCGTAGCTTTTAAAGTAGGAAACTCTCCGGAAACTACTGGTCACACGGTACGGAGTAACTCCCCGTCGGTGCCAAATAACAATGTTGAATCTCATAAACAAGGAGACAAGACAAATACCCGCTGGCCAGTGGTCGCAGGGCGCGGAGTGGACAGAGAGTCCGTTCCACCACCCCCACCCTATCCCAACCACCCTCTCCGGAGATGGGAGATTCTGCTGGTAATTTCACGGTGTCTTGCATCCCTGAGCCACCCACTTTAGACCACCCCTTCGATCCTACGTAACACCCGTGCAATCCATTCGCTGTATTCTTGCACTAATCCTCTGGCATTATGATCGCTGCTTGGCACATTGATCGAATTTGGCGTAGATCGATGGACATTAACTGTTGTTTCCCCTTACTTCTCCTTTGTCAAACGATAGAATAGACATTATCGATTGTTAATATTTAAATAATTCCTTGAGAGGTAAAAGAAACCGGCTCAGTGATATTAGGTATTTCCATATTATTCGAAATAGAACTGATATCGATTGGATACGCTAGACAGGAACGGAATCGCATTCATTATTATCTATGCGTGATATGGAGGGTAACGTTTATTCTTGCCTAGACATCTATCGCTGGGATTCGTGCGGGCGGCCGACAACTTAATTGATCGAAAGCCATAAGCGAATTAGGAATGATCAATGTCCCGATGATCGAACATGGAAACGCGATCGTAGAAAGATGCCGAATTAATTCGATGTTGAAAATGGACCACCACTTGGGGTGGTCCATCGAGGGGACATAAATTCGTTGGGTTTCTTGGTGCTCGGTCGTTCGTACAAATTGCATGAAACTCAGATTTGGCTGATCCTTCCCATCCATATTTCTTTTCTCTTTCTTCCTATCCGTTACTTCCTTCGTTCCTTTTACATAGCCTCTTCCTACGGCGACACCGGGCATCGACTATAAATCAAATTATTCTCACTGAGTGAGATTAGATTTCTGTTTGAGCATCGAGTCTCGAGTTTGGAGTCTCGTAGGTTCGACGAGGGTAAGGGTTAGTACTGCGGTAGCACATAGACCTTTCTCCCTTCAACCCTCTATCTCTAGCTTCTCCTTCTCTTATTCCTCCTTCTTCTTCCGTTCAACCCACTCCCTCTCCCCTGTCTCTGGTAGTAGTACGGTTGCTTCTGCTGCTTCGCTACGAGGTCCAACATTAGTTAACGATTAATCAAGGCGCTTGTAGCTCAACATATATCATTAAACTAGTTAGCGAAGTAGGGTCGACCAAGTGTGCTGACCACTGGCTCCGCTACCCTCTCTCTCTCCCTCTCTGTGCTTCCTAGTCTGACTCCCAACAAGCTCTCCTCCTTACTCGAAATCTCCCTTCCGCTACCGATGCCTCCAACCCTCAAGCAACGTGTTCCTTCAGCAAAGCGAACTCTTGGAGACTCGTGAAAGCCCCTTACACTTCTCCTCCTCGTCGTACTTCCTCTCGTACTCATCGACGATGTCTCTCTTCCGTGAACTCCTCTTGCCGATCGCTCGTTAAACCTTCTAACGGACTCATGCCGAACAACAAGGAATGTTACTGAACAGATTCGCTGACAAGACTTTGTTCTATACTTGAGAAAATCATTTAATGTAACTATGTATATAATTGTCGTCAGAGTATCGGAAAAACTACTGAGAAAGACGAATTACCAGAAACTGACCGATGCACCTACTCGTTCATGTATATCGCGTTTCCTGAAAGCTCTCAGATATACGGATCACCCTTTCCGTTTCCTCTTGCGTCTCGATTCGATCGTCTCTCTCTCTCTCTCTCTCCCTCCCCTACACTCTAGTTTTAACCATCGGGAGACGGCCGCATAGCCTCCCGTACACCCGCGGGCGTCCCTTATAAATCCTGCAGGACTCCTGCAGGCACTAATGTACGACTGTTTGCGGGTATAACTTGGCCCCGACACGAAGGATAGGGGATGGTGTTTCCAGTATATGCTAAGCCGGGGCTAAAGGCTCGCTAGACCAAGCCATTCCTCACTGCCCTACAGACTTACACCTCGCCACCCCTCTTCTCCTACCGTTCGCTCGCTTGTCTTTGCTTCTTATCCCTAAGCAAATGTGGTCACCACGAGGAACCTAGCCAGGATTTATCGATAGATTTACAGTCTCGATGTATCTGAATTTTACGAACGACCTTCATTCTTCTTACTCTATATTTTTTATTTTTTGTGTTTTTTTTTTATTCTTTGATTTTTTTTTATTTTTCTATTCCCTTTCTTTTCTCTTTTTTTTTTCTTTTTTTTTCTAGATCGTCGAGTTATTTTCTTAAGAAAATCGATCGAAGAGAGAAGATAAGACGTTTTTCTCGAATTGTAGACATTTTCAAAAGGACAAGAAATTTCAAAGGGATAGCGAAGCCATTAATACCGTCGCATGGAATCACTTGGCAAAGTGATATTTGACCACCACTGTTCATCCAGGGAGATAGTATTAAATCCCCTCCTTCTATCTCATCCTCCTCAAGCTCCACCTCCTCCTTCCTCTGACCCTTCCTCCTGGTGGTTCCGACAGACTTGTACCAAGGACCAGAGCGAGCTAGGCACCAGTGTCCGGCGGTGTCGTCGGCAAACGTTTACTCGCCAAACAAACTCAACTCCCGTTCCTGCTTCACCATTGCGCGAGTCTGTTTTACTATATAAATGAGATGGTCACCCTAAGTATAGGGTTGAAAGGGATGAGACTGTGCTCGTGTCTGTACGCGTTTGTCTTGGAACTACTCGTCAGGCAAAGCTCACCGAGTGGATGACCAACGACACCGATTCTTCGTTCCTGTCTTCGTTTCAAATTTTGTCTTTTCTTTTTTATTTCTTAGATTAGAAACTTTATTGCTTGGTCCTTGTCTTTCTTCTTCTTCTTTCTTTTTTTTGTTTTTTTGTTTTTTTTTTTTCTTAAATAAACGTAATGTTTTATTGCGTCGATAATGTTAATATTATAAGGATCTCTCTTTCTCTCTTTCTATCCTTTTTATTCTTTCATTCAATGACAATCTCTACATCCTTTCTACTCGAGTCAGAAATTTCTAAAGTCTCTAACCATTCCGGTCTTAGCCAAAGATAGAGTAATCCTCGAGCGTGTACTAAGACGACTTTGTATTAATGTTTGCCCTGATATCTGTAAACAGGCGTTACCTGTATCTCCGTGTCGAGATGTAACTATCCGCTCGCGGCGGGTTTGAACGTTAGTCGGCCACAGGGATTAAGAACTTCCTTCGGTAAGGTCACCGTGCCTACGCTGTTTGCACTTTGTTGTTGGTGTTTCCTCAAAGGAAAAGAGAAATTCGATGGTCAGTGGTTCTTAGCTCAAATGAGAAATTATCAGAAGATTGTCAAAGTTAAAAGAGAGAAAAAAGGATACGTCGTTGATCTCAAAATTATTGTATATGTACTTGTCGGATTTCATTAAACTTTTTATATGAACATAAACGTGATTCATAATGAATAAAATATATATACATATATACACGCGAAATGAAAAGGACGTCTAGATGATGTCATAGGGATAGTAACATCGGTAATATTGACGGATCAGCCAATTTTGTAACGTGTGTACGTCTGCGTATGTATGTATATACATGAACGTCGTTTAACCGACACGGCATATTTACATTGTGTGGCGATGCAATTAAGCCTCGTATCCGGCATCAACCGTAGGAAATACGTGCGGACTAACACCTTGCTCCCTGCTTTCACGCGGCCGACCTCTGTCCGGTCGGGGCTACCCTGCGGTATGCGCACGGAACTCGCCACGACGGCGACGCTCCTCTTTTCTGCGAATTTACAAGGGGTTTCATTTTCGTTTCTACCACCCTTCTTTGCCGGAAACCGTCTAGCGTATTATAATTATTAACGAAATGTACGCCCTCGTGCATATCTCCTCTTTACGTTTCAAACTATTTACGTTTCTCCCAATGATATTTATCGTACTTGAAAATTATTTTTCATATAAATAAAAATTTTATTACGCGTAAAAAATAACTAATAAAGAACGATATCAAAGCGGTAACTCTTGTCTCTTTTCTTTTCTTTTCTTTTCTTTTTCGATATAAATACGAGCGAGTAGACCAAACTGTTGAGAATGAAAATTTTGTTATTTGCGCGAAAAGAAAATGCGATAGTTGAGAATCGATTTTGTTTCTTCCCAGCATCATAACCAAGAGTATAACTATAGCTCGTAAGGGGATTCCAGAGGTTGCTTTGAATCGGGTGGGAATCGCTCGGGGAAACGTTTCAGCGAATCGTTAGCGTACCCTCGATGCGAACACATTTTGCGGATGATCGTCCTCTTGGGTGCGTAGTTGCTTGATCACAGCTTGCGGATGAGGGCTTCGGAGGAATCTTGTACTCGCTTTTCGGGGAGCAACATTCTCAGGATTTCCCTAAATACGATCTATTCGTCGATACTGATCTCTCGATCAAACTTTTTTCTCTTTCGTTTCTTCAAATAATTCAAGAGCTTAACCATTGAAATTTCCTCATCGATTCGATAAACCCTTATAAACATTTCTACTTGGAGTCATAAAAATCGCTTCGACAGTGAGCATTAAAATTACGAAAATAGCATAATCGGAATAATTTTCGAATGCTTCGACGATCCCTAGTCACATCCTTGGCCCTTATGAAATAACGGAGCGTATAGTTCCGTTGTAAGGAAGACAACGACGAGTAGGAGGACGATCCATGAAACAATGGTTAGGAGATGCGTTCTATCGCAAGTACGGTCTATCTAAGCAGTTCTATCTTTTATTAGCATCCCGTAGAAGCTATTTCGTGGCCCTTTCTCTATCGCCTAACCTATGCAAAGGCAGTTTCTCCGTGGAGAGAGCGCCGCGTTCCGAGCGCTGAAGCTACACGAGTAGGAGTAACAGAAGTGCGTATTTACGAGCGTTCCCGTCCATAAAGCAAGCTCGCGCCTGATTTTGATACATTCTCCACTCGGAGTACTATCTCACGCGCGAATACGAGCAACGTTAGAGAGCCGTGCTATACTGGACCACTGAATTTATGGTGATGTTGGCGCATCGCTTCAACCGATAGTTTTGTTTCCCCAGCTATTACTAGTATTTTTCTTTTCTTTTCTTTTCTTTTCTTCTCTTTTCTTCTTTTTTCTTCTGTTAGATTTTTGTAGAATTCTCCGTTCGTTCTTGCTACACGTAGATACCTTCTTTCTTATTTCCGGATGAACGTTGAACGAACGAAGAAACGAACGAACGAGTACTTATCTTTGATAACTGTGAGAGAGAATTTAGATCGCGGAGGGAGAAACAGACATAGAAAAATATTCCAGTCGATTTCCGTTCATTTCCTTAATTCATTTCACACATTTGACAAGTAAATTGACATATACATTTTATTTTCAAGCTAGACAGTTCGACCTAATTTTAAGGAGACGATATTTCGAAGTATCGAAACTGTATTCATCAATTTCCGATCCCACTTTAATTATGTTTCGTTTCAACGTATAACGCAAGATTTCTTAATCGAAAGACGGACAGGAAGTCTCGATCTGGGGATATTATTAAAATATACATAAGGGTATCGACGAAATAATCGTGTAGCGTTCGTTCGTTTATGCAGGAATAAATGCATGCGGTATGTGAGAGAACTAGAGAGGGAAGTGTGTAGGTGGAAAAGGGCGATTCTGATATTGGCCGTACAGTGGGCAAGGGGCATTCGTCCGGACTCACGTAGCAGCTATATACTCCTCTCTGCATATCGTAATCACAATATTATGCTGAAATTGGGAGGGCCGAGTTTCCCATTTCTATTTTAATGGCTTCGGGGATTTCAAACGAGGCCGAGCCAAGCGTCGCGTAATAACTTGTATCCCTCTCTCGCTCGCTCGCTTAAAAAAAAAAGAAGGAAAAAAGGGGGAATATAAAAAAAAAGTATCGAAAGGCCCAGGGACTACCGTACCTCTTTTTCCGTGTTTCTCTCTCTCTCTCTCTTCCATTCACCCTATCTTTTTTTTCCACGATAACCCGTTTTTCATTCGGCGCATTTCATTAAACCCTTTCCGGCTTGAATCTCGAATCGAGAACGCTTAGCCGAGCTGAATTTCGCGCGTTCGAGCGAAACCTTTCGAGCTTCTCTCCCGCCCTTCTTCCTTTTTTTCCCTTTTTTTCTCCTTTTTATTTTTTTTCTCCAATTTCGGTGAACTTTCGACGAGATATATCGCGCTACGCTTCGAAAATTCCTTGGGAATAAAGACGACAAGCGTCTGGATGCTATGGAGAACCGGCCGAGAAAAGCATTAACATACCGTTCGCCGCAATTATCGTCATAATTGCCCAAGTTGTTGGCAACTTATTTTAATCTACGCACAGCTCGCTCCTCTATCCTTACTACAAGACTTACTAGAAGTAGGGAGCGAGAGGGGTTATATCTCCCCACCTTACACTTCGCCCTCAGGCGTCTACGTTCGCGGGGATACGAGTCTTAATCTCGGCGTGATCGCACGCGGAAATAATTACGTTATTCCAACCGAATTCGAATATCGCCAAGTTCTCCCTCAACGTGGTAGACTTTTGAATTCGATCTTAACCGGAGATTTTAACAAGAGAAATTTTATCGACTTAACTCGCTCGTTCCATTAGATTCGAAACATACTAAGGATTTTTGATAAATTGCCGCCTCGTTATAATTACTTACTTTGCTGGTAATATTTTTATTCGCAATATTGAATTTTTATATTTTCGAAATACTGATATAATTATTTTATTACAAATATCGAATTAATCGAGAGAGTGTGTGAGAGAGAGAGAGAGAGAGAGAGAGAGAGAGAGATTATTAATGGTATGATTAAAATAATAACGGATAAAAATTGACAGTATTCCATAGTTTTTATAAAAAAAAGGATATCGATTTCCATGCCACTTTTCGATGGGCATAATTACGATCAAACAACATCGGATCATAGTGAACGTTAATAATTTTCAAAATTTCTTCTCGAGAGAATCTCAATCCTCGGAGCTACGCCAATGCATTTAACAGGAAAAATCTTACAATAGTAGTGGATCCCACTGATTCGATGATAATGCGAAAGCTTGCGTGGATTCACGCACGTCAATTATTGTCACGTCATTGTTCGAACCATTTCATCCAAATTGTTAGTATTAATCGTGAATCGATATAGTAGAACCTCAATTATTCGAGCATATATACGAGGGGAATGAAGAGGGGAAAGAGGGTGCATTTCGGGTACCGAAGGTACGATATGATTTATCAATTCTGAAGCATATTGTACCCATAATTAAAAGTCCTTTTACCACGCACTTCGGATAGCCGAAAATGTTGGTTAATCGTTGGACGATTAATCGAGTTTCGATAATATTCGTTTCGCAAGTTTGTTGTACTCGAAATATAGGACGATTGATCGAAAAATGTCTTTTCTTATAACTCGAAGGAGAAAAAAGGAAAAGGTCACTCGTACAATTCACCCTTTCGCGTTCTTAATTAACCCGAAAAAGATGATATTGTCTGACTTAGAGATCAAAGTGGATACTCGTTCTAGTTCACATCGACTACTTAATTAATCCAGTTTAATATTAATTCAATGATATGGGTGTATCTGTATGTGTATGTATAAAATTATATATATATATATATATATGTGTGTGTGTGTATACATATATAGACAATTTTAAATGGATCGATATAGAAGGTTTAATTCGAGAATCACAAAAGTAGGAGAACCGACGCCTCTTGCGTCAGATACAGCGGTAATATACTTGTCGACTGTTTTACAGGGAGAGAGAGAGAAGGAAAGTTCGGACCGAGGTCAAAAGTTTACTTCGCCTTCTCCCGTGGACGCGGGAGTTGGTAATCGTCGAGAATGACTCCGGAGAGAAGTTAGGATCCAAGAGAAAGGAGTCTGTAAAGTTACTGAAACTTTTTAGCAAGAATTAATCACCGGAAGATGGTGACTGGTCCTTATTAAATTGCGACCTCGCCATTTATTTCGATGCGGTTACTCCCGACCGTTTCAATTTGCGGCTATGGTATTATGCGAGTAAATTATACCAACTGACGTTACTGGTATTAATTTCCGCCGGTCTTATGAACGTCCTTGCGTGGCAATCATTATTAACAGCGACAGAATAAGCAAAAGAGAGATAAAAAGAGAAAGAGAGAGTGTGTGTGTGTGAGAGAGAGAGAAACAAAGAGCAGGACCAATGAAAAAAAAAAAAATCCAAAGAATTCTGACAAAGGTTTCCGAAAGTCGAGGAAAGATCGATGAAAGAAAGTTAAACGCTTTCTCTCGATCGTAGTCGTACGAACGAAAATGGCTCTCGAAATACGTCCAACCGTTTACCATGCTATTTTTATGCCATCTAGGTCTTTGCGTCTTAATCCGACCAAGTAAATCTTCCAGCAAACGGGGAATTTAATGGCGTTAAAGAAAGTCTTTTGCTGTTTGTATCTCCGAGCTGTTTACAACGATTCCATACAATTGATTTTTCGAGACTCGATATTTCTTCTTAGTTTAAGCTTTAAAAAACTCTTTTATATATGGAAAGTCGAGTCGCTTAAAATGGGATCAATTATGAAATTCAAAAGTCAATGTAAAAAACTTTTCCATTGGATTTACCAATGTCCGGAATATAAAAACGGTTAGTAACGAGACATTTGTGAAAAATAAAACCTTCATGGATTTCAGATAACTCATTAAAACGCTATTGACCTGAATCTTTCATTATCTTTCGAACGCATACATGGAAAGGAATAGTATACCATATACCTGAACAAGCTATGGAAAGGCAAAGAGATAAATAGATAGATAGATAGATAGATAGATAGAGAGAGAGAGAGAGAGAGAGAGAGACAGAGAGAGGAAGAGAGAGACGAAGAGAGGGTTTAACGGTTGCTCATTATACCGAAGAAAATGCTCATTATGTCTATTGACCACGGCATGCTAGATGAGTAAGGAGATAGAGGCAGACGCGGTTGGCGGAGGAAGGGGAGGAAGAGGGCAATTTTATTTGATACGTACGACGATCGTCGGTGAATACGTCTCTGATGACGATTAGTGGCCTTTGGCATCCTTAATGGCCGACTCACGACAGACATGGCCTCTCTCTATTCCATGTTTCCATACTGGCGAGCGATGATCGGAATCGAGTCTCTATATTTCATTTTCATTCAAGACGATATATATTATATATATATATATATATATGACGTTGTTATACAATATCATAGGAGAAAGTTTCAACCAAAATCGTATCATTTCCAATATTTCATTTTATTATTTGGTATTCAATTTTTGAGAGCATGTTAATATTGAAAATGGTAACTCGATTGTTCTCTTTTCTTTCCTTCCCTTTTTTTCTTTTTTAAAGAAAGCATCCATTAGATTAGTTTTAAATCATAATTCATAATTCGATTTGTTATTTTAAATGATAATAAAGCAAGCGGACAGAAAGGAATAATAAGTAATGTCGTCTGAATTTCTAACTTGTCAGTTTCATAAATCGTCTCAAAACTCGACCCGTTTTTATTTTTATTTTCTTCTTCGATATAAATAATAGTCCATTCGTAAAGGAGAATAATGCATTCGGTAACGGTTTTATCTACTTGAAAAAGATCGTCGATCGAATTTGATCCGAAGAAATTTCAATCTTCATTTCTATATTCATAATAGGAAGGATTAAATTTAGGACAAAATTGGTCGAATCAGGTCGAAGACGGGACGGGTTGAGAACGAGGAAGTTAATCGTGGTTAAAAGGAAGGAGAATGAAAGTCGAAGAATCGACGTGGAAAGCGAGGCGAGGTACGGTGGGAGGGACAAAGAAGGAAAGTGGAAAAACGAATAATAGTCTGGCGACTCTTTCCGTCTTTCTCTCTCTCTCTCTCTTTTCTCTCTCTATCTCTCCTTTTCTATTCCTCCTCCCTCCTTCTTTTCCTCTTCTCTTTTCAGGTCGCTCTGTCGGTTAGGAGTAGCGACGAAAAAGAGGAGATGAAATGGACCGTCCAACTGACAGGAATTTACATCCTCTCGTGCGCAATCTGCGTGAGTGAATTGTGTCGTGTTACCGTCCGGAGAATTAGATCCGGAAAATCCGTAATAATTACTCGAGCGACGCTCCGACCCGAAGCATCCTCTCTTTTCCCTCTCCCCTCCCTTCCTCACCGCTCTTTCTCTATCTCGACTTTTCCTCTCTCAGCCACACTCGCTGGTACTCTTCCCTCTTACTCTACCCTCCCTTACTCTCTTCGATCTCTCCACCATTTTGCCCTTTCTCTCCCTTTTCACCCTCGGCCAAACGGCCGACAGTGTGAAACACAAAAATAAATAATGATTCACCGACGCTCGCTGCTGGAAGAAGAGCAAGTCTCTGACCACCTACTACTCTACCCCATTCGCCACCTAACCCCTTCTTCCTACCTCTACTCTCACCACCCCTCCACTCCAACCCTCTTCGCGCTGTCAGAGAAACGCCCGCGGTAACGGACTTGTTTTAATATATGTACCTACCTACGTTTCGTAGGCACGTCGTCTGTGTGCCACCGTTCTGGTTCTCCTCTCGTGAAAATCCATCCCCCTTTTATCTTTTACTCACCTCTCCTATCTCACTGATATCGGATTACGCTCGAGCGTTTCGCCCTATTGTCTACTATTTACGGTTATTTCCTACGCTTTTCTCTCGTATTTCTTTCACATTCCTATACGCATAACACGTATGCACGTCTAAATAAAGTATAACAAGTGTTGGTTTTTAAATCTATTTTATTATTATTTCTAATTCTTCTAATTCACAAATTCTCGGCTTTACCATTGCGATCCTTGTACGAGTCGACTATATTAAAAGAAAAAAAAGAGAGAGAAAGGAAAGAAAAGGAAGAAAAAAGGAAAATGTTTGATCGATCGACCACTCCCACTCACTCCCTTTCCAAAAGTGATAGAATATGATAGATTCGAGATTCGTTCGAGTTATTTAGAAGCGCCGATAACGTGAGCAGTTTAGCGCGTCGCCGTTAATGTACCTGCTTAGAGACAAGCGTAATTAGTGCGCTTAATGCCTAATGATTTATACTCGGCGTAGCGGCGATTTGGGTTAAGCGAGCTAACGCATGCACATACGTACACATGTACCTAAGTATACATACATATATACAAAGTTATGTACACGCATAACGTCCTTCGATCGTGGCAGGCCTCGTAGAAGGCATCCAAATCCTGAATGGCTTTCGACGAAGATTACGAATCAAGTTACTGTATTAGAACAGCTACATACATTTTCTAACGTTATTAGATCGTGGAAGTACCTAAATATAGAAAGTAATAGTCCTATAGAAAAGGAAGAGAAAGGACTATTAGTTAGGGCAGAAAGCCAATAGAAGGTACGAACATAAATCGGTAATTGTTGGAAGGGCACGCGTTCGAAGGGGTTACGCAACCCCATCAGCATCGTTACTATACCTTCGCCATCATCTCCTACAGCAACAGCATCTACCATCCAGTGGCACGCTGTCGATGACTAATACGGTCGATTGCTTCGCACGAATTTCGAGTTAATGGAGCGTACGTTGGTAATCAGGGTAGAATTCGAATTCGTCACTTTCTCGATGACCGTATTAGATAGTCTCTCCTCTCTCTATTTCTCTGTCGCTCTCTCTCTCTCTTTCTCTTTTACTCTCTCGTTTTTCTATTCTATGTCCTTAATAATAATAATAGTAATAATATTAATAATAATAATAATAATAGTAATGATAAAATTTTTATTTTCTACGTTTAATCGATTATCTCCAATCAAATTTACATATATTCAAAAAAGTCTCGACAATTATAAAATTATTGTGTGCGTTACCACTCGGAAGAATTCTCTTCGAGATAGGAGTGATCGATTAGCTATAAAACAAATATTCGCGAGATATCGACTACAATCGAGCGATCAGTCCGACAGCAAATTTATAGAAAATATCTCATAATAATTGTTGAATTATTATTTAAAACAAAGGACGAATATTTTCCAACAAATTTTTTCTTCTTCTTTTTCTTCAATCTTACAAAATGCACGCGATCGTTCTTATCGTTTTTAAAAAATTCTTTAAAAAAGAATCCGGATTTATAATCAATTATGAAAAATAACTTATCGATCGATATTTATATATTCTCCTTATTCTATTTCTTTTAACCACAAAAGATATTGGAAAGATTCAAAGTCATTTCTATATTAACCATAACGATGAATGAAAGATGACGGAAATCGAGTTCGATTTATAGAGAAAAAGAGAGACAGAGAGAGAGAGAGAAAAGAAAAGAAAAAAGAAAGAAAATGAAGAGAATTTGACGTAACGGAAATGAAAAGGTAAATAAACGAGATTTATAAGGTCTAACGGTGTAAAGTAAGTAGAGCAGTGTCAAGAACAAATGGTAAGAGTGTTGGTAGCGAAAGAAAGAAAGAAAGAAAGAAAGAAAGAAAGAAAGAAAGAAAAAATAAAGAAATAAAGAAAAAAAAAGAAGAAAGAAAGAAAGAGTGGTAGAAAGGGAGCTGTAGCAGAAGGGTAGGTAGGGTGAGACAGGTAAACCCTCCTCTACTTGCGATGACTTTTTTCGATTGACAATAAAATTAATTTCCTTCGATTCAGATTAACTTCGTTTGTAATCACGCGAAAAATAAACATGCACGAATAAAGATTATTCCGATGTCTCTTTCTCTCTTTTTTCTCTGGTAACAGTGGAAAGCAGTAGCAAGAGAGCAGCAACGCGACGTCCCCTTCCATTCGTCCGTCCATCCGTTCGTTCGTCCGTCCGTTCGTTCGTTCGTTCGTTCGTTCGTTCGTTCGTTCGTTCGTTCGTTCGTTCGTTCGTTCGTTCGTTCGTTCGTTCGTTCGTCCGGATGGTGGTGAACGTACGGCGGTCGCTTTACTTTTTCAACGGATATATATTTTCTGTGTCCGGACGCGGACCGAAACGTAGCGAGTAAAAAAAAAGAGAGAAAGAGAAAGAGAGAGAGAGAGAAAGAGAAAAAAAAGAAAGATAGAGAGGGAAAGAGAGAGAGAGAGAGAGAGAGAGAAGAGGGTGGCAGATCGGTGGGGGTTGGGGGTGGGAAAAAAGGAAAAAAACAGACGCGGGGTCGCGCGCGCGCGCGGATGAACTATTAAAAGGCACGTTCGTCGACGGACGTGGCCGGGGGGTTTTCATTAAAATTCTTTCGATCTTTTAACATTTTCCAATTGGTGTTTGTTGGAATATCGAAATGTCGAACAATGGTAAAAGGGACGACCGTGTGTGCGCCAGACGATCGACGAAATGATTATCCA
Organism: Vespula vulgaris; assembly: GCF_905475345.1. Classification (NCBI taxonomy): domain Eukaryota; kingdom Metazoa; phylum Arthropoda; class Insecta; order Hymenoptera; family Vespidae; genus Vespula; species Vespula vulgaris. The sequence continues at coordinate 3,057,710 of NC_066601.1, read as the reverse complement.
TTATATACGCACGATGTATCCTGGTCCTTTGACTTCTTTTTTCCTTTCTTTTCTACTCTCCTCTCTTTCTCTCTCTCTCTCTCTCTCTCTCTCTCTCTCTCTTCCGCTTTCTCTCATTGGACGGTGTCTAAAATTGAAAAAAGAAGAGGATAGTAAATTCAATGTTCGAGAAAAGTTGAACAGCAAACGATACATTCTTTTTCATTGATTGCATAACTTTCCTATTTTTTTTTGATTATTTTCTCTTTACATATCGATAAATAATCGGTATAACTTGTTTTCGTCCTTCTCTTCGATACTTATTCAAAGTCAAAAAGACGACAGATCGAATGCATAAAACGGTAGATACTGGTTGCCGGACATCGAAGGATTTCTAACATGAGTGAAAGAGTATAAAAGAGAAAGAAAGGAAAAGCCAGTTCTTTCCCCGTTCTACGGGGAAAGCTTTCAAGCGAGTCGAGCGAACCGTACTGGATACGTTGCGATTGAAATTTAAATTTCCGATCGATCGATCGTTTCTCTCTTTCTCTTTATCTCCCTTTCTCTCTCTCTCTTTTTTCTTTTCTCTATCTCTCTCTCTCTCTCCTTCTCCCTCGATCAAGAATCATGATTTTGTTATTCCGAACTATCCTTCGAATAGATCGATCCGCTCACATCGTATATTCTACGTCGGGTAAGGTTCATTTGGAAGTTGTTAATTAGGTTCCATCGTATCGGAGATAGTAGAAAGAGAAAGAAGGAAAATAAGTTGAGGTTGAAAAGAAGGATGGAAAATGAGGAAGAAGAGATAGGTATAAAACAATGAAGACTCGATTTGCAAGCACGATTGCGAGTAACGCGAGTGCGTTTTGGAAGAGGGTTCCTTTCGAAAGCTCGTAAGTTCGACGAATTCGAATCCTGATGCAGTAGGATAGGGCACATCCGAAACGAGCACCGCAGGCACGACGACGGACAAATACCATCGTCGAGGTCCTTCAGGAATCTCCGGAGTTTCGGCGCTGCCGGCTCGAGGAATCCTTCGATACTCTAATTGGCGCATTCACGCTCCTACCGACCACTGCACTACATCTACGTGCTACGCGTGTATGCGGGATTCTATTTATCGTTTCGCGTTTGTATCTTCCCTTCGAACGATTCCATTCGACTGAGGCTTCCAAAAGGGTGGTGGGTGGTTTTAGCGATCGCTCTTCCTTCGATCGTCTTTACGATAGGATATATTTCGATCTTACGATAGAGACGTTTTAAGTATGTCCGTCCGTCGAAAAGGAATATTATGACCTATAGTAAGATTAATATTATCACGAATTCGTAAGAATATTTTAATATAGAAAATTGTTTTCTGTCTGTTCTATAAAATTTCTCGATTTCATTATATTTTCATCTGGATCGTATTCAATAGTTATATAGTCTAGTTCTTGAAATTGTATAAATTGGACTAGTTAAATGACCAAAATAGTCCGTGACCTTTACACTTTGCCACTGTACGTTTCTTACTATCGAAATAGAATCGAAATTTATCCCCGGCGAATATTCGAAGAATCATTAGAAAGGCATCGTACGTGGAGAGAGTAGTTGTAAATCAATCAGCATGACGATCGTTCGCCGTCAGAATCTATCCGATCCTTTTCAAACGTTCTACATATATACATACATACATACATACATATACCACATTGAAAAGCTTCCCGTGGTAGGTTCGCACGACGCCCAACATTATTTTCTCCGGCGTCCCATCGCGCGCGTATCATCGAAAGGGGTTTCTCGTTCGCACGTGTCCCAATTACGACGAACGATTTGTACGCGTGTTCTTTTCTATTTCACCCCCGCAACAACCTCCCTTCTAACCTCGCTTTTTTATCGCTAAGATCCTTTGACCACGGACTTGAAATTTTTCGCTCGGCAATGAAACGGTCGATCGACTCTAGATAAGAAATTAAAAGAAAAAAGAGAACAAAAAAAAAACAAAAAAGAAAAAAGGAAAAAGAAAGCGATAAAGAGGAAGGGAAAAAAGAAGAGAAGAATTGCTTGGAAAATTGACAAAACGATGACGACGATAATAATGATGACGAAGAGTTGGAAGTAAGTGACGCCAACGATGACGACGCGGACGAGGACGAGGACGAGGACGACGATAGAAGAGTGAAAATGCTTGGCGCGTTGGAGAAGTACGGAAGGGGTGGAGTTGAGAAGGGGTGGAAGGAAGGAGGGTGGAGGGTCGCGACGCTCACCCCCGTTCATTGTGCAAACAATGCTTCATATCGTCTCCATAATGAACGTGGATGTAGGTACATGCATACTCGTCCCCTCGCAGTCCTAGTAATAATGAGCACGCAGATTATGCGTGGTGATTGGTGCTCGATATAGCTACCCCTCCGGAAAGGAAAGAGGAACGCGTTCAGAAGAGAAGACGGCTGGTTCTCTGGTGTTGCTCTTGGCTGCCAGTGGTAGACGCGAACCGAATAGGGTGAGACGAAATTCCGGATGGATACAACAAACGACCTCGATCGTTCCTTTCGAATTTAATCGTTTCTCGCGGGCTTCGTTCTGTTGATCTTTGCCCTTTCGCGAACCTTTCTATCCTGAATTTAGGGGAATCGATTTACGGTGAAATGACGAAGATATCTCACTGAAATATCCTATGTATTCCTCCATGGTGAGTAATTTTATTACAATTTTCATCGATTATCAAAGCTTTCGTTTTTTCTTTTCTTTCTTTTCTCTCTTTTTTTTTTTTTTTTAAAAGAAATAACGATCGATAAATCGTCATATATCGTAGGTTGATCGCGAAACGTTACGATGACTTTGCGATCTCATTAGTTCGTATTACTTTATCTTTTTTTTTTTTTTAATATATACCAATTGACATAGCATCGCGTATGTAGATCATAAAAAAGGAATTAACATTAGTATAACAATCGTCGTAACAAAGGTACGTAACGATAAGTGGAAATTTGTAGAAATCACGTGCGCCACGTGCCAACGTCAACGGGAGGTTTATTCGTCGTCAGAAAGACGGATAAAACGTCTGCTTTCGTTTTCACGCTTAAAGGTATTGTGAATAGCCCTCAGGGCGCGTACCTCAAATTATTATTCCCGACGCTCTTCGTGAGTACGAGAAAGAGAGAGACAGAGAGACGGAAAGACAGAGAGACAGAGAGACAGAGAGAGAGAGAGAGAGAGAGAGTAGAGAGAAAGGAACAGAGAGAAAGGAAAAGAGAAAGAAAAAGAGAATGAAAGAGAGAAAAAAGAATACCGAAAAAGAAAGAGAGAGAGAAAGAGAGAAAAGATACAGAACACGGCGACAAATAAAAATATGGCATTCATTTCCATACGTTACAGGAAGACCGGGCACGCATAACGCTCATCGGTACCCCGAGCGTGCAATCAAGCTGCACAATTATCAGAGCCTTTGTTCATGAATAATTACAAAACAAGAGTACGAGTCGCTGGTCCCCCCACTCCACCTCGACGTATCCTTCCTCTCTTTATCTCTCTCACACTATCGTCCGATTCCAAGTTTCTCCGGTGTAAATTCTCTCGAAGGGGTATTACTCGATTCGAAAAATTCCATCTGCCTGTCTATCTTTGTCTATCTCTCTTTCTCCCTTTCTCTCTTTCCGTCTTTTTATTTTAACGATCTTTTACAACACGTTTTTCAACTTCAGCTATCGTAGGTTTTTTATAGAACCGATTTGCCCACTGAATTTATTTTACTCTGGTAAGTACAAAAAAGTTGTTCATTATGGAAATATGTATAATAGTTAGGTACGCTTTACGTTTATATTATAATATATTCAGCAGGTTTATATGGTTAATTATCCTTTTTTGCAACATACTTTTGCCATTTGATTTATCATCTTTCTCTCTCTTTCTCTCTCTCTCCCTCTCTTTCTCTTTCTGATATATGCTAAATTGAAAATAATAAGATTAAATCAAATATATTAAGCATGTTTAATTAGTTACTTTACATGTAACAGATTTAAACAACGTGACAGACAGTACTTTTCTAAGAGAATTATCAGTCATCATTCAGCAAGTATCGTAATCTGATAATTTTGATCGGTGAGTTAAATTTTGTAATTCGGTGCTATCGATCTAGTCAGAAAATTTCGATATTTCGAACATTGCCGTTGAATAGGGTGGAAACAAATTCCGATTCGCGAGAGGGAGGTTAATGTATCATGCACCCTTCCGATCCTCTGTTTTCTTTTTTCCTTTTTTTCTTTTTTTTTTCACGCGACGCGATAAATAAAGGACGCGAGTGGGAGGAAAGAAGAGTAAACACGTCGGTGTCCGATACAGTTAGCGTCTATCGGACGCTAATTGCTGGACGAAATTTCGTCCTGTCGGCTAGGCGTTCACGGATTCGCGGTCGCCCCTGCGATCACTAGCGAGCTAGCAGCGACTACTAGCTGCTACCGACAATAATGAACGGCCGTCGGCTTTATCGCGACGCAATCTGCACATACTTAACGGAGCGAGAATGCATATTCATGACCGGGTTTGTAGGCGCGTCCTTCGTCGTTCGCTAACATCCACCATCGTTCGCTATTTTCATTCTCTGTCTTTCTCTTATCTATCCTATCATTTGATTCTTCTTTTTCTTTTACAACTTTCTCCTCGAATAAACAAAAAAAAGGAGAAGAAATACATAAAAAGAAATATTTATTCGAATTATCGATAAATTCGCTGTAACTTTGTACCATTGTCGATAATATTAGAATTAGGATAAACGATAAATATTGTTCTCGATCGAAGATAATCTTCTTGATATGCTCCATAAATTTGCTTTCTTTATAATACTCCATCACAGTGATATAATTGGTTGTGAATAAAACATGAATTCTTGATGTATCGTATTTTTATAAAATTTTACGATACACTTTAATATAGATGTCTGAAATGATAAAAGATTATATTCGAAGTTTGGTCGATTTTATGATTTTCTACACTTTCGTCGTTCTTATTAAAATAATGTCCTAATTTAAGAAGAATCTCGGACGATCATGGATAATCTTGAACATTCAATTTCGACTTTAATTCGGGGTGTAAAAGTAGCGAGATAATGAGTCGAGATCGATAAATTATTCCGCAGAAGAGACTTATATTCGAATCAAATTTGGAATGACATCGATAGAATTTAACCCAGTGACTCGGTCGTTATACCGACAAAGGAGAAACGACGAATGTGAACGACGAGGAAGACGAAGAGGAAGAAGAAGAAGAAGAAGAAGAAGAAGAAGAAGAAAAGGGGCCATCGCGAGTAGCTAGAAATAGATGAGAGGGCGAGAGCTTTCGCTCTCGACTGTAAGGAGAACGACGACAGGCGTTCCAACAAGAAAACTTTTGGTAGACTCAGAGGCCAAGTTCAAGTCTGTACGATTCAATGGGCGAGAGAAACGGGGGAAAAGGAAATACCTGAATACCAGAGCTTTCGTATCTCGTGAAAGGAAAGAGGGGCAGAGGGGTAACATTTCGATTTACATCGCGTACTTCCGTGCTCGTCTCCGCCAGCTTTAAATTCGTGCCAACTCTAATATCGAAAAGTATTCTTCGATTTTTTCATAAGATTGAGTTGGTACCGTCAATTCTTCTCGTAACCCGAATTTAACGTTCACGTTCGGACATGAAAACAGTCAAATAAAATATATATATGCAAATATGATTATAGTAATGCATGTCGATAAATATTTTGTTGAAAAGAAAAAAAGAAATTAATTTAATCCGTCACCGTACCTATTATTTGTTTCCAAAAAAAGGAAAGAAGACAATAGATGAATCATTTATTCGATTTCGAGAAATTCTTCCGAAAAATTTGTAGAAATTCAGGACCCAAACGCAAAACAAACACTTCTTATACTTTATTCGTAGAACAACGATGCAAGTGACAAGTTTCGGAAAAATCGCGTCGCTCGCGAGATTTTTGTTGGGAAAGTGGAAATTGAAAATCGGGAGAGAGCGTCGAGGGTAGGTATAGATGACGTGAAGAGTGAATTGATAAATCGAATGATTCGAGCTACCGTACAAAATTCCCCTTTTATATCCCGACGCGATTTTTTTTACCAAGTCCATGCGTACGTTTTGAAAGGCATTATCATCATCTAGCTGGGCGCGGACTATACCGATCGGTCTATCGACGTTCGCGATTTCGTTTTCGAAAATGAGAAAAACGAGATTTCTTTCGTAAAATTATAAAAAAAAGAAGGGTACGAGTGAGGGGTAAAAGGGGCGAGGGTGAGGGAGCAAGGGGGCGAGAGAGAGGTAATCCGAGGTCGTAACGATCGGAATGTTGGAAAGAAAAGCAGGAAAAAAAATCTGTCGGCCACTCGAAAAATTTCGTCCCCGTCCATTCCACGATTTTAGTACACCAAACAGATCACGCGCGATACTTTCCCGTCCGTTCCATTCGCCCTTTCTCTCTACTAATCAACACAGACCCTCCACCCTGCTAACCACCCTGTCGCGGTCGAGCCCTGCTAGACTGAGAGACCGAAAAGGATAGACGGTATGAGAACGAGCGAAAGAGAGACAGAGAGGGAAAGAGAAAGGGAGAAAGAGAGAGAGAGGGAGGAAGAGAGAGAGAGAGAGAGAGATGAACCCTTACCAATTTATACCACTTCGAATCCGACTAAACAAAAAAGCCTTTTTTTACCAATAGAACGCGTAAGCGAGCGAATAAATGAAAATGAAAGGCTCTGGGACGTGTGTGCAACGTGTCTCTCTCTCTCTTTCTCTATATATGTTCCTCTCTCTCTCCCTCTCTCTTTCTTTCTCACATCTACAGGAGCATTGGTTTTTGGTAGGACCAGGCAAAATCATCCTCTCGTAGACACGTGTACGTGTGCGATCGTACACGTGAAGGACAAAGGCGAATATTTCGTGGCGATTCACGCGCCACGTATACGTTGCCTCCTGCCAAATCGGAGGAAAGGGTAAAGGGTGGTTCGAAGGGGTTGACTGAACAAGAGGGAAAGAGAGAAATGGAGACAGAGACAGAGAGGGAGAGAGAGAGAGAAAGAGGGCCGAGGGAGGATCTTCCTTTTGTTTTGACTGTCGGAGTATTTTTCGTTCGATTCAGTGTCTCGCTCTCCTCCTCCTCCTCCTCCTCCTCCACCTCCACCTCCTCTTTTTATCTTCTTTTAATGAATAGTAGGCTACACCGTTTGGAAATCAAGAACGACTAGTCGAATTCGGAGCAATGCCAAAGTAGAAATCGAAAACTGACCGAAGCATTTTTATCGAAGCGAAGCACTCTCTTATAGTTTCGGATATTAATTAGTTTAAATCAATTTCAAATTTAAAAGATGAAATGTTTCGAATATTTTTCAAAGACAACGATTCGAGCACACGCTGGTGGTATAAAAATGGTCGAACGTTCGCAGCTGCGACCAGAAGGTTAAAACGTGTCGTTTCTCTTCTCTCCGCGAAGAAACACGCGATATATGTACGCTCGCGTAAACGTTGCTTCAAATGACGTGAGAGGGAAAGACAGAGAGAGAGAGAGAGAGAGAGAGAGAAAGAGAGAGACGAAGAGGGTGGAGAATCCGTTCGCAACGAGCAAACGAGCGAATGGACGAGAATAAGAGAGAGAGAACGGGGAAAGAGAAAGACAGAGATGAATAGAGAGAGAGAGAGAGAGAGAGAGAGAGACAGAGAGAGACAGAGAAAGATAGAAAAAGAGAGAGTAAGTGAGAGAGTGAGAAAGCGAGC